>NC_091285.1:518469654-518769918 GCF_032444005.1 Ranitomeya imitator
GGTGATGGTGAAAATTGGGATTCACCTACACTATTCAATAGCGGAGACACCCAGCTAAGTGTACTGGTTTTGGGGGTCCTATATTTTCTATCATGCCAGCTATTGGATATGGATACCCCTTTCTTGACATCCCCCACTTTATAATATACCCTCTGCAAGGGGATTAATAGGGATATCGATAGAGAGATGCAGCGATCATGTGACATGTATAGTAATAGAATTTTGATCTGGCTGCAGGACCTGCCGTCAGGTGACCGGAAGTTACGTCATGGAATATGCATGCATTTCCTAAGGAATGCAGTGAGGTTCAACAAGCCGAAGTGGTCTGGTGGAACTAATCTGCCTCTTACCAGTAAGAAGCAGGTAATCACAAAGACGCCATAAGCGTTCCACGAGTACATGGTCGTGGAACACTAACCAGAAGAAGGGACATAGAGGTAAATACTACGGGTCTGTGTATAGCACAGAATACAGTATGGGCACTATAATTGAAGGGACCAATCAGCTGTCAACGGGATATGATGTCAGACACCACAGAAACATGGGACCACCCACTGACCCTATTTAAGGACAGCATACAGGAGACCATATATCCCTAGATAGAGGCAATGACATCATTAGTAAGTTAGCCGGTTTGACTTGCCACTGCAAGTACACACATAGCTTTTTCTTCCCTCCCCTGATAAAACCCCTAAACAGGGGAAGAAACACGTTGGGAGGCTACATAAATTATATGGGCATTTGATAAATAGGCTAACACTTGTGTACTGCCCTCGTCAGGGTGGGAGCAAAGCAGGGGCACAACAAGGAGGGACATAGGGACCCTTTCTTTATTGTAATCTCCCCCCCCTCCCCCAGCTCTTGATTTTCCTGAATGATGGACAGACTACGGAGGAATAGGAATCTGTATTGGTGAGACCGAACTATTTTTTTAACTAAAGCATCGTTAAACATGAGCACCTGCACTTTGACAATTGTTGCATGTTTGTTTAAGGTATATGTTGGCCACCATTTTAAGTATACTTAGTAAAGGTTAAGTTTTAACTATATGTTTTTCTGGCCATTATTTGATCATGTCTTGCCTGATTGTTTTTTTTTTTTTTTTTGGATTAGTACAAAAACTGATCCTTTTTGGTAGTTATTATTAAAAGAACATAATTGCCCAACATAAATAGTAATATAGAGTACTGCACGATCCTGCTGACAGATGCCCTGCAAAAAGAAAGTTTTATGCACAGTTGACTAGGCTCTTCAGAAAAGCTGAGGCAAAAGTACCCAATTATATACTGGATAAGCACATTCAAAAAGGAAACTTTTTTGCCATTTGCTGTTTACCAAGTCTGTGAGTACTTTAAAAGAGTAGGTTGGTGGATTTGTCTAGTGTATACACCATAAATTAAAACTAAATACAATTGATTATTTCTATTATTATATATCTCTTTATAAAGACACATATCAAAATCTGCATTGAGCTGACCAAACAATAGTGGATTTCTATTATTTCCATTTGTAGGAATGAAACTCCAAACTATACTCACTAATCTGTAAAGATATTTAAACTGAAAATCCACAACAAGTTTGTGGCTAATCCTTATGCAGAAACATAGCCAAAGTGTTTTGTAGCTGAATCTCTAACTTTATTAATTGCCTTGGTTTTTTGGATTTTAAATAAATAATATAAATATTTTAACTGTAAGTTCAATGTAATTACATTCTAAGCAAGTATGTAACAACATACAATGCAAGTATGTAACAACCTACTGTATTTAACACTTGGCGTGTAGCTCTGAAAGGGGTTGTCTCAGAGTCATGAATTGTATTGGGTAAAAAAAGAGCGTGTGAAAAGAAGTATATTTGCAATATATATAAATTAAAAACAGTCTATGGTTTTGTAAATAATAGTGATGATGATTGAATGTTTTGCAATTCGAATTTGGCAGGTTCAGTTCATTTCTCCTAAAAATTAGATGAACATAGAATAGATTTTCCACAAATCGCAATCACCCTGAAAGATTGGTGTAACGTACTGCCATCTCCTAAGGGCTCTTTCACATGTCAGTGTCTCTGGTAAGTGTGCTGACAGTTTTCACACTTACAGGAGACACTTACACAAGTAGCACATCTTCGCAGTCTGAAAAGTTACCTGAGTTCAAGCCACTGGGTCTCATGGTAGCTCCAGTGCTGAACTGTTGAAAGCCGAGTGCCAGACAAGCGGCCATTCTTCAGTCCGGCACTGACACTTGCAAAGCAAGAGAAACAGCTATTATGAACTCAAAAAACAAATGCTTGTGTGTCCCCTGTAATTCTCATAATCAGCAGAGGTAAAGCTGGGGCTGACGTTAATGCATAATAGACAAAGAAAAAAGACAATATTCATAAAAGTTTCCAGGCTAGTAATATCAGTTCACAGCTGAATTCTTAGCCTTTCCTGGTTATTAAAATGGGAGACCCCCCAAAAAAAAATTACATTGGTCCCCCTATAATTAATAACAAGCAAAGGCTAGGCAGAAAGCTACGGGCTGATGTAGCACCCGGTCCCTGCCCTGTACCTTTTCAGGGTCCCCGCCGGAACTCCCACTCTGCGCCGGCCCCACGCCGTCCTGCTGCAGCCTCTGCTTCCTCTCTTCCCTCTGCTTCCTGGTGCGCGGCCAGCAGGTTCTTGGGTAGAGTGCTTAGGTCGCGCACGGGCACACTCCCTTTCTCTTAAAGAGACAGCGCACACTTTTCAAAAAGTACTTCTGACCATTGGCGTGTTAGTAATTACTATTTCTAGCCCCTTCACGATAGGGAGGGTGCTGAAGCAACAAGTATCCTCTGTTGCTAGCTTCCGGTTTCGATTAGTTTGTGCTTTAGCTTCTGAAGTGTTCTGACAGTGCTCCGCTTACACTGTTTGTCTGCGCAGACTATCAGCTACCTGTTACCTGACTATCCTGGATGACGACCATTCTGTCTACACCAGTTCCGTCATGTTCTGCTATTCAGCCATCTGTACCTCTGGACAATGCCAGTACCACCTGTGTCAGCTCCATGACATCTGTTAACCCTGCTTGTCCATCTGTCCCGCTGGGACAGCTGCCACGTGTCCGGGGTCTAACTAGAGGTACTACCCATGTCCTTCAGGCATTCCATTCTGACCCTGTTTGAGGGGACTTACTATGGGTGCCTTGGGCTCACGTAGTCATGCCCCCTTTGGAGCCCCCCAGACCGTGGTCCCGAGGTTCCACAAAAATCTCAATAAAAAATGAATGTGAACTTCACCACCTGTGCCTCCGCTTCCATTCATTACAGATAGCTCCGGCCATGGAACTCGCTGGATCCCAGGTACCTCCTGCTGTGGAGCTATGTCAAGAGGTAAAGGCCCTTGCCTGACAGCCCCCACCCACTTCCATGGTGACCCCGTTCAGTGTCGGGGGTTCGTTAACCAATGCACGACACACTTTAAACTCTTGGGACATATGTTTGCTTCTGATTGGCCAAGGTGGGCTTAATTATGTTTCACCTTGCTGGAGAGGCCCTCGCCTGACTGAATCCACTGTGGGAAAGAGGGGATCCTCTGGTTACTAATCTTCAGTCTTTTCTAGAAGCATTCTGCAGGACCTTTGACAAACCCAGTTGTGCCACGTCGACAGCTTCAGCTCTTCTTCAGCTACGCTAGGAGGCTCTTACAATGGCTCACTATGCTGTTAGGTTCCATACCCTTTCGTCTGAGTTATCCTGGAACAACGAGGCCTTGGTGGCCGGTCTTTCAGGAAGATTAAAGGATAAGCTGGTGGGACGTGGGACATGCCTATAACTCTGGATGACCTGATTTCACTGGCAGTCCGGATAGACCTATGGTTTCAGGAACGTTCCAAGGAAATTAAACATGATAAGAGGCCCTACCACCTGGTTTCTAGTTCAACAAAACCTGCGGCCTCCCTGACTTTGTCCTCCTCTCCTGAGGCTATGGAAGTGGATCAAGTAAGCTTGGTCAACCATCGCCAGGAGGCGTGTCGCCTGGAGGGGAACTGTTTCTACTGTGGCAGTTCTGAGCATCTGATCCGCTTCTGCGCAAAGAAGTCGGGAAACTCCAGTGCCTAGGGTCTGTAGGAGGGGCTACCCTAGGTAAGCAACATCTCTCTCTATCACTGCAAATGGCCATCTCCATGTTTTTAGGCATGGTAAACTTTTCGGAACTCTGTCCCCTGGACCCTGGAGCCACCAGGAATCTCATTCAGCAGGCGGTCATGGACCGATACCAGATACTAGTCCAGCATCTTCCAGATCTGTTGCAGGTGACATCCGTGGATGGCAAACCCCTGACTGATCCCATTCGGTTCCAGATTATGCCAGTGGAATTTTTGGGTTGGTGTAACGCATTAAGAAAGAATCTGCTTTTATGTGCTGCCTGGTTTGTCTGACCCCTTGCTTTTAGGTCTACCCTGGCTCCGGATGCATGTTCCAGTCTTAAATGGGAAGACAGGGGAAGTTCTGTGCTGGGGGGACTCCTGCTCAGACCAATGTATCATCCCTGTTCAACCTGTTCCACTTCTAGTCCAGCCAACTGCCGTGCTGGGTCTACCTTCCTCTTACTGGGCCTTCGCTGATGTCTTTGGGAAAAAGGAAGCAGAGAGACTACCTCCTCACAGGTCGTATGACTGTCCAATTGATGTGCTTGCTGGAACATCTCCTCGATGGAGAATCTATCCTTTTTCTCAAGCACAGACCCAGTCCATGTCTGAATACATCCAGGAGAACCTGGCTAGAGAGTTTATCCGAAAGTCATCTTCGCCGGCAGTGGCAGGATTCTTCTTCGTGAAGAAAAAAGATGGATCTCTATGGCCCTGCATTGATTACAGGGGGCTGAACCAAATCACGGTAAAGAACAGGTACCCATTATCTCTTATTTCAGAGCTGTTTGATCCTCTCTCAGGGGCCAAGATTTTCACTAAACTGGATCTCAGAGGGGCCTATAACCTGATTCATATACGTAAAGGAGACGAGTGGAAAACAGTTTTTAACACCCGGGGTGGACACTACGAATACCTGGTAATACCGTTCGGCCTAAGTAATGCACACGCAGTTTTTCAGGAATATGCAAATGAAATTTTCAGAGTTCTGCTCTATTCTTGTGTTGTTGTTTACTTGGATGATTTCCCGATCTTCTCTGCAGACTTAGCCTCACACTGGAGGCAAGTACATCAGGTCTTACAAAGACTCAGGGAGAACAGACTTTATGACAAATTTGAAAAGTGCCTCTTTGAACAATCCTCTCTGCCTTCCCTCGGTTATATAGTCTCGTCCACGAGATTAAAGATGGATCCAGAGATGGTGTCCACCGTCCAAAAGTGGCCCAGCCCATCCAGGCCGAAAGCCATACAACAGTTCCTGGGATTCACCAACAACTACCATCTATTCATTTCACACTTTTTCACCCTAGTGGCACCCATCTCAGCTTTGACCCTGAAAGGTGCAAAAGCCAAGGATTGGACTCTCGAGGCAGAGGAAGCTTTTGTTTCTCTAAAACAGGACTTTTCTTCCCCACCTGTTTTCTATCGACCGGACTCTGATAAGCAATTTTTGCTTGAGTTTAAAGCTTCCTCCTTAGGTGCTGGAGCGGCTCTCACCCATAAATTGTCTACCGGTCGTATGGTCACCTGTGTTTTTTTCTAGAAAGTTTTTTCCACTACTGAAAGGAACTATTCCATGGGAGATCAAGAATTGTTGGCAATCAAGTTGGCTCTGCAAAAGTGGTGACATCTCCTTGAGGGAGCAGTCCATCAGGTTTTCATCTTCACAGATCATAAAAACCTTGCTTATCTCCAATCCTCTCAGAGGCTGAATCCCCATCAAGCCTGGTGAGCCTTGTTTTTTGCCCGATTTAATTTTTTCCTTCATTTTCATCCAGCTGACAAGAACATTAAAGCTGATACACTCTCTAGAGCTTTCCTGCTTCCTGAATCTGAGGAAGAACCGCAACACATCATCGAGCCATCCAGGTTGGTGGCCGTAGCCTCAGTTTATCTTGCTAGGCTTTCCCCAGGAAAGACTCTCGTGCCCACTTCGGACCGAAGTTGTGTCCTCCGAAGTTGTGTCCTCCGGTGGGGTCACTCCTCCAAGTTGGCCGGCCACGCTGGTCATAAAAAGACTCTGCAACTCATCTTCTGTTATTACTGGTGGCCTACCATGGGCAAAGATATCCAGGAATATGTTGCAGCCTGTTCTTCATGTGCCCACAGCAAGACTGCTAAACATCTGCTCTTTGGGCAGTTATTACCTCTTTATGTTCCTTCAGTTCCCTGGCAGCACATCGCGATGGACTTCATTTCGGATCTTCCCATCTCTTCCAGATGTTATCTGGGTAGTGGTGTATTGCTTCTCGAAGATGGCTCTCTTCATTCCGTTACCCAATCTTCCATCTGCTCCTGAGCTCGCTAACCATTTCATACAGCACATCTTCCGTCTTCATGGTCTTCCTCTCCGTATTGTGTCCAACAGAGGAGTCCAGTTCACCTCTGAGTTCTGGAGAGCAGTTTGTAAATTATTGAAAGTGGAACTGAGCTTTTCTTCTGCATACCACCCTCAAACCAATGGGCAAGTAGAGAGGACCAATCAAATCTTGACCAGATTCCTGTGTCACTTCGTCAATGCGCATCATGATGACTGGGTCAAGTTGCTGCCTTGGGCACAATTCTCGTATAACAATCAAGTAAGTGAATCCTCAGGAAGATCTCCCTTTCAGATTGTGTTTGGACTCCAACCCGGGATCCCTCTTCCCATCTCTGGGTCTTCAGGCGTCCCTGCAGCAGACACCTTTACAGAGGAATTCTCGAAAGTGTAGAGCGACATCAAGGTCGCCTTGGAGAAAGCCTCACAACGTATGAAGAAGCATGTGGACAAAAGATGCCTGGATGGTCCAATCTTTCTGCCCAGAGATAAGGTGTGGCTCTTCTCCAGGTACATCTGACTGAAGGTGCCCTCCTACAAACTGGGTCCCCGCTTCATTGGTCCTTTTGAAGTCTTGAAACAGATCAACACAATCTCGTACAAATTGAAATTGCCTGCTTCCTTACGTATGCCTAACTCATTCCATGTTTCCCTCCTCAAACCAGTAGTTTTGAGCTCCTTCTTTAAAGACCCAGGTTCCACTCCTGATCCCGTCAGTGAGGAGGATGTCTTTGAGGTAGAATATATCATGGCCACTAAGAGAGTAAGGGGTAAGACCTATCATTTGTTGGATTGGAGGGGCTTTGGTCCCAAGGAGAGGTCATAGGAGCCTAAAGAGAATATCCAAGCCCCTCTCCTACTGAAAAGATTCTACGCAGGCTTGAAAAAGAGGGGATGTAAAGAGGGGGATACTGTTACACTCAGTCCTGGTCCTGTACCTTCATGGGGTCCTTGTCAGGACTCCCACTCTGTGCCGGCCCCATGCCGTCCTGCTGCAGCCTCTGCTTCCTCTCGTCTCCCTGCTTCCTGGCACGCGGCCAGCAGTTTCTCGGGTAGGGTGCTTAGGCGTGCGCTCCCAGTCTCTTAAAGAGACAGAGCACATTTTTCAAAAAGTACTCCTGACCAATGGCGTGTTAGTAATTATTATTTCTAGCCCCTCTGCCATAGGGAGGGTGCCGGAGCAACAAGTATCTTATATTGCTAGCTTCCGGTTTCCGCTAGTGTGTGCTTTAGCTTCTGAAGTGTTCTTACAGTGCGCCGCTTACACTGCTTGTATCGGCAGACTATCAGCTACCTGTTAACCGGCTATCCTGGACGACAACCATTCTCTCTATTCCAATTTCATCACGTTCCACCAACCAGCCATCCACACCTCTGGACAATGCCAGTACCACCTTTGTCAGCTCCATGACATTTGCTAACCCTCCTTGTCCGTCCATCCCGCAGAGACCGATGCCAAGTGTCTGGGGTCTAACTGGAGGTGGCACCCGTGTCCCCCAGGCATTCCATTCTGACCCTGTTTGAGGGGACTTACTACGGGTACCTGGGGCTCACGTAGTCAGCCCCCTTTGGAGCCCCCCGGACCATGGTCCCGAGGTTCCACAGAAATATCAATAAAAGTAAATGTGAACTTCACCACCTTTGCCTCCGTTTCTAATCATTACAGCTGATATTATTAGCCTAGGAAGGGGCCATTAATGTTGGCCCCTACAGTCTACAAGCATCAGCTCCTAGCCGCCCCAGAAATGGGGCATCAATAAGATGCGCCAAATCTGGCACTTAGCGTCGCTCTTCCAACTTGCCATTGTGTGTTGGCAAGTGGGGTGATAGTTGGGGGCTTGCTGTCAAATTTGTATTACCAAATGACATCAAGCTCAGGGGTTAGCAATATAGAGGCATCTATAAGTTGCCCCCTTTATGAACCCCATAGTCAAATTGTAAATAAAAAAACACAGCTATAATTAAGTCCTTCATTAGAAATAAATAGACAAAGTTTTACTTTGTATCTAAAAATAACAAAATTATACTTACCTAACGCCAATTCAAATGAAGCCCTGGTCTCCTGTAAGAAAATAAAAATAAAAAACCCATATCCCTCACCTGTACGAACTGAAGATGTCTCACATCATAATCCATGTCTGCGATAAATGGTTTTCAACCTGGATGGTGCCAAAATGCCCCCATCCAGGCTGAAAATCATGGGAAGAATGAACCGCTGCGAGCGCAGCATCAGTGACTAGCAGTGACATCATCGAGGTTACTGCATGTCACTGAGGCTGCTTTCCTAGGTGGACCAATAAAGTGTGGAGACCTCAGTGAGATCACTGCTCGCACTGTGAGACAAAGTGTCATAGTGTAGTGCTGAGCAGTTGAACCGGTGAACTCACTGACACTTGCACAGTGCAGCACTGAGCTCAGTGAGTTTACCTCAATGCGTTCAGCAGCTAAACAGTGGTGAACTCACTGAGCTCAGAGCTGCACTGTGACACTTTGTCTCATGGTGCGAGCGGTGATCTCACTGAGGTCACCGCAGTTCATAGGCCCGGCTGGGGATGCATCCTCAGTGACATGCAGTAATCTCGATGATGTCACCGCTAGTCACTGAGGCTGCGCTCACAGTGGCTCATTCTCCTATGGTTTTCAGCCTGGCTGGTTGCATCTTGGCACCATCCAGGCTGAAAACTGTTTATCGCCAGGCATGGATTACGATGTGGCACAGAATGACGGACAGGTGAGAGATACCATTGGTTTTTTATTTATGTTTCTTTTTTTTTTACAGGAGACCAGGGATCCACTGGAATGGGTGTTAGGTGAGTATTTTTGTTTATTATTTTATGTTTTTTTCAAGAGACCATAGCTTCAATGGAATGAGCATAAGGTGAGAACAACTATGTTTGTGATTTTTAAATAAAAAACTAAAACGGTGTGTCTGTTTATTTCTAATAAAGGACTTTATTCTGACTGTGTGTTTATTTACAATTTGGCTATAGGGTTAGTAATGGGGGCATCTTATACACACCTCTCCATTACTATCCCCCTGGGTTTGATGTCACCTGACAATGCAAAGGTGATATCAACCCCGCAACCATTACCCCACTTGCCACTGCCACAGTGCAAGTGGGAAGAACCTGGCAAAGCACCCGAATTGATGCATCTAATAGATGCGCCTTTTCTGGGGTGGCTGAGGGCTGCTCTTTTTAGGCTGGGTGGGCCCCCAGCTGGCACACTGAGTGTACTCTAATGCACTCTAATGGTGGACAAACATGCTCAGTAGCTTTTTAGCGCTGTCCGTGCTCATGCTGCATAGTGACCCGTCTTTGAAGTGGTCAAAATTACATGGTAGGGACAGGAAAACTACAGCATGTAGATGTAGCAAGCTAGGATGAGAGAGGAAATAGAATATGTAAATTTTTGTAGACAAATATAAAGGTATGATGAAGACAATAGAAAGATGTGATATTAAGTAAATGATAGATGAGGAATTAGCAAAAGCTGCCTTCAAAGCGCTCAAGGAAATTCAGCTGCTCCCTGGTCACATGGAACTGCTACCCTCTTAATACAATACAAAGATAAAAAATGCAGAGGAGAGAGTAGAGAAGCAGAAAGGGGGAAAGTTGTATTGGATAATGGTGTTTTTTGCATGGATCCAGAGATTTTTTTTCAATTTGTGGAATAACCATACATTTGCATAAGCAAGCAATGTAGCAATACTAGAGAAATTCACACCATGTTTAATGTCAATGTTTAACAGAAGCATTTGAACATGAATATCTGATTGGTTACACATGCTTGCCATTATAAAAAAAAATGTAAGTGTTCAGTTCGGGATACATTTTACAAAAAAAGTTACCGTATCTTAAAAGCACTGTACTGTACTTTTCAATACATGTGAGGCTGCAGGATAAGGATTCATGTAGGCCCTACATATGCAAAAGGACACAGTTTATGCTAACATTTTCTTAAAGGGAACCTGTCACCCAGTTTTTTCAGTAGGAGATAAAAATACCGTTAAATAGGGCCTGAGCTGTGCTTTACAATAGGGTATTTTTTGTCCCCTGATTCCCTACCTATGCTGCCGAAATACCTTACAAAAGTGGCCTTTTTCGCCTGTCAATCAGGCTGGTCAGGTCAGATGAGCGTGGTCACAGCTCTGTTTCTCCCCCACATCTTGCTTATGTTCCCATTGGTGGTGTAGTGCTTCTAGCATGCGCAAGTGCCGAATGCACTGCGCAGCTGTAGAAAAAGAGCGCTCTCGCCGCTATTCAGCGGTTTCTCGGTGGGCGCAGCCATCTTCCTGAGGCCGCGTGCGCGCAGATGGAGTCTCCTGCTTCCCGGGGCTTCAGGAAAATGGCTGCAGGATGCCGCGCGTGCGCAGATGGACATCGCGGCGGCCATTTTCCTGAAGCCGAGATTCGAAGCCCCGGGAAGCAGCAGATTCCATCTGCGTACGCGCGGCCTCAGGAAGATGGCCGCGCCCACCGAGAAACCGCTGAATAGCGGCGAGCGCGCTCTTTTTCTACAGCTGCGCAGTGCATTCGGCACTTGCGCATGCGAGAAGCACTACGCCACCAACGGGAACATAAGCAAGATGTGGGGGAGAAACAGCGCTGTGACCACGCCCATCTGACCTGACCAGCCTGATTGACAGGCGAAAAAGGCCACTTTTGTAAGGTATTTTGGCAGCATAGGTAGGGAATCAGGGGACAAAAAATACCCTATTGTAAAGCACAGCTCAGGCCCTATTTAACGGTATTTTTATCTGCTACTGAAAAAACGGGGTGACAGGTTCCCTTTAAATAAAAGGAAATAAAACCACCTGTGAACTATTTACCTCAATTGGCAAGGATTTTTGTTTTGTAGAATATTTAGCTATATGACAAGAATCATAAACTTTCTAGTGTGTAGAAATAGGTGATTGAAGCCAGGTGACTGCTGTGAAAATATATTGCTTTCGAATGTAGAGAAAAATGTTCTTGTCTTTTGAGTGTTTATACTTATGAAAACCATCCATATTTACCAGACTATGGATTACTTCTAATTCCCAGTGAATGAGATAGAAAGATGTATGGTGTGAGGCAAGGGGAGGCTTCCCGAGGAAGCAGCTGGGGAAGATTACCTTCTTATGAGCTGTTATACTATACTCGCTTTTACAGCTGTTTTTTGGCACTCTGAGTAAATGAGTTGTACTCCACAGACAGACAATATGCTGACACGAGAGATCATTTTCCTATATAGGATCATTGTCTTATTGCCAGGTGGATAACCTAAAAAAAAGTCATAGTTCACCCTATCCATAACCTTTCAGAGGTAAATAAATGTTTAAGCAATTTTTAAAAATTAAGAATTACATTGAGATGAGTTTGTTGATAAAAATTCTTTAACCTGTAAAGTTTAACAGAGTTCACAAGTAGATATGAGGGATTGAGACAATAGTTCCTTGACAGAAATGGGCGAACCCGAACAATAAAGTCTGGGGGTTCGTACCAAACACCTAGTGTTTGGGCAGAGACCTCAAACACTGACTTCTCCAGGAAGTCCGTTTTACTATTCGGGTTCAGCAGTACAAACATCGTGTGTTTCCCCTGGGAGAAACACCGCTGGCTCTGATTACTCTGGCGGTAAGATTATTATCACTGGTCAGAGACCTGTGGTTCCCATGCTGTCAGATGACAGTGTTAGCCAGCAGCTGTGACCAGCGCTAAAAAGATTACCACCCATCACAGGCGTCGACTGATAAGAGAGTGCTACTACCATCAGCCTATTCCTGATGTCTCTGATAACACCTAAACTAGGTGCTGCTGATGGGAGTTCATCAGCTGAAGCCTATGCTATAAATAAATATATATATATATTTTTAAATGGCGTGGGGTCTTCTCTATTTTTGATAACCAGTGCAGGTAAAACTGACTGCTATGAGGCCCAAACCTCAGCTGTCAGTTTCATCATGGCAGGTTATCAAGAAAAGAGTGATCCCACACGATTTATTTTATTAGTTAAATAATTAAAAAGTTGTGGGATCCCCCAATTTTTGACAACCATCCAAGCTAAAGCAGTCAGCTGGGGTCAGGTACTCTAAGAAACTCAATGGGTCCTGCAAATTTCCAAACAATGTGGGCAACTTTATCTTCCGTTTACTTTTATCATATACTTTGAGGTATAGCGCTTCCTTAAGCACAATCACATGACACCCCCGGTTGGATACTAGCAGGGAACACATTACCAAATCTGGTTTGTTTTTTCAAATAAGGTTAAGTAGTAGTTGACAGCACTGAGATTAACAACACCGACACCAGATTTCAGACAGGTGAACAAGACACAGGGACAGGTGATCAGTCAGTCACTGATGGGAAATTGGCAGTGAAAGGAGAAAGAGTATGTGATACCAGAGAGCTACTAGTGCAAGCTAAGTCCTCTGCACTTACGAGCTCATTTGCATAAACATTCACAGACGGATTTCTAGAAAATGGAGAAACAGACTTATATTATAAAGATGATACAGGAGGAATCTGCCAGTAGGATAAACCCACCTAAGCTGTCTAGGTGGACATGTATGTCATAGGAAAAGTGATGGGTGAGCACGAAAATGCTCAGGTGCTCATTGCTCTGGTCGAGCATAATGTAATGCTCGGGTGCTCGACCCGAGCAACTAGCCCAATATAAGTCTATGGGCTATCGAGCATTTTTGATGCAGCCCCTCCAGGGTCTTTAGAGGGACTACAAATTGCAGAAATCGATGGGAACAGTGTTCAAATTACAGGGAACCGCATTGGGAAGACCCCTGGAAGCATTTCTGGCTCCCAGGTCACTGCTATGAACAATGTTGTCAGAGTCTTAAGCCACTTTTACAGACTCACAATAAAACATACAAAAAACGAAACCAAAATGGATTTTCCTAGTAAATATGTTAAGGAATATCCTTTCCAGGGTAATGACTTGTATATAAGGCAAAATAAATAACCAAAAACAAAAATGCTCCTCCACACCTTGTGCTATGTTCACGCGTAGCGTTCTTGATGCGTTTTTGAACTTTAGCATTGCTTTTAACCAAGACAAATGCATTCACTGGAAAATGTCATTTTAATATTTTACAGCCTTATCTTGTCATGTGGTGTGTGACACATCATCAGACACATCCTGTTTCATTTATGAAGGAGGGACTTTGAAAGTCACAAAGCCTATTTTTATAGGGCCAACAAACGGCCTTTACTATTCTTAAAGGGCCAGCAGTCAGCCATCACTATCCTTAGAGAGCCATCAGCCGGCTATGCTTTGTTGTTCCCATTATTAAACAGTGGGTCTCCTCTACTGTTATTGTGTATGCAGTGAGTGGCAGGGCTGCCCAAAATTTGAACACACCCAAATACCCCTTGGAAGAGACGTACAGGAGGACCTCCTAAAAGTAATGTTCCCATTATTAGGAAGTTGGTACTCCTATACTGTTTGCCCATGAAGTGAATGCCCCAAATTTGGACGCACCACAATAAACCTTTGAACAGATGTACAGGAGTGCCTCCTGAAAGCAATGTTCCCATTATTAGGAAGTTGGTACTCTCATTCTGCTTGCCCATGAAGTGAATGCAGCACCTGCCCCAAATTTGGAAGCACCCCAATAAACCTTTGAACAGACGTACAGGATGGACCCCTGAAAGCAAAGTTCCTATTATTAGGAAGTTGGTACTCTCATTCTGCTTGCCCATGAAGTGAATGCAAGGCCTGCCCTGCCCCAAATTTAGACACAGTACAATAACCCTTTGAACAGACCTACAGGATGGCCCCCTGAAAGCAATGTTCCCTTTATTACGAAGTTGGTACTCCCATACTGTTTGCCCATGAAGTAAGTGCAAGGTCTGCCCTGCTCCAAATTTAGACACACCACAATAACCCTTTGAACAGATGTACAGGATAGCCCCCTGAAGGCAATGTTCTCATTATTAGGAAGTTGGTACTCCCATACTGTTTGCCCATGAAGTGAATGCAACACCTGCCCCAAATGTGGACGCACCCTAATAACCCTTTGAACAGGATGGTCCCCTGAAAGCAATGTTCCCATTATTAGGAAGTTGGTACTCTCATACTGTTTGCCTATGAAGTAAATGCAAGGTCTGTCCTGCTCCAAATTTAGACGCACCACAATAACCCTTTGAACAGATGTACAGGATGGCCCCCTGAAAGCAATGTTCTCATTATTAGGAAGTTGGTACTCCCATACTGTTTGCCCTTGAAGTGAATGCAACACCTGCCCCAAATGTGGACGCACCCCAATAACCCTTTGAACAGGATGGTCCCCTGAAAGCAATGTTCCCATTGTTAGGAAGTTGGTACTCCCATACTGTATGCCTATGCAGTGAATGCATCACCTGCCCCAAATGTGGACGCACCCCAATAACCCTTTGAACAGACGTACAGGAAGGCCCCCTGAAAGCAATGTTCCTATTATTAGGAAGTTAGTACTACCATACTGTTTGACTATGCACTGAATTGCAGTGTTGAGGTTGAAGACCCGCCATTGGCGAATTGCAGTATTGAGGCTGAAGACCCGGCAGTGTCGAATTGCAGTTTTGAGGCTGAAGACCCGCCATTGGCAAATTGCAGTGTTGAGGCTGAAGACAAGGCAGTGGTGAAATGCAGTTTTGAGGCTGAAGACCAGGCATTTGTGAATTGCAGTGTTAAAGCTGAAGACCCAGCAGTGGCAAATTGCAGTTTTGAGGCTGAAGACCTGCCATTGGCGAATTGCAGTTTTGAGGCTGTAGACCTGGCATTGGACAATTGAAGTTTTGAGGCTGAAGACGAGGCAGTGGCGAATTACAGTGTTGAGGCTGAAGAATCTACAATGGAGAATTGCAATGTTGAGGCTGAAGACCAGGCATTGGTGATTTGCAGTGTTGAGCCTGAAGAACCTGCATTCACAAATTGCAGTTTTGAGGCTGAAGACCCGGCATTGGCGAATTGCAGTGTTGGGGATCAAGACCCGGTAGTGGAAAATTGCAGTGTTGAGGCTGAAGAATCTACAATGGAGAATTGCAATATTGAGGCTGAAGATACGGCATTGGCAAGTTGCAGTTTTGAGGCTGAAGAACCTGCATTTGAAAATTGCAGTGTTGAGGCTGAAGAATCTACAATGAAAATTGCAACATTGAAGCTGAAGAACCTGCAGTGGAGAACTGCATTGTTGAGGCTGAAAATTCTATAATGGAGAATTGCAATGTTGAGGCTTTCCAGACGATGTTTGAAAGGGTCGCTGAGCAGGATAAACTCCCGCCAGAGCAGTGGGCAGAGGTATTGGCGACATAATTGACGTGGGAACCCCATAAAGCATACTATGATTTAGCTTTGCAGGACACTAAAGAGTAATGCAAGCTAAAAACAAATATTCTTGCATGCTTGGGGGTAACAATCACTATCAGGGCATAGCGGGTTCACCAGGACAAACCACTGTGCTCCCAAATATTTGACCTGTTGCACCTGGTCCAGAAGTGGATGCAGCCAGAGTCCTCTACACCTGTGCAGATGGTAGGACGGGAGGTGATGGACCGGTATGCGCACTTCCTGCAGAGGCCTGTACAAACTTGTTTGCCCAGGATGATCCCCGTAATGCCGATGAACTGGTCGAACTGCTCAAGAGATATCAGGGGATGGAAGGTTCCGTGAGAAAGCAGCCCACTCCATACTGAGTGTCCCAACAGGGGTTAGATGCCACAAAAGGGTGAGGCACCCATACTGTTTGCTTATGCTGTGAATGCAAGAGCTGCCACAAATTTGGACACATCCCAATACTAGTGTTGAGCGATACCTGTTGTGAATTCCGCTCTGGGCTCCCTCCGGTGGTTGTAAGTAGCATTTTTGTGTGTTCTGCTCTTTGGCTCCCTCCTGTGGTTTTTAGTGGTATGGCTGCTTCTTGGATTTAGCTTCAGCAGCTGTTTTCACTGATCGTCTTTCTGGCTCGGCTATATTAGTCTGGCCTTATCCCTCATTCAATGTCAGTTGTCAATTGTTCCTGCCTGGAGTCATTGCTCTTAGGACTTTCCTGACACTCTGACCAGTTCATCAAAGCTAAGTCCTTGCTTGTCCTTTTGCGGTTCTCTTGTTGTGGACTTGTTGTTCAGCACTTTCTTTGTTTTGCTCATTTGTCCAGCTTTTCAGTATTCAGCTAAGCTGGAAGCTCTGGGCAGCAGAGTTTGCCCTCCACACCTTTAGTCAGGTGTGGAGATTTTTGCATTTCTCTGCGGTGAACTTTTTCTAGTTTTTATTACTGACCGCACAGCGTTCTGTCCTGTACTATTTTCTATCTAGCTAGAAGTGGCCTCCTGTGCTAAATCTTGTTTCATACTACGTATGTCATTTCCTTCTCCTCTCACAGTCATTATTTGTGGGGGGCTAATCTATCCTTTGGGGATTTTCTCTGAGGCAAGATAGTTTTCCTGCTTCTATCTTTAGGGGTAGTTAGCTCTTAGGCTGTGACGAGATGCCTAGGTAGAGTTAGGAGCATTCCACGGCTGCTTCTAGTGTTGTGTTGAGCTTAGGGACTGCGGTCAGTATAGTTGCCACCTGCTCAGAGCTAGACGCATGTCGCTACTTAATCACCAGATCATAACAGATACCTTCCGTTATTTGAAAGTATCGGTATCGGATGGCATCGGCCGATACCGGCAAAATATCGTATCTCACCGATACCGATACCCGATACCAATACAAGTCAATGGGACACAAATATCGGAATGTATCCTTCATGGCTCCCAGGGTCTGAAGGAGAGGAAACTCTCCTTCAGGCCCTGGGATCCATATTAATGTAAAAAATAAAGAATAAAAATAAAAAATATGGCTATACTCACCGCTCCGAAGGACCCTGGCTGTCACCGCTGCAAGCGTCCGCCTCCGTTCCTGAGAATTGCAGATAGTGAAGGACCTTCGATGACGTCGCGGCCTGACCGCTCACATGACCGCTCACCTGACCGCGACGTCTTCGAAGGTCCTTCACTCACTACATTCTCAGGAACGGAGGTGGACGCTTGCAGCGGTGACAGCAGTATCGGAATGCTCAACACTACTCAATACCCCTTGGAAGAAATGTGGAGGAGAGCCTCATAAAACAATTTTCCCATTATTAGGAAGTGGGTCTCCAATACTACTGTATTTACCTATGCAGTAAATGCAAGGGCTGCCAAAAATTTTGAGCTACTCTAATGCCCCTTTGAAGAGACGTAGAGGGGTGCCTCAGGAAAAAAGGTTCCCATTATGAAGAAGTGGTTCTCCCATACTGTTTGCCTATGCAGTGAATGCAATGGCTGCCAAAAAATTGGAGCCACTCCAATGCCTCTTTGAAGAGACATAGAGGAGGGCCTCATGAAAAAAGGTTCCCATTATAAAGGAGGGGGTCTCCTATACTTGTAATGCCCATGCAGTAAGTGTACGGGCTGACAATGCAGTAAGTGTACGGGCTGACAAACGTTTCCCCCTTGGGGAATACATCAATATACTGTATAAAAATTTTTGTTACGGGCATCATAAATACCCTTTCAAAAAATTATGTATGTGTTGAATCACAGACCACATTCACTCTGGTGATCTAGTGATGGTGGATGAAGAGACATGGAGGAGGGCATCATAAAAATCTGTTCCCATTCCAAAGGAGCGCATCTCCTATACTTACAATGCCCCTGCAGTAAGTGTACGGGCTGACAAAAATTTCCCCCTTGGGCGTATACATCCACATACTGCTTGTTATGGGCATCATAAACAACCTTTTAAAAAATTATGTGGGTGTTGCATCACAGACCACGGTCACCCTGATGATCTAGTGGTGCTGGATGATGATGATGAGGAGAAGGAGGAGGACAACAGCAAATAGCCAAAATCAAGAAGCATATACCCAGGTGTGGGTGTGAAGAGGTGCATGGGAAAAGACCTCCCAAAAAAGATGCTGGATTTGAGTTTATGTTACGCTGTTGTCATTCGGTGGTGTACAGAAGTCTGGCCCAATCCAGCCTTTATTCATTTTTATAAGTGTCAGCCTGTCAGCATTTTTAGTTGACAGGCGGATACCCTTATCAGGTATAATTCCACCAGTGTCACTAAAAATCCACTCTGACAAAATGCTAGAGGCATGGCAGGCCAGGACCTCCAAGGCATAGAGAGCCAGTTCATTCCATGTATCAAACTTTGAGATACAATTATTATAAGGCACAGAGGAATCACGGAGAATGTTAGTATGGTCAGCAAGGTACTCCCTCAGCATCTTCCCAAACTTTGCACTCCTTGTGTGAGTACCCCGTGCCTCAGGGCTTGTGCGATGGTAGGGTCTGAGAAAAGTCTCCCAGAACTTAGACAGTGTTCTCCTGCCTCTGCTGGATTGGAGTTGTGTCTCTCTTGCCTGTACTCCTTGGTTCTATATTGATCTGTGACCTCTGCCGCAAGCGTTTTGAGATGGGAATTTTTTAAAAAATTCTGCAGCAAGGGCCTTCTGGTACTGCTCCATTTTAGTAGCCATGTCTGCCTCAGGAATAAGCGATAGAAAGTTCTCCTTATACCGTCGGTCTAGAAGTGTCACCAAGCAGTAATGAATGTCACCCAAAATTTTGAGAACGAGAGGGTCACGGTCAAGGCAGCGTAACTTAAACTCAGCCATGTGTGCCAAACTGCTAACAGGCAAGGTCTCTCCAAGAGTACGACTGATCATGCTCTCCTCCTCCTCTTTCATGTCTTCAGACGATCCACGCTGAACAGACGGTATGACAGATGTGCAGGTAGTACCATCTATAGCGCATGAAACTAGCTCCTGTTCTTCCTCCTCCTCCTCTTCCTCACTGTCAACCAATCCACGTTGGGTGAGATGAGGCTGGGCTGTTTGTAATCACCCTGTATGGTTCCTTGCTCCATCTCATCGTGCTCCACCTGCAATGCATCCTCTTTGATTGTGAGCAGAGAGCATTTCAGAAGACAGAGAAGCGGGATGGTGACACTAATTATGGAGTTATCGCCGCTCACAATCTTGGTGGAGTCCTCAAAGTTTTGGAGGATGGTACATATGTCTTAAATCCATGTCCACTCCTGAGGTCTTATGTGTGGAGTCTGAACTGAATACCGACCATCTTGTTGATGTTGGTAGTCAACAACTGCACTCTTCTGCTCACCTTAGAGCCACCACCAGGTTCCGGCCATTGTCACACATGACCATGCCTTGCTGTAGGTTCAGCAGTGCCAGCCACAGATCTGCCTGCTCTTTCAGAGCTCTCCACAACTCTTCAGCATTGTGTGGTTTGTCACCTAAGCATATTAGCTTCAGCACAGCCTGTTGCAGCTTGGCTGAGGCAGTGCTGCCGTGCTTCCAGCTTGAGACTGATGTGGTCTTTTTAGAGATGGAGGCTGAAGAGGAGGAGGAGAAGGTGCAGGAGCTGTATACTGTGGAGGCAACCCTGATTGACCTAGAGCCTGCAATACTCGGCGTTGGGAGGATGTGTTCCATCCCAAGGTCCGACTGGGTCCCGGCTTCCACTATGTTAACCCAGTGTGCTGTCAGCGAGATGTACCATCACTGCCCACAAGCACTTGTTCACCTGTCCGTGGTTAGGTGGACTTTCCTAGTAACTGCATTGTTGAGTGCACGGCTAATATTAAGAGACACGTGCTTGTTTAATGCGGCGACGGCACGCGGGGAGAAATAGTTGCAACTGAAGACCGAGTACCGAAGGACGGCTGCCACCACCAGGTTGTGTAAAGCTGCTGTCTCCACGAGCCTAATAGGCAACATTTCGAGTGCAAGCAGTTGAGAAATGTGTGAATTTAGTAGCGTGGCCTGTGTGAAACATCTCTTTGTGCAAAGCAATACAATGTGAAGTGGATCAAATCAATCCTCAAATGAGAATATATACGCACTGAAAAAATTCACACCTGGTCACATGGATAATAATGCAGAGGCAAAAGTAATCAGACAGGTAATACCAACCAGGAAATCCTGAGTGAGCATGGGGTAAGAAGAGGCAAGAAATGTCCAAATGCAAAATACATAGAAAAAAAAATCACCCAAAGAAAATAGAGATATCTAGAGTCGAGGATACCTCACCAAAATGATCAAGGGCAGGGTGATCTCGTCAAAGATAGTCACACGTGAAGGGCCAGAAAGATGCCCCACGTGTGTCGCCACCCTAAGTGGCTTCGTCAGGCACTGGTGTTACTGGGAACGGTTGCCCGCCTTCTGTCTGTGGCCACCACACTGCTTCTTCCTGCCTGTTTGGGTGTTAAGTCCCCCTCCCACTGTGTGCTGCTGTCCTCGCTCTGCATGTCCTCCTGTCAGGTTGGGTCAGTTACTATATCATCCACCACCTCGTCTTCCACTTCCGCACCCTGGTCCTCCTCCTGACTTTCTGGCAATTGTGTCTCATCATCATTCACCTCTTGTGACACATTCCCACCATCGCCTTCGTGTGAACGTGACTGAACAAATATTTGGGCATCGCTACATGCCATCCCCTCTTGCCCCGCTTCAAGTGGACCTGGCAAGAGGCCCGAATCTATAAATGGAAAAGTGAACAGCTCTTCGGAATGTCTAAGTGTGGGATCAGTTGTCTCCGGGCACCCGGCATGGTGGGAGGAAGGAGGATCAGGGTGAGGGATATGCTGTCCAGACTCACGGCTACTCAGACTTGACTGTGTTGAAGACAGGGTGGTGGTGGCAAACTGACTGGAAGTAATATTCACTGTCCAATCAAAAACCTTTTGACACTGCTCTGAGTTCAATAGTGGTGTGCTGGTGTGGTCCCCTAGTAATTGGGACAGGAAGGTCAGGCGAGAAGATGTGGGTGTTTGTTGTGGCATAATTTCAGCTTGCCCACAGCCTCGGCATCTGCATGAACCATCAGCATCACGTCCACTTCCCTGTCCCTTGCCACCCGCCTTGCCCATTTTAAATGGAGGCCAATATTTTCAATGGTCACTACAAATGGCTGAGTTTAAAATAGCTGGCCTGTAGGTAACAATTTGTTTCAGCAAATTGGTGTCAATAACTTGTATAAGACACTCCAACAAAATTTTACAGTAGTCCAGAAATGGGAGAATTTTCTGCTCATTCAGATGTCATCCTTGTGACTGGCAATTTCCTGTTTTAAATAGATGGATTTTCACTCTGTAATATGGAAAGGATCTGGGCTAGCTATATTCTGCAGTGCCAACAAGCAAATGGAGCAAAGAAAATGGTGTGCTCTGGATTGCTTTTGGAGAAAATAATCAGGATTAAGAAAAAAAAATTATTCCTGGCCCCTGATATCTGGGGCCTATGTATATATGGTAAATATATGTAATAGGCAGCAGCAGGCAGTACTGGAATGGACCCTCTTGCTATATGCAATGAAGTCTGCAACATACACTGCCTGCCCACTTAGCACTGATATCTATGGCTCTATGCACTTTGATTAGTCCTCAGAAGGACTGTTGGCTTAGATGGATTTGTGTAGTAAAGATGGTATACCCACACTAACTAAAACAACAACAAATCTGTCCTTATCTCTGCAGCAGCTCTCCCTACACTGACTAAGGGTACATTCACACATAACGATATCGTTAAGAATATCGTTGCAACGTCACGCTTTTTGTGACGTAGCAACGATCCCGCTAACGATCTCGTTAGATGTGACAGCGACCAACGATCAGGCCCCTGCTGGGAGATCGTTGGTCGCTGGGGAATGATCAGGACCTTTTTTTGGTCGCTGCTCACCCGCTGTCATCGCTGGATCGGCGTGTGTGACGCCGATCCAGCGATGTGTTCACTTGTAACCAGGGTAAATATCGGGTTACTAAGCGCAGGGCCATGCTTAGTAACCCGATATTTACCCTGGTTACCATTGTAAAAGTTAAAAAAAAAAACACTACATACTCACATTCTGATGTCTGTCACGTCCCCCGCCGTCAGCTTCCCTGCACTGACTGTCAGCGCCGGCCGTAAAGCAGAGCACAGCGGTGACGTCACAGCTGTGCTCTGCTTTACGGCCGGCGCTGACACAGTCAGTGCGGGAAGCTGACGGCGGGGGACGTGACAGACGCACGTTTCGCCGCCAAGCTTTTTCAAAAGGGCCTTTTGAAAAAGCTTGGTGGCGAAACGTGCATCAAGGGGCTCCTGGTGCACAGTGGGTGAGCTGTCCGGCCACATTATGGGTAAGCATGCATAGGCTATTTATCTGTTAGGTATGTTCCTCATGGGGTATTGTCTCTGACACCTGTAGATTGTGTAGGAACCACCCTGTAATGATAGGACTTATTATATAGTAGCCGCATGGCTAGCAGCATGCTTGCCCCCGGATTTATTATGTATCTCCCACTTGCACCAGTATACCTATAGTGTCTTTCCATACTAACTACCTGTTTCGGTGCATCATTTTAAAAGATTATTTATATTTTTTGTTATGTATCTTGGTATCAATAAAGTTATCTTTTCTACTATGATCTTTGGAAATTTTATACTCTGTTTTTTTTGCTGTAGTACATGATTGTTGGAGTTGTCCTGGTGACCCAGTGTGTCTGGATACTGATTTTGGGAGAGCTGTATTAGACTGCTCTCGGCCATATACTACGTGTATGCTTCAAGATTTCTTGCTTCAGTCCTCCATATAGCATAATACACTCTTATAGTGCTCCATATAGTATAATGCACCGCCATAGTCATCCATGTAGTACAATTCACTTCCCATAGTATAATTCTCCCATAGTTCTTCATATAGTATAACATATTCCCCATAGTCCTCGATACAGTATAATGCAGCCCACATATAGTATAATGCAGCCACCACCCTACAGAATATAATACAGCCACCCCAGAGTATAATGCAGCCACCCCATAGAATATAATGCAGCCCCCCTCATAGTTTAATGCAGCCCCCTCATAGAGTATGATGCAATCACCCCTCAAAGAATATAAATATAATACAGCCCCCATAGAATATAATGTAGCCCCGAATAGAATAGAATACAGCCCACCTCCCCACAGAATATAATGCAGCCCCATCAAAGAGAACGATGCAATCATAGTAACATAGTAACATAGTAACATAGTTAGTAAGGCCGAAAAAAGACATTTGTCCATCCAGTTCAGCCTATATTCCATCATAATAAATACCCAGATCTACGTCCTTCTACAGAACCTAATAATTGTATGATACAATATTGTTCTGCTCCAGGAAGACATCCAGGCCTCTCTTGAACCCCTCGACTGAGTTCGCCATCACCACCTCCTCAGGCAAGCAATTCCAGATTCTCACTGCCCTAACAGTAAAGAATCCTCTTCTATGTTGGTGGAAAAACCTTCTCTCCTCCAGACGCAAAGAATGCCCCCTTGTGCCCGTCACCTTCCTCAATCATCCCTCATAAAATCTAATACAGCCCCCCATAGAATATAATACAGCCCACCTCCCCATAATATATAATGTATCCCTCATAGAATATAATGCAGCCCCCCATAGTATATAACACAGCCTCCCCATAGAATATAATATACCCCCACAATAGTATATAACACATCCACATAGTATATAACACGGCCTTCCCCATAGAATATAATATAACCCCCATAGTATACAGCAAAGCACACATAGCCACCACCAACATGTTCACCTCTATGTAATTATGCAGCCCTCACTTACAAATTGTAAGGGCCTTCAGGTGGCCCTGTATCATACATTTGGTAGAGCTCATGCCAAATAGTTATCAAGATAGTGGAATACATATTCCCCATTCCTTTATAATGCCATTTCAAACATGCCCATTTGATTTTTGGGCTTTGCCCGCCATCACCACTATGTCCCCCGAAATGTGACTATGCGGCCCTTGCTTTTAACTTTCAGAGGGCCAACATGTGATGTGAAACCTGTGTTTTGTAAGGTCCTCAGTTCATTTTTGCCACCGGATCCCAATGGAACCACTGTTATAGCGAGTGAAGCTGCTGTAATTTGATTATAATACAGGAGTATTAGTATATCAGTAAATTGGATTCTATCTGACATCAAAAGCATTACAATTCAAATCAGAATACAGTGTATGCAAGAGAGTGCCTGTATTATGGTCAGTCTGTCATGTCTGAAACCCATGTCAGGAACATGTACAAGCCTGGTTTTACTTGGAAGCAGCCTTCTCAAGGGAAAGTGACTTGAGTGCCATTGACCAATATGAACAAGCCTACTCACTTCTTCTGGAAACTACCCAACAAGGCAGAATGTATCTTTTGCACGGTTTTGAGCAACAAAGGAGTAATTCCAGGATATGTCCCAGAGAGTGTCGAGGTCTGTGGAGTGTATTACAAAGGTAACAGGCAGTGCTACAGACATTAGGCAAAGACCTTAGCATGGCAATGACCATGTTCCACCACCATTTTTTTAAAGGACCCAAGTATAGAAAATGCAAGGTTAGCAACAGTTTAATAAAGAGACACAAGTCTCATTTAGGAGCCTGGAAAAGTCATCAATAGTTTTTGTCCAGCAATGGACAATGTTAATTGCTAATGAATAAGTATGGTGACAAGAAACAACTGAGCGCTGCACTGGGACAACAAACTGGACATGGTTGCTGAATGTTGTGTCTGTGGAACTGCATATTATGAACAGGAGGCCTCAGCGCCTCCTTCCTGGACAGGAGAGTGGGAATGACATAACACAGAGAAAGGACCATTGGTTTTGTCGTCAGACACATATTTTGCACCCAGGCGTTCCGCCCCCCTCCTGGGGTGCTGCGTATTTGAGCAGAATATGGCATATTCTAAAAGAGGTATTATGTCTAATTTCCCATTATAAAGGGATGTGTGGGTAAGATTTTTGAACAATCAGCATATATATAGTGTGTGATTCATTACTCATTTTATTATTCTATCTAAGGCTGAAACCTGAAGAATTGTGTGGAGCATATTAATGCATTTATGTTCCAAAATGTCCAAGTGCAGACACAAAAAAACAACATCAGGCTGCCAGATACACACTTATCCCCTTTCTGCCATTGGATGTACTATTCCGTCCATGTGGGGTGAGCCCTACTTCCCAAGGACGGAATAGTACGTCCAGCGCGATCAGCCGCGCTCACGGGGGGAGCGCAGCCGATTACGGCCAGGTGTCAGCTGACTACCGCAGCTGACATCCGGCACTATGTGCCAGGAGTGGTCACGGACCGCACCCGGCACATTAACCCCCGGCACACTGCGATCAAACATGATCGCAGTGTTCTGGCGGTATAAGGAAACATCACGCAGGGAGGGGGCTCCCTACGTGCTTCCCTGAGACCCTCGGAGCAATGCGATGTGATCGCATT
The DNA here is from genome assembly GCF_032444005.1 of Ranitomeya imitator. Taxonomy (NCBI): domain Eukaryota; kingdom Metazoa; phylum Chordata; class Amphibia; order Anura; family Dendrobatidae; genus Ranitomeya; species Ranitomeya imitator. The sequence goes on from NC_091285.1 coordinate 518,495,353, forward strand.
GCTCCGAGGGTCCTTACCTCCTCCTCCCTGCAGCAGGCCCGATTCCAAAATGGCCATGGGGCTGCATCCGGGTCCTGCAGGGAGGTGGCTTCACAGCGCCTGCTCAGAGCAGGCACCGGGAAGCCTCCAGGAGTACAAATCAGATCGCTGATCTGACACAGTACACAGCAAAGTGTCAGATCAGCAATCTGTCACTTTACTGTGATGTCCCCCCTGGGGCAAAGTAAAAAAGGAAAAAAAATAAAAATTTACATGTGTAGCGTCCGATCTCAATTCCAGTTGAAAAAGCGTTGAAAAAGCAAAACCGTGCTCCTTCCCTTCCGAGCTCTACCGTGCGCCCAAATAGGGGTTTACCCCAACATATGGGGTATCAGCATACGCAGAACAAATTGGACAACAACTTTTGGGGTTCAATTTCAATTGTTACCTGTTATGATCCGGTGACCTTGGAGCTGCATGAGAACTTTCACTGGAGAAAGTGGCCACTATACTGACCGCAAACCTAAACTTAACACTGCAACTAGAAGTAGCCGTGGAGTGTACCTAACACACCTAGACACCTCGTCACAGCCGGAGGACTAAATATCCCTAAAGATGGAAATCGGAATACTGTCTTGCCTCAGAGAAAATCCCCAAAAGATAGACAGCCCCCCACAAATATTGGCGGTGAGTCGGAGAGGAAAAAACATACACAGGCAGAAAAAACAGGATTTAGCACAGGAGGCCACTCTAGCTAGATAGGACAGGATAGGACAGAGTTCTGTGTGGTCAGTATTAAAACCCTTCAAAAAACCACAGCGGAATATACAAAAAACCTCCTACATCTAACTAAAGATGTAGGAGCGTATATCTGCAACTCCAGTGAAACCAATAAGACTGAGAAAACACAAACACAGTCTAATCTGGACAAAAGAAAAAACAAACGAATAGTACTGAAAATAAGCACACTGCATATGTGCCACAGGAAAAGAAACAAACACTTATCTTTGCTGAACTGGCAGATAAGCAGGAGGGGCCAGGCTGACATCCAACACTTCCAGAGAAACATTGACAACTGGCAAGGGCTAATGAATCCTGCACACTTAAATATCCCAGTCAGAACAGCAATTAGCAGATACACCTGGCCAGGACTGTGACTCAGAGACAACTGCATTCCCAGCTACAACCACTGGAGGGAACCCAAGAGCAGAATTCACAACAGTTACCCTTGGAAAAATACAAAACTGGGGGCTAAAAAACAATTTTTGTGGAACAAAAAAAGATTTTTTTTATTTTCACGGCTCTGTGTTATAAACTGTAGTGAAACATTTGGAGGTTCAAAGTTCTCACAACACATCTAGGTAAGTTCCTTGGGGGGTCTAGTTTCCAATATGGGGTGACTTTTGGGGGGTTTCTACTGTTTAGTTACATCAGGGGCTCTGCAAAAGCAATGTGACGCCTGCAGACCAATCCATCTAAGTCTGCATTCCAAATGGCGCTCCTTCCCTTCCGAGCTTTGCCATGCGCCCAAACGGTGGTTCTTCCCCACATATTGGGTATCAGCGTACTCAAGACAAATTGGACAACAACTTTTGTGGTTCAATTTCAACTGTTACCCTTGGAAAATACAAAACTGGGGGCTACAAAATAATTTTTATGGAAAAAAATTATTTTTATTTTCACGGCTCTGCTGTAGTGAAACACTCGGGGGTTCAAAGCTCTCACAAAACATCTAAATGAGTTCCTTAGGGGGTCTACTAAAATGGTGTCACTTGTGGGGGGTTTCAATGTTTAGGCACATCAGTGGTTTTCCAAACGCAACATGGCGTCCCATCTCAATTTCAATCAATTTTACATTGAAAAGTCAAACCGCGCTCCTTCCCTTCCGAGCTCTGCCTTGCGCCCAAACAGTGGTTTACCCCCACATATGGGGTATCAGCGTCCTCAGGACAAATTGTACAACAACTTTTGTGGTCCAATTTCTTCTCTTACCCTTGGGAAAATAAAAAATTGGGGGTGAAAAGATCATTTTTGTGAAAGAATATGATTTTTTATTTTTACGGCTCTGCATTATAAACTTCTGTGAAGCACTTGGTGGGTCAAAGTGCTCCCCACACATCTAGATAAGTTCCTTAGGGGGTCTACTTTCCAAAATGGTGTCACTTGTAGGGGGTTTCAATGATTAGGCACATCAGGGGCTCAACAAACCCAACAAGGCATCCCATCTCAATTTCAGTCAATTTTGCATTGAAAAGTCAAATGGCGCTCCTTCGCTTCCGAGCTCTGCCATGCGCCCAAACAGTGGTTTACCCCCACATATGGGGTATTGGCATTCTCAGGACAACTTCTGGGGTCCATTTTCTCCTGTTAACCTTGGAAAAATAAAACAAATTGGAGCTGAAGTAAATTTTTTTTGAAAAAAAAGTTAAATGTTCATTTTTATTTAAACATTCCAAAAATTCCTGTGAAACACCTGAAGGGTTAATAAACTTCTTGAATGTGGTTTTGAGCACCTTGAGCGGAGCAGTTTTTAGAATGGTGTCACACTTGGTTATTTTCTATCATATAGACCCCTTAAAATGACTTCAAATGAAATGTGGTCCCTAAAAAAAATGGTGTTGTAAAAATGAGAAATTGCTGGTCAACTTTTAACCCTTATAACTCCCAGACGAAAAAAAAAAATTTTGGTTCCAAAATTGCGCTGATGTAAATTAGACATGTGGGAAATGTTACTGATTAAGTATTTTGTGTGAAATATCTCTGTGATTTAATCGCATAAAAATTCAAAGTAGAAACATTGCAAAATATTCAAAATTTTTGCCAAATTTCCGTTTTTTTCACAAATAAACGCAGGTAATATCAAAAAGAAATGTTATTATTATCATGAAGTACAATGTGTCACGAGAAAGCAGTGTCAGAATCACCGGGATCTGTTGAAGCGTTCCAGAGTTATAACCTCATAAAGGGACAGTGGTCAGAATTGTAAAAATTGGCGCAGTCATTAACGTGCAAACCACCTTTCGGGGTAAAGGGGTTAAAAAGACCATGAAAAGGGCAACACAATAGAAAAAGAGTAGAAATGTGAGCATTGTACAAAGTACAAAGGTTTCTAAAAATTACCCCAAGGGGTCTGTATCATACATGCTGAAAGAGGCTGTGATGGAGACCACACAATACATTTAGTAGTTATAACAAGTGGTAGAGATATAGAGTGCAAGTTTCACCATTGCATAATGTGAAAAGGTTTCAAAAATTTAACAAAGGGGTTTCTCTCAGATCAGTTGAAAGGTTTCCTAAAATTACCCCGAGGGGTCTGTATCATACACGCTGAAAGAGGCCATGATGAGGACATCACAATACACTTAGCAGATATTACAAGAGGTAGAGATATAAAGTACAAGTTACACCATTGCACAATGTGTAAAGTTTTCCAAAAATTAACCAAGGTGTATGTATCATACACACTGAAAGATGCCGTGATGGTGACCTCACAATACATTTTTTCAGTTTTTAGAATAGGTAAAGATAGGGAGTACAAGATTCACAATGGCAACATGTGAAAAGGTTTCAAAAAATTAGCCAAGGGGTCTCTCTCAGACCAGCTGAAAGACACTGCGATGGGGACATCACAATACGCTTAGCAGTTATTACAAGAGGTCAAGATAGAGAGTAAAAGTTTTACCATTGCACAAAGTGCAAAGATTTCAAAAAGTACAAAACAATACCCATGTGGGGTATACATAGATGAATGCTTAGTACTTGTTGCAGAAGCAGCAGGAGGAGTTGAATTCCTGAACCAAGATGGTTTTGGATGGTAAGGGATGGATGTTAAGACAGCTTCCAAAAAAAAACTAAAAAAAATTGGCCTGTATTTATGTAAAGCTGCTGTCATGCTTAGGGCTTACAAAGTTGGAGGAAATCCAGCCATTGTTCAGCATTTTCCATTGACAGCCATGTATGCCTGTCCATTATGATTGCACCTGCCAAACTAAAACTCGCTCAGACAACACACTCGCGGCAGAGCTTGTCAGCACTTCAAGACGTACAAGGAGAGGTCGGCCCAAGTGTGCAGCTTGAACAACAAATTGTTAAAGGGCACTTAAGAATCAGGAAGGATGCTCATATGGTCACTTAAGTAGTCCTTCACCATCTTGGTCAACTTCCTCCTTGTCATAGTTACACCCACAGATAGCCCTTGCTGATGTGATGGTCTCATGAAAATGTCCCAGTTGGTGGACATTTCCCCCCTTCTGAGATGCACCTGGTGCTTCTGGCCCTCCTCTGTAATTCTTGTGGGCGAAAAGAGCTGGTTCCTCTGACACCAGCATTGTCTGAGAGTAATCTTTTGAGCAAGTATTTCACTGCCGTCCTCTGGCATACATTCACTAAAAAAAGGCATGTCTGCCTCCAATATTAGAGAAGCAAATTTTTACTTGCAGTGTGGGTCAAGAAAGTTGCACAGCCAGTATTTCATGATGGACAAAATGTCTTTCAGGTGAGGGTCTTGGGAAAGGCATCTGGACATGTATTCTGCCATGTGTGGCAGACTACAAAGAGTCAAATGTTCAGTGTCCTCACCAGGGAGAACACTAACCATCCTCTCCTCCTTATGATGCATAGCCTCTTCCTTCTTCTCCTCCTCTTCAGGCCATCCATGCTGGTCAGGCATGAAGCTAGGATTGGGAGTCCCCTCTGTAGCACAGAGCAGAAAATCCTGTTTCTCCTCCTCTTCATCTTCCTCCTGCTGTTCGTCCTCATCACCCAATGTGTCTTGAAAATGCTGTGTGAGGCTGGGCTGTGTGGTATCAGCCACTGTACAATCTTGCTCCATAGCCACCTGATTGGCATTCAAAGCTTCCTCTTTATGATTCTCCAATGAACATTTTAACAGACAGAGCAGTGGGATGGTTACGCTCATAATAGCATCTTCAGCGCTCACCATCTTGGTGCAGTACTCAAAGCTTTGACCTCTCATAGAACAGTGATCCACACCTACTCGGCAATTGTTATGTGTGTGGGCTGAGTGTTACTCTGACAGGCATCGAGAAGCTTGAATTCAGAGACTGCCCTCTGCAGCTCACCAAGCTTTGACAACATATGGATGGTCGAATTTCATCATGTAAGCAGGTCACAAATCAGTCGTGACGAGGCAAATTAAAGAGCTGCTGCAGTGAAGCTAGGTAAGTGAAAGCCTGAGATGACTTTTGGAAATGTGCGCTGACACGGCATACCTTGGGAAGTAGGTCAGGCAATTCAGGGTATGTTTTCAAAAACCAATGTACAACCAAGTTCAGCACGTGGGCCATGCATGGAATGTGTACCAGCTTGCCAAGCTTTAATGCCGCAACCAAGTTACGCCCATTATCACACACAACCAGACCTGGTTGTAGGTTCAACAGGGAGAGCCACTGATCAATCTGTTCTTTTATACCTTTCAACAGCTCTGCTGTGTTGTGAGCTTTATGACCTAAACAGATGAGCTTCAGCAGAGCGAGCTGGGGAGTGATGTGGAGGCTTGTTCCACTGAAAGGAGGAGGAGAAGGAGAGACAAGAAGTGGAATATGAGGAAACTGAAACTCCGATGGAAGCTGGGCCCACTATTCTTGGTGTGGGCAAGATATGTGATGTCCCAGCCTCTGACTCTGTCCCAGGCTCCACCAGGTTAACCCATTGTACCGCCAGGGGAATGTATTGTCCATGTCCACAAGAACCTTAACACGTGTCTGTGGCTAGGTGGACCTTCCCTCTGACTGCGTAGGCCAGAGCATGACTGATATAGTGTAACTTGTTATTATTATTAGTGATGAGCGAGCATGCTCGCCACTACTCGGTACTCGCTCAAGCATCTCACAGCTCGAGATGCCCGGAGCTCGCCCAGTATTTCCAGGGTTGCTTGACGGGAGCTTGGGTCCCCTCCCTGCATGTTTGGCGCTCTTTAGAGAGCCAATGAACATGCAGGGATTGTCTGCCACACACTGTAATGCCGCAACCATGTGACTGGCTGGCAGCACAGCGTCATCAAGTCTATATCAGACCTGGAACCGACATGCTTGTCACAGTCTACTCCGTAATCAGGCAGTGTAAAGAGAGGTGATCCTCAATTAGGGAGAGGCTTGTTTCTTAGTTAGTTGAGAATGATATGTGTATAATACTTACACTAACAGTCCTTCTGAGGACTAATCCAGCTGAATAAATATCAGTGCTAGGCAGGCAGGCAGTGTATCTGGCAGACTGCAGTGCATATAGCAAGAGGGTCCACTCCAGTTCTGTCTTCTGCTGCTGCTTTTACATATATTTCTAAACATAGTCCCAGGTATCAGGTGCGAGGAATAATTTTTTGGGATCTTAATCCTGATTATCTGCTTAAAAAGCAATCCAGAGAACACCGTTTTTCTGCTTCATTTCCTTGTTGGCACTTCAGAACACAGCCAGATCCTTTCCATATTACAGCACTAAAAATCAATCTATTTAAACTGCGGTTTGTTCGTCACATGGATCACATTTAACTGCGCTCAAAATTCTGCCATTTCTGGCCTCCATTTAAATTTTGTTGCAGTGTGTTAGTGAAGTTATTGACACCAGTTTGATGTTAAAAATAGTTACCTACAGGACAGCTATTTAAAACTGTAGTTTGTCCGTCACACTGATCACATATAAGTGTGCTCAAAATTCTGCCATTTCTGGCCTCAATTTAAATTTTGTTGCAGTGTGTTAGTGAAGCTATTGATACTAGTTTGCTAGCTACTGCTCACACGGATCACATTAAAGTTTTCTAAAATTCAGCCATTTGTAGTGAACGTGGAAAATACTGTCCTACATTTAAAATGGGTAAGGCGCATGGAAAGGGTTGGGGAACTGGACGTGATGGTGATGGTGCATGCAAAGGCCGAGGCCCTGGGTAAGCTGAAATTGTGCCACAACAAACAGCTACATCTTTTCGCCCAACCTTCCTGTCCCAAATACAAGGGACCACAGCACACCGCTATTAAACCCAGAGCAGTGTCAAAAGTTTGTTGGTTGGATTTCTTCCAGTCACTTTGCCACCACCCTGTCTTTCGCTTTGTCAAGACTCAATAGAGTATGGACCGCTTATTCCTCATCCTGATCCTCCGTCCTCCCACCATGCCGAGTGCCCAGAGACAACTGATCCCATACATGGACACTCCGAAGAGCTGTTCACTATAGATTTGGGCCTTTTGCCCGGTGCACTTGAAGCGGGGCAAGAGGAGATGGCATGTAGCGATGCCCAAATATTTGTTCAGCCACATTCACATGAAGGCGACAGTGGGAAAATGTCACAAGAGGTGTACGATGATGAGACACAATTGCCAGAAAGTCAGGAGGAGGACCAGGGTGCGGAAGTGGAAGATGAGGTGGTGGATGATATAGTAACTGACCCAACCTGGCAGGAGGACATGCAGAGCTAGGACAGTAGTACACAGGTGGAGGAAGGTGTAGCATCCCAACAGGCAGGAAGAAGCAATGTGGTGGCTGTAGACAGAAGGTGAGCAACTGTTCTCTGTAACACCAACAATATGGAATTTGCCAGTACAACTGTTAGGTCTTCCCGAGTCTGCTTGTTTTTTTATAAAATCAGCCGACAACTCCAAAAAAGCCATTTGCACCACCTGCCAGGCCAGCCTCACCAGGGGTAGCAAAACTACTAGACTGACCACAAACAGCATAATCAGGTACATGGCAGCAAAGCACCCAACTTTGTGGGCCGAACCCCAGGGTTCAGGAACAATGTCTGCGGGTGACACCACTGCTTCTTCCGCTGCTGTGCATGCAAGCCAATCCCCTGTCCATGGTGCATGCAAAGATGCCTCCTGCCCTGCAACTGTTTTTGCACACACTCAACTAGCACCATCAGCAAGCACATCCACTTCCTTGTCCCAGTGCAGCACTCAATTGTCCATACCCCAGTCCTTGGAATGCAAGTACAAATACGCAACCAATGCCCCACATGCCACACTGCTAAATTCCCACATTTCGCGACTGCTTGCTCTCAAAATGTTGCCGTGGGGATGGAAGCTTTCCACAACCTGATGGTGGTGGCCATGCCTTGGTACTCAGTCCCCAGCCGCTGCTATTTCTCTCAGTGCGCCATCCCTGCATTACACAAGCACGTGTCCCACAACATTAGCCATGCCCTCAACAATGAAATTACTGGGAAAGTCCACCTAACCATGGACACATGGACAAGTACTTGTGGGCAAGGAAGGTACATCTTGCTGATGGCACACTGGGATAACACAGTGGAAGCTGGGACCCAGTCGAACCTTGGCATAGAACATGTCCTCCTGATGCCGAGGATTGCGGGCCCTAGGTGAATCAGGGTTGCCCCCAAAGTCTACAGCTCCTGCATCTTCTCATCCTCCTCCTTTTCAGCCTCCATCTCCGAAATGACCACATCAGTCAGAAGCTGGAAGCACTGCATCAGCCAAGCAGCAACAGGCTGTGCTGAAGCTAATATGCTTAGGTGACAAACCGCACAATGCTGGAGAGTTGTGGACAGCTCTGAAAGAGCAGACAGATCTGTGGCTGGCACTGCTGAACCTACAACCAGGCATGGTCATGTGTGACAATGGCCAGAACTTAGTGGCAGCTCTGAGGCGAGGAAAGCTCACACATGTACCATGCCTGGCCCATGTGCTTAACCTCATAGTTCAGTGGTTTCTCAAACCTACCCAGAGCTGCTCGATCTGCTTGTCAAAGTATGCTGCCTGTGTACCCATTTTTGAAAGTCAGCTACAGCTTCCGCCACCCTTGCTGTGCTTCAGCAGCATTTGCAGCATCCAGCTCACCGACTGGGGTGTGATGTCCCCACTCGTTGGAACTCTAGACTGCAGATGTTAGGAAGGATTTGTGAGCAGAAGATGGCAGTTGACTACAGCTTCAACAAGACTGTCAATATTCAGTTCAGACTCTACACATAAGTTCTCAGGAGTGGATACGGATGTCAGACATATGTACTATCCTCCAAAATTTGAGGACTCCACCAAGATGGTGAGCGATGTTGATGCCATAATTAGTGTTACAATCCTGCTTCTCTGTGTTCTGAAATGCTCTCTGCTCACAATCAAAGAGGATGCATTGCAGGCGGAGCACGAAGAGATGGAGCAAATAACCATACTGGGTGATTACACACAGCCCAGCCTCATCTCATCCCAACGTGAATTGGTTGACAAGGAGGAAGAGGAGGAGGAAGAACAGGAGCTAGTTTCATGTGCTAAACACAGTACTACCTGCACAACAGTCATACTGTCTGTTTAGCGTGGATGGCCTGATGACAGGGAGGAGGAGGAGGAGGAGAGCATGGTCAGTTGTCCTCTTGGTGAGGACTCGAAAGTCTTGCCTGTTAGCAGTCTGGCACACGTGGCTGAGTGTATGTTATGCTGCCTTTACCGTGACCCTCGCATTCTCACAATTTTGGGTGACAGTCATTACTGGTTGGTGACACTTCTAGACCCACGCTACAAGGAGAACTTTCTATCTTTTATGGAGAACTTTACAAGGAGAACTTTTTTATCTTTTATGGCCCATCTACTAAGATGGGGCAGTACCAGAAGGTCCTTGTTGCAGAATTATTAAAAAAATTCCCATCTGAAAATGCTGGCGGCAGAGGTCACAGTTCGTTGGACAACCAAGAAGTACAGGTGAAAAAGACACAACTCCAATCCGAAATACAAAAAAACTGGGAAAGGAAAAGTGCAATACGGTCTTATCCAATGACAATAGGGTGTCAGGAAAAAGGGGAGATAGTCACCTTGCTAAGTTGCTAAATAGCAACACAGAAATGGCATGTAACAGCTGCTGCACATATAGCGGTCGAGAGAATGACCACAGGAATCAGAGAAACACGAATGGAGGTATCACTTATGCACTGCTGAGATGGAATATCCTTAAGATAAAAACATTTATTGGAACAGGTTAAAAGTCTACGTGTTTTGAGGTCACGCAGAACCTCTTCATCAAGTTTGTCCTGATGAAGTCCTGCATGAGGCAGGGGAACACTGTCAAAGTTCTGGGAGAGATTTCTCAGACCTTTCCATCACACAGGCCCTGAGGTGCGGGCTACTCACACAAGGAGTGCAAATTTGGGAAGATGCTGAGGGAGTACCTTGCTGACTGTGCCAAAGTCCTCCATGATTCCTCTGTGCCTTATAATTATTGGGTATCCAAGCTGGACACGTGGCATGACGTGGCTCTCTACTCTTTGAAGAAGGTCCTGGACTGCCCTGCCTCTAGTGTTTTGTCAGAGCGGATTATTAGTGCCGTTGGTGGAATTATAACTAAAGTGCATCTGCCTGTCAACTGAAAATACTGATAGGCTGACTCTTATAAAAATGAACAAAGGCTGGATTGGGCCAGACTTATCAACACCACCGAATGATAGCAGCGTAACATAAACTCAAATCTGGTGTCTTTTTTGAGAGGTCTATTCCCTTGAACCTCTTTCACACCCACACATGGGTATACACTTCCTGAGTTTGGCTATTTGCTGTTGTCCCCCTCCTTCTCTTGATCCTCATCCTCCACCACCATATCACCAGGTTAACAAAGTAGATACTGGCGACAGGACTTCCATGAGAGTAATTGCCATTGAACAAGTAAAGAGGGCAGTCAGAGGAAGGGGATACAGTATCTACTTTGTGAGCCAGAGTGTCAGCTTGGATTTTATAACTAGATACTTGTTTCCCCAAAGGAATGCATTATAAAGCAGATCTGATGTATATTTATTAAATGATGCTTTCATGCATATGCAGTGCCCCAGAGACCTGGTCGTTGCAGTATGACGCTCTGCCACTAAGGGGAGTGATGGTAAGTCTGATGGCACTAAAGGAGTTCTCCTGACCAGGTATCACCAGAACACATTACACTTCACACTCCGGCCACTAGGGGGAGAAAATGGCTTTTATTGGGCTATTCCTCACACTGGTAAAACTAAGGGTTGGATAGGAAGTTAGTCAGAAGCTGACTGGGTTGGATTCAGGCAACATCCCGTGGCAGGGGGTGTTGCAGGGAGAAGACACAGGAGGGTCCTTGTCAGGCATGGGAACCTGGCAGGTGCCTAGCGAACAGAGCAGAACGTAACGGAACCGCGCCTGCACACCCCGCGGCGGTATGCAAGAGAGAGACACGAAGGGAAGGATATTGTGGAACAGTGTAAACGAGATCAAGCACAAAGGAGTACCAGTAGGAGTCGTGCCGTGAGACCGAGGCAACATCCTACTGAGGCGCGTAGCCGGTGGCCGGAACACCGCGAGAGTAACTGACTCTAGGCCTTTCTTCGAACTCCGCAGGACAGTTAATCATAGGTTGGCTGTCTACCTTACTACACCTACGAAGACATAGGAGGCAACGTGTGGAGAGGGGCGTCTCTAGGGTCCCGGAAGAGCTCTGAGCCTTCCCGTCATACGGGTGCATCCTAGCCATAACATTCCTGGGGGACGAGAAACTAGTAACATCTGGAACCAAAGAGAGAGAGAGCTGTAGAGAACGAACGAACGAGAACAGCAGTTGTGAGGACTATTCCGAATGCTCAGCAGGGTAGGACTACAACACACAGGTGCTAGTGGTAGGCAACGATTTCCATCTGCAAAGGAAACTCTGGATGTGCCCATCGGACCGGCCGGTCTCAGATAGCCCTGTTAAGCGTGCTCTGGATTGAGGATCCTGAAGTCTTCAGTAAAGAGGTAAAGAGACTGCAACCTTGTGTCCTCGTTATTGACTGCACCTCACACCATCACCATCTACCTTACTGGGAAGCCCTGGGGATGTACTTCACCTGTGGGAAGGTATACCATCCAGCTGCCATTCCATCACCCCAGTGGACCCCACAGCAGCGTCGGTCACCCTGACCGAACACCACAGGTGGCGTCACGAATCCCTGACAGACTGCACCACCTTTATTGGACACCCCTTAGCAGGGTCGCGGACCGGGTCTAGCCACTGTGACAGCCTCAGAACCGAACCAGAGAGGCCCGGTACCGAGAACTCGTGGCCCTGTGTCTGGGGGCGCTCCAACTTGGCGTCACGAACAGGATCGTACTTAAGCCTGAGAAGCAGGTCATGTGTGCCTTGGAACTGTGACTGAAACGTGTTGGACTGTGATTTATTGCAAGGACTGTGTATTGCTATCTGCCGCAAGATTCCCACAAAAACTGCCACCATTATAGCACCACGAGGAGCGCAAGAGAAGAAGAAGGGCGTGGAAGTGGGCGTGAGTAAGCTGGAGAGCGCGAAAGATAATGGCCGCCCAGTCTAAATATTTCTGTATCCTGAGGGCGGGCCCGTCAGCTGCTGAGGTCCGCCTTCTGATCCTCTATGGAGGATGGGGACAGTGGGGGCGAAGCAGCCCCGAAAGAGAGCCCAGGAAGAAGATTCAGAGGAGGAGACAAAGATGGCGACATCCAGGCCACCGCATGGTGACGACCCGGCCAGGCATAGACCTGCATTCCCTGCAGCGATCTCGGAGTCACCACCGCTGCAGAGATTTCCCGTCGCGGAGCAGCCTGAAGGAAAACCCGGCAGATGGATGCTTGACGGAGGAGTGGCCGCAGCCGAGGCCCAGCAGCTGGCGCGCTGCCTGAAGGCCCAAGCTCGTGTGAGTTCCCGATTGGGCCACCCGACGGAGAATCGCCTGTCGCCCATGTCTCTTTCTCTATCCGCTCTGACCACGACGGACCCCCGAACCCGGCCAGGGGATCGCGTACCGCAGGAGTCGGACCTGAAGATCTTGAACGTGACGGAGCACCAGCGACGCCTGGTGGCGGCCCGGAGGAAGCAGCCCCGACCAGTGACCATAATCGACCTCACGAAGGAAGTGGAGGTCTCGCTGTCGCACTGGGGAGTGGTGGTCCTTTTTGATCCCAAGGAGGAAAGAGGAGCTATCCAGGAGATTGGAGAGCCCGTGCGAGTCCATTTCACCTGGAGCGAGGTGGAGCCGTGTTATGGGATGGTCGAGGACCACGACCTGAGACCTGGAGATGCGGTGACCTATACCCGATGGTCGAGGGGGACCGGCTGGACGGCCAGGGGCGTTCAGCGATGCGCAGTCCTTCGGGTCGCCGCTGAGACTCCAGGGGATGAGGTCCCCGATGCGGATCGCCGGCCTGACCAGGCCCCGCGTGCGACTGTGGGTCCCACCCGTTCTCAACGGAGAGGAGTGGTCTGCGAGGTAAGACCACAACCTTCCCAGAACTAAACCTCGAACACCCGAATATGTACATAGTTAACTGTTTCTTGCTGCTGCTTAAAACCCGTCCAGGGTTATTCCTAAAAGGGGTCACTTTGTTTACCCGGGATCCCTATTGTTTATAGTTCTTTTTCTATTTTTGTACCAAGTTCATCAGTGTTTCCAAAGACTGCCGGATCATGAACAGTGAATGATTCAAAACTGTTTTGTATATAGTTTGTACCTTCTTAAAGGTGCACCCTATTGGTTTTACAAGCGAAAGAAGACTTTGCGAAGATAATGCTTCTGGACATGACGCAGAAGGTCTTGCCTTCAGTGGACTTGCAGACAGAGAGAATCTGCACCACTTTCTAGAGACTTGGTTCCCTCTTAAAGGGAATGTTGACATGTTGCCTTAGAAAAGATCGAAATGTTAATAATGTTGAAAGTTAGTAAAGTTTGATAATGTTAATAAAGATTGAGCACAGGAAAGCTTGAAGTGAACCCATAGGGGTTAGAGAGAGAGTCCTCCTGAGAACCATAGAATGATGGTCGGTACAATGACAGTAGGCCCAGCCAAGGAGCTAGGCGGTCCTGCATTGGTGAAGCTAGAATGGAAAGAAAAGTTGAGTTATTTATATAGTATTTTATAGTAGGCCTTTAGTGGGTTCAGCTTATACGCCCTTAAAGGAAAAGTTAAATTATTGTTCGGAGTTTGCACTTGGTAGAATACCCGGCTGGGTACTGAGAGTTATTTATAGTCAGAATGTTATTTAAAAATATTTAACCTTGTTTTTGTTTGTAACGTTCAAGTGTTCTCACCTCCCATAAAGGGAAGCATTATTCTGATTACCTGTTTTAAGCATTTCAAAATTTTGTATGTCTTTTGCTGCAATGTATTGTTGTTCTTCTTCCCAGTCCAGGAGTACTGGATTTAGCCGGGGGGGAGTGCAGCGCCCCAAAGACCTGGTCGTTGCAGTAAGACGCTCTGCCACTAAGGGGAGTGATGGTACGTCTGATGGCACTAAAGGAGTTCTCCTGACCAGGTATCACCAGAACACATTACACTTCACACTCCGACCAATAGGGGGAGAAAAAGGCTTTATTTATTGGGCCACTCCTCACACTGGTAAAACTAGGGGTTGGATAGGAAGTTAGTCAGAAGCTGACTGGGTTGGATTCAGGCAACATCCCGTGGCAGGGGGTGTTGCAGAGATAAGACACAGGGGGGTCCTTGTCAGGCGTGGGAACCTGGCAGGTGCCTAGCGAACAGAGCAGAACGTAATGGAACCGCACCTGCACACCCCACGGCGGTATCCAAGAGAGAGACACAAAGGGAAGGCTATTGTGGAACAGTGTAAACGAGATCAAGCACAAAGGAGTACCAGTAGGAGTCGTGCCGTGAGACCGAGGCAACATCCTACTGAGGCGCGTAGCTGGTGGCCGGAACACCGCGGGAGTAACTGGCTCTAGGCCTTACTTAGAACTCCGCAGGACAGTTAATCATAGGTTGGCTGTCTACCTTACTACACCTACGAAGACATAGGGGGCAACACGTGGAGAGGGGCATCTCTAGGGTTCCGGAAGAGCTCCGAGCCTTCCCGTCATATGGGTGCGTCCTAGCCATAACATTCCTGGGGGACGAGAAACTAGTAACATCTGGAACCAAAGAGAGAGAGAGCTGTAGAGAACGAACGAACGAGAACAGCAGTTGTGAGGACTATTCCGAATGCTCAGCAGAGTAGGACTACAACACACAGGCGCTAGTGGTAGATAACGATTTCCATCTGCGAAGGAAACTCTGGATGTGCCCATCGGACCGGCCGATCTCAGATAGCCCTGTTAAGCGTGCTCTGGATTGAGGATCCTGAAGTCTTCAGTAAAGAGGTAAAGAGACTGCAACCTTGTGTCCTCGTTATTGACTGCACCTCACACCATCACCATCTACCTTACTGGGAAGCCCTGGGGACATACTTCACCTGTGGGAAGGTATACCATCCAGCTGCCATTCCATCACCCCAGTGGACCCCACAGCAGCGTCGGTCACCCTGAGCGAACACCACAGGTGGCATCATGAATCCCTGACAGACTGCACCACCTTTATTGGACACCCCTTAGCAGGGTCGCGGACCGGGTCTAGCCACCGTGACAGCCTCAGAACTGAACCAGAGAGGCCCGTTACAGAGAACTCGTGGCCCTGTGTCTGGGGGCGTTCCACATAAATGTAATAAAGATATGTGTTTTATGTACATATGTGTGGGTATTTATATGTGTTTACATGTATTTACATATATTGGGGGAGGGTATTGTTGTATTTTTACAATTTATATTTGCAATGTTGTACATAGACTTAGGGTACCGTCACACAGTGCAATTTTGGTCACACTTCACGATGTATGGCGCTGGAGCGATAATTTCATGACGTATTTGCGATGTAGAAGTCGTATGGGACAGTCGTACGGTCGTGTCACACAAGACGATTCAGAGCAAATTTTGCATAATCTGTGCGTGACGTTGTTCACTAGGGGGCGTGTCGAGCTGCTAGCTAATGTGCTGATAGGCCACAGGTTCTGTGCACACAATTGGTTGGAAAATTTGTCACCTGAGCGCTATTGTTCCCAAAGCCACCTCACCGGTTTCAAAATTTCCTTTCTTCACTTTGTACTTGGACACTTGTTGGACCTGGACGTCGGATTTAGTATTTCACAGAATATTCCACGCTTTGCACCGCAGCTTCGAGGTATGTTAAACCGCTTGGGCATAGTGGATGGAACGATGTACTGTCGTCATGAGCGCTTCGTTGCGCCGCTGAAGCGATGCGGATGGTACGCTGTTGTGACTGGTTGTGACGTTGTGACTGGTGGGCTAGAGCGTGGTAGATGGAACGCTGTTTGGTCGGCATGAACGCTTCGTTCCGCCGCTGAAGCGATGCGGATGGTACGCTGTTGTGACTGGTTGTGACTGGTTGTGACTGGTGGGCTAGAGCGTGGTAGATGGAACGCTGTTTGGTCGGCATGAACGCTTCGTTCCGCCGCTGAAGCGATGCGGATGGTACGCTGTTGTGACTGGTTGTGACTGGTTGTGACTGGTGGGCTAGAGCGTGGTAGATGGAACGCTGTTTGGTCGGCATGAACGCTTCGTTCCGCCGCTGAAGCGATGCGGATGGTACGCTGTTGTGACTGGTTGTGACTGGTTGTGACTGGTTGTGTCTGGTGAGCTAGAGCGTGGCAGATGGTACAATGTATGGTCACCATGAGCGCTTTGTGTGGCTGCTGTAGTGAAGCGGGCGGTACACTGTTTTGGGTTATGGTGGCCTATGGCGTGGCAGATGGAACAATGGATGGTCGGCATGAGCGCTTTGTGTGTCTGCTGTTGTTAAGCGTTTGGCACACTGGTAAAAGTATTGTTTAAAGGACTCTTTGTCAACCGTGTAATTTTTTTTTATAATTATTTTTCAGATGTCAAATCGTGTGGAATTTATCAGGGATTTCATAGAAATATACCAGTCTTTTCCCTGCCTCTGGAAGATCAAATCTCCAGAGTATTGTAACAGGGAAAAGAGGAAGGAGGGTTATTTAAAGCTCATTGAGTTTTACAATCGTCATGCACCAGAAGAGCCAGCAAACGAAGCGGTAATCAAAAAGAAAATTCAGGCGCTACGCACGGTGTGGAGGAAGGAGCTTAACAAGGTTCTTCACACTACAAAGTCCGGGGCTTCCACCGAAGATGTTTACGTGCCAAAGCTTTGGTATTTCGAAAATATGAATTTTCTGAGGGACCAAGAGGTGCCACGGACACCCACGTGTTTTCGCTTGTTGGCACCTGTGGAACAAATTGTTTCGGAGAACCACGCCGAGCAGGACTCACAAGGGCAACAAGTAAGTAGCTCTTTGGACGAAACTTCACCAATGTGTCCTATAATTACATATTATTTCCCTGCATTTTAGGTTTTATACTTCTGATTATCCCATCAATTTGAAGTTATTGCAAAAACATGTACACACAAGTAACCCTGTCGCAGTAAAGTATTATATGGGGAACTTAATATGTATGAAATGGCGACATTTGTAAACCATACCATCTAAGCAATATAGAAAATAGTATCGCTTCAAGCTGCCGATGTACTCTTGTTGAGACTATTTAGACTATAAAATATTCATCAGGTTCCCCTAGCAGTCAGAACAGTGTAGTTCAAAGTGTTAAATAATTGGGAAGGTTAAAGAATATTACTAAGCTTAAAATATATTACAACCTTTTTTTACCTACTACGAATATATAGTTTGGATGCGGTTATGGTGTTAAAAATTTTGTTGCCAGGTTCGTAACTTGTTTTTTTTTTTCTTTCCCCCAGGATGACAGTGCACAGGACAGTACACTGGACTGTTCACAGGACTGCACGACAACTGATTTAGTGGAGGCTGCACCTGCCAGGACTCAATGGAGGCAAGGTCCAAGAAAACGGAAAGCCACCTCAGACGTCTCACATGAACTGTTGAGCCTTGCAAAAAAGGTGTTAACAAACAATGTTAGCCCTGCGTTGCAGGGGTTTGGACACTATGTTGTTGACAAACTGGCCAAAATGGACGACAGCCAAAGAACACTAGCGGAGCGTCTAATTATGGAAGCTGTAAACAAGGGTACAGATGGCGATTTGGACAAGCACACTCGTTTGGTCTATTCCCGGCCAATGCAGCGGACAGAGCCCTCATATTATAATGGTTGGTCACAGTGTCAGACACCAATGCGACACAATGTTCCCGTTTCCCACTTCGGCCAGCCACCCCCTAACTCCTACACGCCAATACCTTCACATATGGCTTCGCCCATCAGGCACCAAAGTTATCAGCCGGAAGAAGTCGTATCACAATTTGTGATTTCCTAACTTCTTTTACATTACTTTTTATTTTATTGTCTTGTTAAAATAATGTTTTAAATAAAAGCTTTTATTAGAAATTCAATCACGACTGTTTGATTGGTGTGTCTCGATCACAGCACTGTATGAGGGCACAAATTAACGTAACAAATTCATGTACAGTTAACTAATACAAAAAAAATGGAATCATAGTTTGACTAAATATTTTTAATGTAACAACCAAAAATGTATTATTGGCCCGCCTCCAACTGTTGGCACATGTCCCTGTGGTGGGATATATATATATATATTTTTAAATTAACAACCTTTTTTTAACTGTACAACACACAACCTAAAATGTACAGACACTTGGTTTCTATTTTGGCCCCGCCTCCAACTGCTGGCACATGTCCCGAAGCTTCTGCAGCTCCTCCATTGCCACATTGTGCTGCTCCTGAATCCGCGCCATAATGTGGATAAGCCTTTCTATTCCGGCTTCCAGATCCTCCTTGTTCACACTGACGACAGCTGTGGGTCAAAAAACATAACATTAATAACACAGTAGTCTCCCGATGTGTCTTTGCTTCTGTGAAGGAAAAAAACAAAACTGTCAGCATATAAGGCAATACTGACTTGGGGGGGGGGGGGGGGGGGGTTGGGGGTGAAAGAGGGGGCCTGCAACCAAATCAAAATAACTTTATTGTGGGAACCTACTAGGATGTTGAGGCACGGAGGGCACTTCGGGATCAGAGTCCGTGTCGAATGCCTGGTGCTGTCGGCGGCGGCACTGTTTCTTTGCCTCTGTGAAGGTAAAGAAAAAAAAGGTCTGTCAGCATATATGGCAACACTGGCTGCCGGGGGAGGGGGGGGGAAGAGGGGACCTGCAACTGAATCCAAATCACATAATTGTGGGAACCTACTCGGATCAGTTGTCGTTGACCCGGAGGGCACTGGGTAAGTTGACCCGGAGGGCACTGATACTGAAGAGGCTGTGTGGGATGCCTTGTGGCGGCGGCGCTGTCTCTTTGCCTCTGTGAAGGGAAAAAAAAAAAGGTCTGTCAGCATATATGGCAACACTGGCTGCCGGGGGAGGGGGGGGAAGAGGGGACCTGCAACCAAATCCAAATGACCAAATTGTGGGAACCTACTAGGATCTGTTGTCATTGAACCTGAGGGTTCTGGGACATCAGAGGCGGTGTGTGATGCCTCGTGGTGGCGGTGCTGTCTCTTTGCCTCTGTGAAGGAAAAAAAAAAAAAAAAGTCTGTCAGCATATATGGCAACACTGGCTGCCGGGGGAGGGTGGGGGAAGATTTGACCTGCAACTGAATCCAAATCACATAATTGTGGGAACCTACTCGGATCAGTTGTCGTTGACCCGGAGGGCACTGGGTCAGTTGACCCGGAGGGCACTGATACTGAAGAGGCTGTGTGGGATGCCTC
Source organism: Ranitomeya imitator (assembly GCF_032444005.1). Taxonomy (NCBI): domain Eukaryota; kingdom Metazoa; phylum Chordata; class Amphibia; order Anura; family Dendrobatidae; genus Ranitomeya; species Ranitomeya imitator. Next base: position 518,514,805 of record NC_091285.1, read on the forward strand.
GTGGCGGCGGCGCTGTCTCTTTGCCTCTGTGAAGGAAAAAAAAAAAAAAAATGGTCTGTCAGCATATATGGCAACACTGGCTGCCGGGGGAGGGTGGGGGAAGATTTGACCTGCAACTGAATCCAAATCACATAATTGTGGGAACCTACTCGGATCAGTTGTCGTTGACCCGGAGGGCACTGGGTCAGTTGACCCGGAGGGCACTGATACTGAAGAGGCTGTGTGGGATGCCTCGTGGCGGCGGCGCTGTCTCTTTGCCTCTGTGAAGGAAAATTAATTTTATTATTTAATTTTAAAATTAACATTATCAGTTAAAAGGTCTGTCAGCATATATGGCAACACTGGCTGCCGGGGGAGGGGGGGGAGGAGGGGACCTGCAACCAAATCCAAATCACCAAATTGTGGGAACCTACTAGGATCTGTTGTCGTTGAACCTGAGGGCTCTGGGACATCAGAGGCGGTGTGTGATGCCTCGTGGCGGCGGCGCTGTCTCTTTGCCTCTGTGAAGGAAAAAAAAAAAAAAAAGGTCTGTCAGCATATATGGCAACACTGGCTGCCGGGGGAGGGGGTGTTTAGAGGGGACCAGCAACCGAATCAAAATCACATAATTGTGGGAACCTACTCGGATCTGTTGTCGTTGACCCGGAGGGCACTGGGTCAGTTGACCCGGAGGGCACTGATACAGAAGAGGCTGTGTGGGATGCCTCGTGGCGGCGGCGCTGTCTCTTTGCCTCTGTGAAGGGAAAAAAAAAGGTCGGTCAGCAGATAGCTGTGCCACATAGTGCTCTTAAACGTTCATACTGCCCCATAGCTGTGACAAATAGTGGCTCTGCAACGTTCAAACTGCCCCATAGCTGTGCCACATAGTGGCTCTGCAACGTTCAAAATGCCCCATAGATGTGACACTTTGTGGCTCTTCAACGTTCAAACTGCCCCATAGCTGTGACACATAGTGGCTCTGCAACGTTCAAACTGCCCCATAGCTGTGACACTTTGTGGCTCTGCAACGTTCATACTGGCCCATAGCTGTGCCACATAGTGGCTCTGCAACGTTCAAACTGCCCCATAGCTGTGACACTTTGTGGCTCTGCAACGTTCATACTGGCCCATAGCTGTGCCACATAGTGGCTCTGCAACGTTCAAACAGCCCCATAGCTGTGACACTTTGTGGCTCTGCAATGTTCATACTGGCCCATAGCTGTGCCACATAGTGGCTCTGCAACGTTCAAACTGCCCCATAGCTGTGACACTTTGTGGCTCTGCAACGTTCATACTGGCCCATAGCTGTGACACATAGTGGCTCTGCAACGTTCAAACTGCCCCATAGCTGTGACACATAGTGGCTCTGCAACGTTCATACTGGCCCAAAGCCCTATAAAAATCCATGCAGCGTACCCCCTATTCCCATGAATCACCCAATTAACCCTTCTGCGTGCCATACTTTTGGGTACCTGCGTACTGACTTCTGCGAATCTCCTTGCGAAGCTCCTGCAGGTGCTCTGGCCTTTTGGACTTGAGATCGCCCCATTTTTTCACAATCTGGGCCTTACTGCGAGTTATCCCAAACCGCTTCCTGAGGCCCTCAGACACCACACGGACAACTTCCTCCTTGTGCTGGTTGCGGTGCAGCACCAGCCCAGTTGTCTCGTACTGCATCCGATCCATTGTTCCAATAAGGAACTTGAGCTCTGGGATGCCCAGAGGAGGATCACGGCGACTGGCAGCCATTATCAGGATGTCAGGGATCCAAAACAAGCTAGCGCAGGCACGCCGGAACGCTGTAACGTCATCACGCCGTCATAGACCACGAGCGTACATAACGTGACGCTCCGGCGTTATATAAGCATCCTTCGAACGGCATTTACTATGTGCGTTCCTTCCGTACCGCTCAGCCGTCACAAATGTGACGCTGTCCATAAATGGCAACGCTATTGCGATGCCGATCGCGCGGCACGACGGCGGAGTCAAGCTCCTCCTCTGGGCGTTGCCGTTCAGGGTCATTCAATCTAAAATGGCGGCGAGATTGCGTTCTGCTCCTCTGGGGCAGCCAGAGCTCCTTTTTTTTGTTACTAAGATGGATGCCCTGGATTATGAGGGTCTGGAGAGCTGCCCTGCCCACCCAAACATCCACAAGCGGGAAGTGCTTGGCCGCATTAGCAGAATGATGGAGAGGAGGTTTGGCGTCCGCCGCAGTCAGCTTCAGCTGCGGAAAAAGTGGGCTGACCTCCGCTACAAAACGCCACAAATGTTTGATGAGTTGCGTGCGGAGGCAAGGCGAGGCAAGTACTAGTATGGGGGATTGGGAGATGCACGCTGTCAGGAGGGGGGGGTTTGGGAGGGAGGCTTGCGCTCATGGTTGCCAACGTGACCTCAAATGCATTTAAAAACATGCCCCGTTTTTGTAAAATTTAGTTATTTTCCAAGCAGAATATGCGTTGTCCGTGAGAAAACTTGTCGGGTTCCCTAATCTCAACCACCATCTTGAAATTATTAAGATGTCCGTAATTTTTTGTTTCTCAATTTAACAAAAATATTATCGGAGGAGGTTGGCCTACTGATGAAATAATACGTTTTCCAAAGACAGGCAGACCATTGAACACCAGAGCCCACAGACATGTCAGAGTATCGCACCCATGTAAAGTGTGATCTCTATTTTATGTTTGAGTATATTGTAAGCTTTGATCTGCAGCACTCAACATTTGTGTGTAAACATTGTGATTCTTTACTTTAGGTGTAGAGATACAGCGGCGGCAAGTGATACCACCCATTGCCACCAGTACCCCATCTTCTGACACCAGTGGGAGCCCACAGTCCGGGACATCACGTAAGTTCACAATCATTGATTGCATTTTTTTTAACATCACACGGGACATAACAGGGTAGCTGAAATATTTGAACACATTACCGTCGCAGTAATGACCAGGCGGCCTACCACACCTCAACCATCTGTTGCGACCATGCACCCTCGCACCCTTGTGAAGTGTGATATAAATTTTCAGTTTCAGTATATTGTTAGCTTTGATCTGCAGCACTCTACATGTGTTTTTAAAGATTGCGTTTGTTTACTTTATGTGTAGAGAGACAGCGGCGGCAACGGATACCTGCCATAGCCAGCAGTACCACACCTTCCACCACCAGTGGTAGCCCAGAGCCCGGGACGTCACGTAAGTTAACAATCATTGATTGCAATTTTTTTGTACCTGCATACGTGTCATAAGAGGGTTGCGGAAATATTTGAATACATTACAGACGCAGTAATGACCCAGCGGCCTACCACGCCTCCACCATCTTTAGACAGCAGACGGCCTCGCACCCCTACACCACCCTCAACACCTCCCTTCCGCCACTCCTCTTCCTCCCCCGGGTCGGCGGCATTCTCCCCAGAAGCTAACATACGTAAGTGACCAAAACAGCGAGCGCTTCCCAACGGCGTGTTCCATAGTTCACCAGATCTGTTATTATTTCCTTTTAGGTGCTGCAGCAGTGGCCAGATCTCTGGGATGGGAAATTAGCAGCTCTGGTTCTGGCAATGAGGAACCGGCGTCCCTTCTCCGTAAGTATCAAGATAATACGAGTGGTTATCTGCGGGATGTCACAATAGACAACTAAAACTGTAAAATTTAATAAAATAAACATCGCCCTGTGGTGCCAGACCAAATTGAAATTTACAACACACAAAATTTGGTCCTGCCCCAGAGGTCGAGATGTATTTTCAGCGGAATCAACGTTAGTTCTCCAACCTCTTCTATCCACAGAACCGCCCAACGTGAGAGAGCTCATGGCGAGACAATTGCGCCTGGAGCGGACAGCAGCGCTCCTGCGGCAGACAGCAGCGCTCCTCCAGGCTCAAGTAGAGCAGCAGGGCGTGACGCTGCGACACCTGTTGGGCCGTGGAAGGAGATAATTTTTTTTTTTCTTTGGTTATGTAATATTTTGTTGTTAGTTAAATACCAAGAAATTGTTACAAAAAAACAAAAAATCTTCGCATTCTTTCTTTAATGTTTACCGAGCTATAAGGGTTAACAGCACCATTTTATAGGCATCTCATTTAAAGTAATTTAGAGAGGTTTATATGATTTAAAATACGATTATGTGTGGGTAAACCATTGATTGGGTGCATGCATGGCAGAGCTTGAAATGGAAGGAAGTCGCCATTTGACTTTGGAATGCAATCTAGACCGATCGCTGTAACGTACTATCCCGTCAATGGGGATTATCGAGTCACAGGACACCTTGACGGAATAGGACGTCATATGAGTTGCCCACTTCATCTAAACTGAACAACCAAGAATTACGGGAGCAATAAATACAATTTAATTTTATTACACAAAAGACAGGGACCTACTCGCCATATTAAATTGTGGACACGAAAGCATAACCTACATATTGTTGAGTAAACAGCAAAGCAAAAAGAAATATTTTTTTATACGGCGCGATCCTGCCAGGGTACAGCTCCAGAACCATTAAAGTACTGACAGTATTTTTCGCGACAGTCCCTTGCATCGTCTGCCTGTCTGCCAGATCCAAGTGCTTGAAGAGCTGTAAAATTATCAGGTTGTGTACGCCATTCCCCGGGCACAATATCTCCGGTTCTTGCGTCCACTGCATCAATAAACGAAGGAGGAGAATAGGAGCTCGTATCATGACGTCTCAGGAAATTATGGAGCACACAGCATGCCAAAACCACAAAGTCTATAGACGGCAGCTTCAAGTTGATAGCTGTGTGGAACACTCTAAACCGATTTGCCATAATCCCAAAGGCATTTTCAACCACACGACGGGCCCTCGACAACCAGTAATTAAAGATTCTGCGCTCCGGTGTGAGTGTTCTCTGTGCAAATGGCTTCAGCAAATGTGGATGAAGAGGGAAAGCTTCGTCTGCGATGAAAACAAAATTGAGGTTTGCTTTTGTGTCTTCATTTTGTGGCAACTGCAGTTGATTGTTCCTCAAGCTTTCCCCAAATGAAGTGTGTTCAAAAACTCCACCATCGGAGACTCGACCATTCATGCCAACATCCACATCGACAAACTCATAGTTCGCATTGACAAGGGCCATGAGGATCACACTGAAATATCCTTTGTAGTTGAAAAAAAAGGATCCAGAGTTGGCTGGTTGCGTGATGCGCACATGCTTTCCATCTAATGCACCACCGCAGTTTGGAAACTGCCACAGCTCATCAAAATCGGAAGCAATCCTCTTCCAGTCATCCGCCGTCTTGGGAAACTGCAAGATGAGAAGGAAACATGTACAAATTAGGTCAAATATATTGTTGTGCACATACACTCTCATGTGGACATCCTAGAGTGATTGAGGCGCAGTATGGATTAGTATAACAAAGTCAACAACCCTGAGTATGCAGGCAGCCATTTTATCAGATGGCTTCGGTGACTGAGAGGGGGTGCAAAACAATATATCGAAATTATATAATCAATAAAATAATGTTGGGAGCAGCAAATAACAGAAGGGTGTCGCAGGGTTGGAGCAGCACATATCAGAATGGAACTGCAAAATGGTTGCATCACATGTCAGAATGGAGGCGCAGGATCACAGCAGCACATGTCTGAATGGGGGCGCAGGATGGGAGCAGCACATGATAGGATGTAGAACATATACCAATAGAAATGCGCGCAAGCAGGGCGTAGAACGGGTTAAATAGCTAGTATAATATATCGACATAACACAGCAGCCAAAAAAATATAGTAGTACCTCCATATAATGCCTTAAGCTGTGCACAATGGCCTCGCATGTCTCCGGAATCACAACACTCAGGAAAGGTCTGGAAACAGCTGCGGAAAACTGCAAATCCTGAAGAGACCTTCCTGTTGCCAGGAACCGCAGTGTCACCGCCAACCTTTCATCCACGGGCACGGCTGCACGCATCGGCGTATCACGCCTTTGTATGAGTGGCGTAACAGCAGACAGTATTATTTTGAAGGATTCCTCTGACATCCGAAGGTAGTTTCGGAAATCATGAGGGTTATTGTCATGTAACTCTCTTATGAGACCCATGTGTGACAATGTGGATCTTTTCTGCAGCCAGCTCCGGGTCCACATGCGACGTTTTCGTTTAGGACGTCTCTCCTCTTGGAGACGTGCTGCCTCAAACACCAGGGCAGCAGCAACAACAGAACTCTCATCGGAAGTGAGCATAGTTCCTAAAAAGAAAACAAACGTACAATAAATACACGTGCTTACCAAACAATGTTCTGACCATTGATCTAATAACTATATATGTTACTACTGGTATTAAATGGGGCAGTCAACCATCTCGATCTGTAAAAGGATTAATTAATTGGGCCACGCTACAGCTGTGTACCTGAGGTTCTCTGGTCTACCCTACTCTCCATAAAGAAACAATCGACCACGCTCCAGCGTTTATCCCCGTTGAAGCGCAACATCTGCTACGCTGTAGCGTTATACATACCTTTTGCGGTAAAAGTCTAGTTATAGTAGTTATAAAAGTCCAGGGAATCCAGCGAATTTAGGAGTTCTGTTTACAGCACGTGCTACAGAGAGAAATGAATAGCGCGCTCGACAGCTCCGGTTTTATCCGCTGGGAACAATAGTCCTTTGTCGAATGAGCGCACAGTATTGTACCGCCCAATCAGCACACGGGAGGTGGAGAATTTAGCGCTCCTACGTAGCCAGCTCCTCCACCCTTTACATCGTATACAATATCGTGCACACCTTTGTTACACCATGCGATCATGCCGCCACAGCGGGACACTAGACGACGAAAGAAAGTTTCAAACGATGTGCTACGACGTACGATTCACAGCGGGGTCCCTGATCGCAGGAGCGTGTCACACACTGCGATATCGTACTTATATCGCTCGAACGTCACAAATCGTGCCGTCGTAGCGATCAAAATTGCACTGTGTGACGGTACCCTTAGTGGCTGTAACTTTTGTATGACACTCAGGTTGGGCAAGGTGTGTGACTTTGTTCAATGGGTTCTCAGTAGTGTTGAGCATTCCGATACCGCAAGTATCGGGTATCGGCCGATACTTGCGGTATCGGAATTCCGATACCGAGATCCGATACTTTTGTGGTATCGGGTATCGGTATCGGATACATAGAGATGTGTAAAATAAAGAATTAAAATAAAAAATATTGATATATTTACCTCTCCGGCGGCCCCTGGTGAGTCCGCGGGTAACCGGCAGGCTTCGTTGTTCAAAATCAGCGCTTTTAGGACCTGAGAAACACGTCCCGGCTTCTGATTGGTCGCGGGCCGCCCATGTGACCGCCACGCGACCAATCACAAGCCGCGACGTCACCGCAAGCTATTAGCGCGCTCATTTTTGAAAAATGAGCGCGTTAATGACTTTCAAAGACGTTGCGGCTTGTGATTGGTCGCGGCCACGCGACCAATCACAAGCCGCGACGTCACCGCAAGCTATTAGCGCGCTCATTTTTGAAAAATGAGCACGTTAATGACTTTCAAAGACGTAGCGGCTTGTGATTGGTCGCGGCCACGCGACCAATCACAAGCCGCGACGTCACCGCAAGCTATTAACGCGCTCATTTTTAAAAATGAGCGCGTTAATGGCTTTCAAAGACGTAGCGGGTTGTGATTGGTCGCGGCCGCGACCAATCACAAGCCGCGACGTCACCGCAAGCTATTAGCGCGCTCATTTTTGAAAAATGAGCGCGTTAATGGCTTTGAAAGACATAGCGGCTTGTGATTGGTCGCGTGGCCGCGACCAATCACAAGCCGCTACGTCTTTGAAAGTCATTAACGCGCTCATTTTTCAAAAATGAGCGCGCTAATAGCTTGCGGTGACGTCGCGGCTTGTGATTGGTCGCGGCCACGCGACCAATCACAAGCCGCTATGTCTTTCAAAGCCATTAACGCGCTCATTTTTAAAAATGAGCGCGTCAATAGCTTGCGGTGACGTCGCGGCTTGTGATTGGTCGCGGCCGCGACCAATCACAACCCGCTACGTCTTTGAAAGCCATTAACGCGCTCATTTTTAAAAATGAGCGCGCTAATAGCTTGCGGTGACGTCGCGGCTTGTGATTGGTCGCATGGCGGTCACATGGGCGGCCCGCGACCAATCAGAAGCCGGGACGTGTTTCTCAGGTCCTAAAAGCGCTGATTTTGAACAAAGAAGCCTGCCGGTTACCCGCGCTGAGTTCAGGGGCCGCCGGAGAGGTAAATATATCAATATTTTTTATTTTAATTCTTTATTTTACACCTCCCTATGGATCCCAGGGCCTGAAGGAGAGTTTCCTCTCCTTCAGACCCTGGGAACCATGAGAATACCTTCCGATACTTGATGTCCCATTGACTTGTATTGGTATCGGATATCGGTATCGGCGATATCCGATATTTTTCGGGTATCGGCCGATACTATCCGATACCGATACTTTCAAGTATCGGACGGTATCGCTCAACACTAGTTCTCAGGTGTTTGATATATGGTTATTTGACATGTATTGTGATTGGTTGTAGCCTTTTGTTATGTGCCTTTATATACTGTGTCGCAATAAGTTTTTATTATGCTATGACTAAGGGCAGTATTGCCTCAATCGCGTCTGCTTGTTTTTATGACGCACCAATAAAGTACAAGATTTTTATTCTATTTTCATTTCCTCCATTCAATATTTGCATGAGCTGGATAAGTGAGTGATTTGCATTCACTGTATAGGCAAACAGTATGGGAGACCCACTTCCTAATAATGGGAACATTGTTTTCAGGAGACCCTCCTGTATGTTTTTTCAAAAAGGTATTGGGGTGCCTCTAAATTTTGAGCAGCCCTGCCACTCACTGCATACACAATAACAGTATAGGAGACGCAATGTTTAATAATGGGAACAACAAAGCATAGCCGGCTGATGGCTCTCTAAGAATAGCGAGGGCCGACTGCTGGCACTTTAAGAATAGTAAAGGCCGCCTGTTGGCCCTATAAAAATAGGCTTTGTGACTTACAGAGTTCATTGTTCATAATTGAAACAATTATGTGTGAAGCAGCATTTTTGTTTTTGGTTATTTATTTTGCCTTATATACAAGTCATTACCCTGGAAAGGATGTTCCTTAACATATTTCCCAGGGAAATACATTTTGTTTTTGTATGTTTTATTGTGAGTCTGTAAAAGTGGCGTAAGACTCTGACAACATTGTTCTCAGCAGTGACCTGGTAGTCAGAAATGCTTCCAGGGGTCTTCCCCATGCTATTCCCATGTCATTTGAGCACTGTTTCCATCGATTTCCACAATTTATAGTCCCTCTGCAGACTGCCTAAGATGGCCGCCGAAAAAATGCTGGAGCTTCCCCTAGACTTACATTGGGCTAGTTGCTCGGGTCGAGCACCCGAGCATTCCAATTTGCTCAACCTGAGCAACAAGCACCCGAGCATTTTAGTGCTCACCCATCACTAGCTCTGACATCACACTAACAGCCAGGCAGGCCAGCACCTCCAAGCCATATAAGGAGAGGTCGGGCTAAGTGTTCAGCTTGGACACCCAATAATTAAAGGGAACTGAAGCATCAAAAAGGATGCACATATGGTCACTTAAGTCCCCCTTTACCATGTTCTGCAACTTCTCCCTACTTGGCATTGTTACAGGCACAGATAGCCCTTGCTGTTGTGCTGGTTTATTGAAAATTGCCCAATTTGTGCACATTTTCCCCCAACCTCTGTAAGACCTGGTGTTTGTGTCTCTCCCCATTATCCCTTGATGTGAAAGCAGCTGCTAACTCTGCCAGCAGCATTGTCTGAGGGTGATGTTTTCAGCAACTGATCTACAATGGCCCACTTGAACGATTTCATTGTAAAACCCTTTGGTGACTCCAAATGGAGAGAAGGAAATTTATCCTTGTACTGTAGATCGAGAAAGGTGGCCAACCAGTATTAGTTGTTGGATAAAATGCGTATCGCACGCAGATCTTGCCACAGACACTTAACCCCTTCCCGACATGCGCCGTACTAGTACTGCTCTGCGGGAACTGAATTCCCTCAGACTACAGTACTAGTACGGCGGCACGATCGCGCAGTCTCACAGTGAGCACTGCGGTGATAGCGTGCGGGTGTCAGCTGTATGTGACAGCTGACACCCCACAGCAATGCCCACAATTGGCGCTAGCGCCGATCGTGGGCATTTAACCCCTCTGATGTCGCTGTCAGTAGTGACAGCGACATAGAGGGGCATCACACAGGGACGGGGGCTCCCTGCGCTCTCCCACCTAAACAACGCGATGCGATTGCGTTGTTCTGGTGTTCTCAAAGGAGTCTCCGGATCCAAAATGGCCGTGGGGCTCCTTCCAAATCCTTCACTGAGGTGGCTTGCCGACGCCTGCTCAGTGAATGATTTTGTGGAAAAAAAAAGATTTTTTATTTTCATGGCTCTGTTATAAACTGTAGTGAAACACTTGGGGGTTCAAAGTTCTTACAACACATCTAGATAAGTTCCTTTAGGGGTCTAGTTTCCAAAACGGGGTCTCTTGTGGGGGGTTTCTACTGTTTAGGTAAATCAGGGGCTCTGCAAATGCAACGTGACGCCTGCTGACCAATCCATCTAAGTCTGCATTCCAAACGGCACTCCTTCCCTTCTGAGCACTGCCGTGCGCCCAAACAGTGGTTCCCCCCACATATGGGGTATCAGCATACTCAGGACAAATTGGAAAATAACTTTTGGGGTCCAATTTCTCCTGTTACCCTTGGGAAAATGAAAAATTTCAGGCTAAAAATTATTTTGTGGAAAGATAAAATGATTTTTTTAATTTTCAAGGCTCTACATTCTAAACTTTCGTGAAACAATTGGGGGTTCAAAATGCTCAACACACATCTAGATAAGTTCCTTAGGGGGTCTTCTTTCCAAAATGGGGTCACTTGTGGGGGATTTCCACTGTTTAGGCACATCAGGGGCTCTCCAAACGCGACATGGGTTCCGATCTCAATTCAAGACAATTTTGCATTGAAATGTCAAATGGCACTCCTTCCAGTCCGAGCTCTGCCATGCACCCAAACAGTGGTTTACCTCCATATATATGGGGTATCAGCGTACTCAGGACAAATTGCACAACATCTTTTGTGGTCCAATTTTGTCCTGTTACCATTGGGAAAATAAAAAATTTGGGCGAAAAGATCTTTTTTGTGAAAAAAAAATGATATTTTTTTAAGGCTCTACATTATAAACTTCTGTGAAGCACTTGGGCGTTCAAAGTGCTCACCACACATCCAGATTAGTTCCTTATTGGGTCTACTTTCAAAAATGGTGTCACTTGTGGGGGGTTTCTACTGTTTAGGCACATCAGGGTCCCTCCAAACGCGACATGGTGTCCGATCGCAATTTCAGCCAATTTGGCATTGAAACGTCAAACTGCGCTCCTTCCCTTCTGAGCTCTGCCATGCACCCAAACAGTAGTTTACCTCCACAATTGGGGTATCAGCGTACTCAGGACAAATTGCACAACAACTTTTGGGGTCCAATTTGTTCTGTTACCTTTGGGAAAATAAAATATTTGGGGTGAAATGATCATTTTTTGTGAAAATATTATGATTTTTTTTTTTACGGCTTTAACTTTATAAACTTCTGTGAAGCACTTGGAGGTTCAAAGTGCTCACCACACTTCTAGATTAGTTCCTTAGGGGTTCTACTTTCCAAAATGGTGTCACTTGTTGAGGGTTTCCACTGTTTAGGCACATCAGAGGCTCTACAAACGTGACATGGTGTCCGATCTCAATTCCAGCAAATTTTGCATTGAAAAGTCAAATGGCGCTCCTTCCCTTCCGAGCTCTGCCAAGCGCCCAAACAGTGGTTTACCCCCACATATGGGGTACCAGTGTACTCAGGAAAAATTGTACAACAACTTTTGGGGTCCAATTTCTTTTCTTACCGTTGGGAAAATAAAAAATTGGGGGCAAAAAAATCATTTTTGTGAAAAAATATGATTTTTTATTTTTACGGCTCTGCATTATAAACTTCTGTGAATCACTTAATGGGTCAAAGTGCTCACCACACATCTAGATAAGTTCCTTAGGGGGTCTACTTTCCAAAATGGTGTCACTTGTAGGGGGTTTCAATGTTTAGGCACATAAGGGGCTCTCCAAATGCAACATTGCGTCCCATCTCAATTCCAGTCAATTTTGCATTGAAAAGTCAAATGACGCTCCTTCGCTTCCGAGCTTTGCCATGCGCCCAAACAGAGGTTTACCCCACATATGGGGTATCGGCATACTCAGGAGAAATTGTACAACGACTTTTGTGGTCCAATTTCTCCTGTTACACTTGGTAAAATAAAACAAATTGAATCTGAAGTAAAAATTTTGTGAAAAAAAGTTAAATATTCAATTTTTTTTAAATAATCCAAAAATTCCTGAGAAGCACCTGAAGGGTAATAAACTTTTTGAATGTGGTTTTGAGTACCTTGAGGGGTGCAGTTTTTAGAATGGTGTCACTTTTGGGCATTTTCTGTCATATAGACCCCTCAAAGTGACTTCAAGTGTGAGGTGGTCCCTAAAAAAATGGTTTTGCAAATCTTGTAAAAATGAGAAATCGCTGGTCAACTTTTAACCCTTATAACTTCCTAACACAAAAATTATGTTTCCAAAATTGTGCTAATGTAAATCAGACATGTGGGTTATGTTATTTATTAACTATTTTGTATGATATGACTCTCTAATTTAAGGGTATAAAAACTAAAAAATTTAAAAATTGCAAAATTTTCACAATTTTTGCCAAATTTCTGTTTTTTTTTCACAATTAAACACAAGTCAAATCGAAGAAATTTTACCACTATCATAAAGTACAATATGTCACAAAAAACAATCTCAGAATCACCAGGATCCGTTGAAGTGTTTCAGAGTTATAACCTCATAAATTGACAGTGGTCAGAATTGAAAAAAATGGCCTGGTCAGGAAGTTGAAAACAGGCTTCGGGGTGAAGGGGCTAAACATGAACAGTGCCCTCTGAGCCAAGATGCAGAAAGGCAAATGTTCTGCATCCCCAATAGTAGAAACAGTACCCATCCTCTCCACTTGCTGACTGGCCTCCTCCTCCACCTCCTCCTCTTCAGTCAATTTAGGCTGCACAGACATGAAACTTGGGTTGGGTATTCCTTCTGTAGCATTTGGAATCCCCTCGGTAGCAGAGGAAAAAAGTCTTCTCCTTCCTCATCCTCCTCATCTTCCTCCTCATCACCCAATGTTGCCTCAGAATATTGGCTGGGCTGGGTAGTATCACCCATTGTGAAATCTAGCTCTATACCAACATGCTGGGCACTCAAAGCTTCCTCTTTGAGATTATGCAGTGATTGTTTCAAGACACAGCAATGGGATGGTTACGCTGATAACAGCCTGATCACCAATCACAAGATTGCTGCAGTACTCAAGTTCTCAAGAACCTCACAATTGTCAGCGATCCATACCCATATGACAGTAGTTATTAGGGTTGAGCGAAACGGATTGGACAAGTTCAAAAATCGCCGACTTTTAGCAAAGTCGGGTTTCGTGAAACCCGACCCGATCCTAGTGTGGGATCGGCCATGAGGTTGGCGATCTTCGCGCCAAAGTCGCATTTCGTATGACGTTTTCAGTGCCATTTTTCAGCCAATGAAGGAGGACGCAGAGTGTGAGCAGCGTGATGACATAGGTCTCGGTCCCCACCATCTTAGAGAAGGGCATGACAGTGATTGGCTAGCTTTCTGCAGCGTCACAGGGGCTATAAAGGGGCGTGCATGCCGATCGCCATCTTACTTCTGCCGATCGTAGCATTGGGAGAGGTTGCTGCAGCTTCATCAGAAGAAGGGATATAGTTAGGGAGGGAAGATTAAGCCCCGAAACTGCTTGTGCTGTAGCGATTTCCACTGTCCAACACCACCTTTTCTTTGCAGGGACAGTGGAGTTTATATTTTTGTGCATCAGCTCTGTAGCTTATTAGGCTGCCTTATAAGGCTCCCTGATAGGTGCATTGCTGTTTGTACGCCACTGTGCAAACCAACTGCTTTTTTAAAAGCAAAAATCCTGTTACTCCTTTCTGCACAGTTATCTTGTTTATCTGTCCACACTTTTGTGTGCAGCAGTCCTTTTTATTGCTGCCATACTTGTCCTGAGATCATTGTAGGGAGATTGAAATTGTTCTACAGCCCTTGTATTTTTGTATATATCTTCCAGCCACGTTCTGCCACTTACATTGTGTAGTGTTATACACTGGGCCTGAGTTTTGGTGCATTTTACCCCCCAAAAAAGGGAGATTCAAATTGTCACATAGTGGATCTACGTCAGTTCTGTTAGTTTGTCGTATATCTTCCAGCCACGTTCTGCCGCTTACATTGTGTAGTGTTATACATTGGGCCTGAGTTTTGGTTCAGTCTCCCCCCAAAAAAAGGGAGATTTAAATTCTCAAAGGGTTTATATACACCTTCTACTTTGTTTTACAGTACCATATAACGGTTGTTATTTTGGTTAGATTTTCCCAAAAATGAGGAAGTCTGGTGGAAGAGGCCATGGGCGGTCATTGCCAGCTGGTACTGATGGTAGTGGTGGTGATAGCACCAAAAGCTCGAGGTGTTGAGCCAGCGTCATCGTCTGGCTACACAAGCCCTCAAAGGCTCCCTTATCTGGGAGTAGGAAAACAGCTTTTAAAACCAGAGCAGCAGGAAAAGTTTTGGCTTTCCTTGCTGACTCTAGCTCTTTCGCCTCCTCTTCAGAAAGTTCAAAATATAAAAGCAGCGAGTCGTCAGTGGATGCTCCCGGTCAGGAACAAGTCACTTCCTTGTGTCCTTCACCCAAATCAAAAGTGAAGAATGCAGCAGGCGACACTACAGTTTACTCCATGGAGCTCTTTACACATACCGTGCCTGGGTTAGAAAGGGAAATTGTTAACAGCCCATTACAAGATGATTCGGACATGGAGTGCACTGTTATGACCTGGTGGTTAGGACAATAATGGACCTGGTGGTTAAGAGCACACGGAAAGACCTGATAGTTACAATAATACAGGACAAGCTCTGGGACGTGGGAACTCTGCTGACCGCAATGCCTAATCCTATCACACACACTAGAAATAGCCGTGGATTGCTCCTAACGCAACTCGTCACAGCCTAAGACCTAGCTAGCCCTAAAGATAGAAATATAAAGCCTACCTTGCCTCAGAGAAATTCCCCAAAGGAAAAGGAAGCCCCCCACATATAATGACTGTGAGTTAAGATGAAAATCACAAAGAGATGAAATAGATATTAGCAAACAGAGGCCCGACTTACTGACCAGGCAGAGGATAGGAAAGGTAACTTTGCGGTCAGCACAAAAACTACAAAAAAACCATGCAGAGTGCGCAAAAGACCCTCCGCACCGACTCACGGTGCGGAGGCGCCCCCTCTGCCTCCCAGAGCTTCCAGCAAGCAAGACAAAAATCAAAATAGCAAGCTGGACAGAGAAATAGCAAACAAGAGAAAAACAAGCAGGAACTTAGCTTCTGCTGGAGAAAACAGGTCACCAAAACGATCCAGGAGTGAACTAGACCAATACTAGAACATTGACAGGTGGCATGGAGCAATGATCTAAGTGGAGTTAAATAGAGCAGCCAGCTAACAAATTAACCTCGTCACCTGTGGAAGGAAACTCAGAAGCCGCAGCCCCACTCACAACCACCAGAGGAAGCCCATGGACAGAACCAGCCGAAGTACCATTCATGACCACAGGAGGGAGCTTAACAACAGAATTCACAAGAGTGCACTGGTGCACAGCCACAGCTAGTTTATTATGCTGTTCCATTGACTCAGATCACTACATTGCCCACGCAGTGTACTGAGCCAGAATCTGACCCTGATGAGACTATGATGCCCCATCACGAATGCTATAGCACCTTACACAGTGACACAGAGGAAGGTGCACATGACATTGAAGAGGAGGTGATAGATGACCCAGTTGTTAACCCAGATTGGCAGCCATTGAGGGAAGAGGGTGCCGCTGCCAGTATCTCAGAAGTGGAGGAGGATGATCCGCAGCAGCCATCTACATCGCAACAGCTTTCATCTGGCAGGCCTGTATCTGGCCAAAAACGTTTGTCAAAAACAAAAACAGTTTTAGGACAGCGTGGCCATCTGGTGAAAGTAGCACGGCGTGCAATGCCTGAAAAGGTGTTCCATAGTAGGAAGAGTGTAGTGTGGCAATTTTGTAACCAAGATCCGAATGATCAGTGCAAAGTTATCTGTAAAAAATGCTCAAAGACCTTTATCAGAGGAAAGAATCTCCAAAATTTAAATACAACATGCATGCTTAGACATTTAACCAGCATGCACTTGCAAGCCTGGACTAACTACCAAACGTCCCGTGCCATTGGTGCACCTGCTCAGAATGAAGGTAGTCAGCAATGTTACATTGCTTCCCTCACTGTAAGCCCACCGGTTAGGACACCACCAGCAGCAAATGTGAAGGTATCGTTGAAAGGCCAAAACAGTCAGGGAATCACAAGGTTCTTGGTAGGAAACACTGTAGGTAGGCCAACATCAAGAATACCATCACCAACCCTCTCTCAATCTGCCATGTCCACCACCACCCCCGCTAGTTCCACCAGTCCAGCTCACCCTACAAGAGAATCTCGTTAGGAAAAGAAAGTACTCATCCTCTCATCGGTGTACACAGGGTTTCAACGCCCACATTGCTAGACTAATCTTGTTAGAGATGATGCCCTACCGGTTGGTTGAAAGCAAAGCTTTCAAAGCCCTGATGGCCTACGCAGTACCACGCTATGACCTACCAAGTCGACACTTCTTTGCAAGAAAAGCCATTCCAGCCCTCCATCAGCATGTCAAAGACCGCATTGTCCATGCACTGAGGCAATCAGTCAGTAGAAAGGTGCACCTCACAACAGATGCATGGACCAGTAGGCATGGCCAGGGACGTTACATGTCCATCATGGCACACTGGGTTAATGTGGTGGATGCAGGGTCCACAGGGAACAGCCATAGTGGGACAGTTCTGCCTAGCCCATGGTCTAGGAAACAGTTGGCTGTAGGCGTTCGCCACCACTCCTCCTCCTCCTCCTACTCCAGAAGCAAAAGCTCGTCCACAGAGTGCAGTCGCACGACCACTCCATTCGCAGCTGCCAGTGAGGCACACAAGGTGTCTCATTATCGAACAGCTAGTGGTAAGCGTCAGCGGGCTGTGCTACAAATGAAGTGTTTGGGCGACAACAGACACACCGCGGAAGTACTGGCCGAGTACTTGCAGCAAGAAACTCAGTCATGGCTGGGCAGTGTATATCTTGAGGAAGGCAAGGTAGTCAGTGATAGACCAGCTTGTGGAGTGATTTCGCAATGACCGCAGACACGACAGTTACTGTTGCATTGATTCAAAGTGACAGGAGACAGCATTTGTCCACTATGGTTACCAACTATTTTTCCTCCCTTATCGATGTTCTCCCTCGCAGGTCATTCCCCTTTGATTACTGGGCATCTAAAATAGACACCTGGCCTGAATTGGCAGCATATGCATTACAGGAGCTCGCTTGCCCAGCTGCTAGTGTGCTATCAGAAAGAGTCTTCAGTGCTGCTGGTTCAATTCTGACCGGAAACAGACTCGTCTAGCTACCCGAAATGTTGATGATCTAACCTTCATGTAAATGAACCAATCATGGATTTCCAATTATTTTGCCCCACCTTCCCCTGCTGACACATAGCTTGCCTGAGAAATGTCTTGCTTTTGGCCTCCTCTTGCTGACTGCTCCAATTCCTCCATTTGCAGCTGCTGAATGTCCACCATAGGCCATTTTTATACCTCCCTAAATGGGCTGACTCCTCCCACAGGACCGTGGTCACCACTTGGCGCAAGCACCCGTGCGAGTGCCGTTTACCTGGACAGGTGGGTGTGCCCACTCTTGGGTGACGGCACTGGCACAGGGTCCCTCATAGTACAATGAAGTGTCTCTGACTGTGGTGGTGCACAACCAATGTCAGACACACCATCATAATATGAGGGGCCCTTTGCCAGTACCGCCACCCACAAGAGAGTGTTCACCCTCAGCTCGAACAGTGTTCTACCACTTGTAATACTTACCTCTCCCTGCTCCATCACTGTGTAGTCTGTGCTGTTTAATCCTTCAATGTCACTGCCAATACAAATTTGTTGAAATGATAGATAATAGTTAAAATATACAGGGGCCCTGGCCTCCATTTAGACCAGTTAATACTTTGCGCCAACTACCACTGTCTGCTACTCAGCAGAGGAGCCCACCCCTGTACCTAGCTATGCCACCTGTTTATATATGAACAATTTTTTGGCAGACATTTAGCCCACTTTATTATTTTGGCTTACTAACTGTGACAGCCACTCATTACAGTTGTCCTCCACTGAATAAAGCAATGCCGCCTGTTTAGTCCTGTTACCAATTTTGAACTGCATTTAGCCTACTGACTTATTTGGGCCTAGTAACTGTGTCAGCCACTCCTTACAGTTGTCCTCCGCTGAACAAAGCAATGCCGCCAGTTTAGTTCTGTTACCAATTTTGAACTGCATTTAGCCTACTTACTTTTTTGGGTCTACTAACTGTGTCAGCCTCTCATTACAGTTGTCCTCCACTGAACAAAGCAATGCCGCCTGTGTACTTCTGTTACCAATTTTGATCTGCACTTAGCCTACTTTTTTATTTTGGACCTACTAAATCTGTCTGCGCCACTCATTACAGTTGTCCTCCACTGAACAAAGCAATGCCGCCTGTGTACTCCTGTTACCAATTTTGAACTGCATTTAGCCTACTTTATTATTTGGGCCTATATCTGTGTTTCC
Source organism: Ranitomeya imitator (assembly GCF_032444005.1). Taxonomy (NCBI): domain Eukaryota; kingdom Metazoa; phylum Chordata; class Amphibia; order Anura; family Dendrobatidae; genus Ranitomeya; species Ranitomeya imitator. The sequence continues at coordinate 518,533,537 of NC_091285.1, forward strand.
TCCTCATCCTGCCCATTGCCCAGCCACAGCTTGATGAGTCTGCTGGTACATTGACTCAGACAACTACATTCCCCTTGCACCCTACACAGCCAGAATCTGACCCTGCTGAAAGTCAGGTTCCCCTTGCCGCATACTATACCACCTTACATGGGGACAAAGAGGAAGGTGCAGATGAAGGTGCAGGTTCCTTCATCAGGTGGGGGGCATACTCGATGGCACTGGCACAGGGCCCCTCATAGTACGCAAAAGTGTCTCTTGCAGTGGGAGGCGCCACCCACCATCAAACACACCGCCATACTATGAGGGGCCCTGTGCCAGTGCCAACTAGTGGGCCCCCCCTGCTTGCTCATGATCATAGCACTTGCAAAGTTGAAATACTTACCTCTCCATGCTCCACCGCCATGACGTATTCCGTGTTTCTTGGGCCTATGAAAATCTTGAGCCAGCCCTACTCCCCCACAACTTTAGCCAAATGACCCCCTGTTTTCAATGCCTAACTATTATTATAAAGTAAATTAAGATTGACAAGCTTCAGTAATACAAATTGATGTTTTTGGCTTTAAAATGGGCAATGTAGGTGTTTTCCTGTCCTCCATACACTGCCGACTTTGATTCCCCATTGACTTGCTTTGGGTTTCCTGTTTCAGTCGGCCCCCGACTTTTCGCAATAATCGGCCGATTTCTCCCTCCCTGTGCTCTGATTTTGTTGTGTGTCTTCAGCTCTGAAAAAAGCTATTTTTGGTGGTATTATGGAGCTAGTGTGCAAACTGTAAAGCGCTGTGGAATATGTTAGTGCTGTATAAAAAATAAAGATTATTATTATTGTTATTATTAGCGAACGGCTCCTTTAAACTGTCCCTGCTGAAGAATTTTTCCCCTACTCTAAACTGACCTATTATATGAGTCGCCCGCCTGGGCAGTGGGGTACTTGTGGGTTGCCAGTAAATAAGTGGAGGACACAGAGTTGTAAAGTCTTTACCTAGTTTACTGATAGAAGCAGTCCACAGTCCAGGATACCAGGCACGGGTGGTGATGTGGTCCGGCCAGCTTAGAGGCAAAGGTGATCCCTCTCCCAGGTGAGGTCTGTAAGCCTTCCTACTTGCGCTGATGTGTGAGGTCCCTGCTGCCTGAAGCTTGCTGGCAAAGTACCCCTTCCTTCCCCTTTCCTAGGACAGGTACCTGTATGGTGAGCAGCTTGAGCCGTTTTACAGGGCCTCTATCGCAACCTTGGCTCTTCTGATGCTGCTTCGTCTTCAGGTGTGGTGTGGGCAAATTACATATAGTTCAATGCCCTCCAGTTCTGTCTCATGTCCTGGAGCACAACACGACCTCGGTGCCCTGTTCCTGCGCTCTGGCTCTGAGGGTTCCCGGTCACAGTTTCCCCTCTGGGCCCCCCTCTTTTTCCACTGTGCTCCTTTCCTCAGTAGCTCCTCCACATTCCACACCTCTCAGGTTCTCTTTCTTTCCTGGAGCTGCAGCACAAATTCTGCTGCACAGCTCCGCTATCTGATCTTCAATCTTCAGTGTCTCTCCCTAACTGAACTGACTCCTCCTCCACACCAGAATACTTAAAGCTGAGTGAAGCTCCCCGCCCGGGTCCTGAGCTCCCCCTTCTGGCCTAGATTCAGAATGTGTTGCATGTGGGTGCCTTACCTGGTAAAGGAAATCCCCCTTGCCTCCAAGCATGATATCACCCTCTCTGAAAGGAAGGCAACATCACTGTAACAATCGGTTACCTGGGGTGTTACATATACACTGCAGGTAGCCATGAAAAGAGCTTTTGTGTTATCAAGAGGCCTGAAGACTCTCCCTAGCAGCTGAGCGATCTCTCTCTATGTTTGTAGAACTCAGGCTCCAGATGCAATGTGCGCAAAATGGCGGTAGCAGGGATTAAATAGACCCTATGAAGCTGGGCAGTCAGCCAATCACAGTAATGCCACAACCAAGATGTCTGTGGCATTACTATGATTGGTTAAGAAGCCTAGCATGTTTAGTGGCTGCAAAGGAGGTGCCAAAACTGCACAGCGGGATATCTGACTATAGCGAGACGAGTACACAAATACTCACAATTAGTGTTGAGCGATACCGTCTGATACTTGAAAGTATCGGTATCGGATAGTATCGGCCGATACCCGAAAAGTATCGGATATCGCCAATACCGATACCCGATACCAATACAAGTCAATGGGACACCAAGTATCGGAAGGTATCCTGATGGTTCCCAGGGTCTGAAGGAGAGGAAACTCTCCTTCAGGCCCTGGGATCCATATTAATGTGTAAAATAAAGAATTAAAGTAAAAAATATTGATATAATTACCTCTCCGGAGGCCCCTGGACATCACCGCTGGTAACCGGCAGCCTTCTTTGTTTAAAATGAGCGCGTTTAGGACCTGAGAATGACGTCGCGGGTTCTGAATGGTCGCGTGCCGCTCATATGACCGCCACGCGACCAATCAGAAGCCGCAACGTCATTCCTCAGGTCCTAAATTCCTAGAATGAGGAGTTTAGGACCTGAGGAATGACGTCGCGGCTTCTGATTGGTCGCGTGCCACTCATGTGACCGCCACGCGACCAATCAGAAGCCGCGACGTCATTCGTCAGGTCCTAAATTCCTAGAATGAGGAGTTTAGGACCTGAGGAATGACGTCGCGGCTTCTGATTGGTCGCGTGGCAGTCACATGAGCAGCACGCGACCAATCAGAAGCCGTGACGTCATGGGAGTCCCTAAACGCGCTCATTTTAAACAAAGAAGGCTGCCGGTTACCAGCGGTGATGTCCAGGGGCCTCCGGAGAGGTAAGTATATCAATATTTTTTATTTTAATTCTTTATTTTACACATTACTGTGGATCCGATACCGATACCCGATACCACAAAAGTATCGGAACTCGGTATCGGAATTCCGATACCGCAAGTATCGGCCGATACCCGATACTTGCGGTATCGGAATGCTCAACACTACTCACAATGTAACGAGTAACCCGAATACCGTACTATCCGTGCAAATAGCGAATGGTAATGAATACACTCGCTCATCACTATATAGAGCATTATATGGAGCCCACTATACTGTACGGAGCAATATATTTTGCACAATATACTACAATATACTGTATGGAGCACTATGTAGGGGAATTATACTGTATGAAGCAATATAGGGGGCTATTATACTGTATAGAGAGCTATGTGGTGCCCATAATGCTGTATGGAGGGCTATGTGGTGCCCATAATACTCTATGGAGGACTATGATGTGCCCATAATACTCTATGGAGGACTATGTGGTGACCATAATACTCATAATACTCTATGAAGGACTATACTGTCTAAAATGCAGTCTGCAGTCACTCTATGGGAAAGCAGACATTTGAATCCCTCAGTGCACACACTGCAAGCTGTGAGGATTTGACGGTTTCTGAGCTATTTCAAAATTTACTGTAAATATCACTTTTGTAATGTAAGAAGTAAGTGAAATCTTTGACATTGTACTATACCTATATTTCTTACCTGTGCATCCTGACTCATGGTATGTGTTAAAGAGGCCCACTGAGACTCCAGGGCCCACAAAAACCTGGAGCCGGTCCTGCCCCTAGCCCTTACTTCGACCACTTTCGAGCCATCTTACAGCACTGAAGTTCGTCTTACCATTGACCTGAATGGCATTTGAAATCCGGAGTTAAATTCGTATCAAGTTCGATTCCGAACAGGACTTTTTAAAAAGGGGCGCCCAAAAGTGGGGAGCCCAAACATCCAATAGATCTCTCATCACTAGCCTGGCAAATCAAAGCCTAAGCCTGGGATTCCAGAGGCTAAGGCTGGTTTCACATTTGCGGTTGTGTCTGCAGCGTTTCTGACGCATTCATCCGCATGCATCTTGATTTCCTGTCTTTAACATTTTAGATGCAGGTACATGCGTTTACATGCGTTTGCCCGCGTTTCCTTACGCATGCGTCTTTTCGCGGTGTGCAGTGGGGCGCATCTAAGGCATCATGTTGCAATTTTTGAGGCCGCAAATTTTTGTCAAATATGTGCAGGCATGCGCATGCGGATGAGTGCGTTAAAAATGCATTGCTGTCTATGGGAACGCATGCGTGCACATGTCTTTGCTTACGCATGCGTTTGATGCGCTTGTGTACTTCAGAGTGCGCATGTCCAGGAACTGATTTAGACACGCCCATTGAGACATGCCCTCCTGGAAATATCGAACGAATGAAAAAGTGCAAACGCATGCAAAAATGCATGCAAATGCAGCTTTTTTTTGCCATCACACGTAAGCTGATGCGGATAAAAAACGCTGCGTTATCATGCGTTTGCATGCATTTTTGCATGCGTTTGCGGTGGCAGACGATACGCTACGGACTCAACCGCATATGTGAGCCTAGCATAAGAAAATTCATGCAGCTCCTATTAGGGTTGAGCGACCTTGACCTTTTTAGAGTCGAGCCGTGTTTCGCGAAACCCGACTATCTTAGAAGTCGAGTCGAGTGGAATCGGGCCGATTATCGCGAAAAGTCGGGTATCGCCCGAAACACGAAACCCAATGCAAGTCAATGGGGGAGCATAGTCGGCAGTGAGTGGAGGCCAGGAAAACACCTACACTGCCCATTTTAATGGCAAAAACATCCATTCCTGTTACAGAAGCTTGTCAATCGTAATTTACCTTATAATAATTGGAAGGCATTGGAAATTGGGGGTCATTTGGCTAAAGTTGTGGGGGGTAGGGCAGGTTCAAGTAATTAGTGGGCCCAGGAAATCTGGAACACGTCACGGCAGTGGAGCAGGGAGAGGTAAGTATTTCAACTTTGCAAGTGCTGTGATCCTGAGCAAGCAGGGGGGGCCCACTAGTTGGCATTGGCACTGGCACAGGGCACCTCAAAGTACAGCGGTGTGTTTGCACGGCGGGGGCGCCTCCCACCTGCAGCAACACTTTTGCGTACTATGAGAGGCCCTGTGCCAGTGACGTCGCCAACTAGTATTCCTCCCCCCACCTGATGAAGGAACCTGCACTTTCATCTGCACCTTCCTCTTTGTCCCCGTGTAAGGTGGTATGGTATGCGGGAAGGGGGACCTGACTTTCAGCAGGGTCACAATCTTGCTGTGTAGCGTGCATGGGGAATTTTGCGTTATGGGTCAATGTACCAGCAGACTCATCTATCACTGGCTGGGCAATGGGCAGGATGAGGAGGAAACACAGATATAGGCCCAAAGAATAAAGTTGGCTAAATGCAGTTCAAAATTGGTAACACAGGACTAACCAGGGGGCATTGCAGTGGAGGACAACTGGAATGAGAGGCTGACACAGAGAGTAGGCCCAAATCAGTAAGTAGTCGAAATGCAGTTCAAAATTGGCAACCGTAGTAAACAGGCGGCACAGCTTTGTTCAGTGGAGGAGAACAGCAAGGAGTGGCAGACACCGATAGTAGGCCCCAACCCAACTAGTAGGCCAAATGCAGTCTAACATTAACAACTACTTAACGAGAGCCTGAAAATGGAATTTCAGGACAGGAAACCAGGAGAACAGCAAGGAGCGGCAGACACTGTTAGTAAGCCCCAAACCAACTAGTACGCCAAATGCAGTTGTTCCATTTAACCACTATTTAACAAGAGCCTGAAGATAGAAGCTCAGGAAAGGCAACCTGGAGAACACCTTGGAGTGGAACACACCGTCTCTACACCCCATACCCAATTTGTAGGCCTAATGCAGTGTAGTTTCCAACAACTACTAAACGAGAGCATTAAGATTGAAGCAATGGAGAGGAAACCTGGGGAACACCTTGGAGTGGAACACACCATCTCTCCACACCCCATACCCAATTTGTAGGCCTAATGCAGTGTAGTTTCCAACAACTACTAAACGAGAGCCAGAAGATCGAAGCAATGGAGAGGAAACCTGGGGAACACCTTGGAGTGTAACTCACCATCTCTCTACACCCCATACCCATTTTGTAGGCCTAATGCAGTGTAGTTTCCAACAACTACTAAACGAGAGCCTGAAGATAGAAGCTCAGGAAAGGTAACCTGGAGAACACCTTGGAGTGGAACACACCGTCTCTACACCCCATACCCAATTTGTAGGCCTAATGCAGTGTAGTTTCCAACAACTACTAAACGAGAGCATTAAGATCGAAGCAATGGCGAGGAAACATGGGGAACACCTTGGAGTGGAACACACCATCTCTCTACACCCCATACCCATTTTGTAGGCCTAATGCAGTGTAGTTTCCAACAACTACTAAACGAGAGCCTGAAGATAGAAGCTCAGGAAAGGCAACCTGGAGAACACCTTGGAGTGGAACACACCGTTTCTACACCCCATACCCAATTTGTAGGCCTAATGCAGTGTAGTTTCCAACAACTACTAAACGAGAGCATTAAGATCGAAGCAATGGCGAGGAAACCTGGGGAACACCTTGGAGTGGAACACACCATCTCTCTACACCCCATACCCAATTTGTAGGCCTAATGCAGTGTAGTTTCCAACAACTACTAAACGAGAGCCAGAAGATAGAAGCTCAGGAAAGGCAACCTGGAGAACACTTGGAGTGGAACACACCGTCTCTACACCCCATACCCAATTTGTAGGCCTAATGCAGTGTAGTTTCCAACAACTACTGAACGAGAGCATTAAGATCGAAGCAATGGCGAGGAAACCTGGGGAACACCTTGGAGTGGAACACACCATCTCTCTACACCCCATACCCAATTTGTAGGCCTAATGCAGTGTAGTTTTCTACAACTACTAAACGAGAGTCGGAAGACCGAAGCAATGTGGACGAAACCTGGGGAACACCTTGGAGTGGAACACACCATCTCCCTACACCCCATACCCAATTTGTAGGCCTAATGCAGCGTAGTTTCCAACAACTACTAAACGAGAGCATTAAGATCGAAGCAATGGAGAGGAAACCTGGGGAACACCTTGGAGTGGAACACACCATCTCTCTACACCCCATACCCATTTTGTAGGCCTAATGCAGTGTAGTTTCCAACAACTACTAAACGAGAGCCTGAAGATAGAAGCTCAGGAAAGGCAACCTGGAGAACACTTGGAGTGGAAAACACCGTCTCTACACCCCATACCCAATTTGTAGGCCTAATGCAGTGTAGTTTCCAACAACTACTGAACGAGAGCATTAAGATCGAAGCAATGGCGAGGAAACCTGGGGAACACCTTGGAGTGGAACACACCATCTCTCTACACCCCATACCCAATTTGTAGGCCTAATGCAGTGTAGTTTCCAACAACTACTAAACGAGAGCCAGAAAATCGAAGCAATGGAGAAGAAACCTGGGGAACACCTTGGAGTGTAACACACCATCTCTCTACACCCCATGCCCATTTTGTAGGCCTAATGCAGTGTAGTTTCCAACAACTACTAAACGAGAGCCTGAAGATAGAAGCTCAGGAAAGGCAACCTGGAGAACACCTTGGAGTGGAACACACCGTCTCTACACCCCATACCCAATTTGTAGGCCTAATGCAGTGTAGTTTCCAACAACTACTGAACGAGAGCATTAAGATCGAAGCAATGGCGAGGAAACCTGGGGAACACCTTGGAGTGGAACACGCCATCTCTCTACACCCCATACCCATTTTGTAGGCCTAATGTAGTGTAGTTTTCTACAACTACTAAACGAGAGTCGGAAGACCGAAGCAATGTGGACGAAACCTGGGGCACACCTTGGGGCGGCAGACACCGTTAGTAGGCCCTACCAAAGTTGTACCCCCAATGCAGTTTTAAAATTCCTAGAGGCTGAAAACAAGACTATTGACGCTCAGCTTTTTTCAAAGGAACACAGCTGAATTGAGTGGCGCAGACAGACACAGGTAGTAGGCCTTAAACCAAAAATGTGGCTCACTGCAGCTTAAAAAAGGTTACAGGGGTACACAGGCAGCATTGCTCTGGGCAGTGGAGGGCAATTTCAATAGTGGACCGCAGACAGACTTTGTACGCCTACTATTAAAAAAAGGATGCTCTATGCAATAAAAAATAGTTTCCAGGGGTACACGGGCAGCAGTGGTCTGGTCAGTGTAGGAGTAGTAGAAAGAAGGGACCGCAGACAGGCTTCGAAGGCCTAACATAACAAAATAGGGCTGTTGGCAATTTAAAATTGGTTCCAGGGGTACACAGGCAGCAGTAGAATGGTCAGTGGAGGCCTTGTGAAAGGAGGGACCGCAGACAGGCTTCGAAGGCCTAACATAAAAAAATTGGACTGTAGGCAATTTAAAATTGGTTCCAGGGGTACACGGGCAGCAGTAGAATGGTCAGTGGAGGCCTAGTGGAAGGAGGGACCGCAGACAGGCTTCGAAGGCCTAACATAAAAAAATTGGGCTGTAGGCAATTTAAAATTGGTTCCAGGGGTACACGGGCAGCAATGGTCTGGTCAGTGTAGTAGTAGTAGAAAGAAGGGACCGCAGACAGGCTTCGAAGGCCTAACATAAAAAAAATTGGGCTGCAGGCAATTTAAAATTGGTTCCAGGGGTACACGGGCAGCAGTAGAATGGTCAGTGGAGGCCTAGTGGAAGGAGGGACCGCAGACAGGCTTCGAAGGCCTAACATAAAAAAATTGGGCTGTAGGCAATTTGAAATTGGTTCCAGGGGTACACGGGCAGCAGTAGAATTGTCAGTGGAGGCCTTGTGGAAGGAGGGACCGCAGACAGGCTTCGAAGGCCTAACATAAAAAAATTGGGCTGTAGGCAATTTAAAATTGGTTCCAGGGGTACACGGGCAGCAATGGTCTGGTCAGTGTAGTAGTAGTAGAAAGAAGGGACCGCAGACAGGCTTCGAAGGCCTAACATAACAAAATAGGGCTGTTGGCAATTTAAAATTGGTTCCAGGGGTACACGGGCAGCAGTAGAATGGTCAGTGGAGGCCTAGTGGAAGGAGGGACCGCAGACAGGCTTCGAAGGCCTAACATAAAAAAATTGGGCTGTAGGCAATTTAAAATTGGTTCCAGGGGTACACGGGCAGCAGTAGAATGGTCAGTGGAGGCCTTGTGGAAGGAGGGACCGCAGACAGGCTTCGAAGGTCTAACATAAAAAAATTGGGCTGTAGGCAATTTAAAATTGGTTCCAGGGGTATACGGGCAGCAGTAGAATGGTCAGTGGAGGCCTAGTGGAAGGAGGGACCGCAGACAGGCTTCGAAGGCCTAACATAAAAAAATTGGGCTGTAGGCAATTTAAAATTGGTTCCAGGGGTACACAGGCAGCAGTAGAATGGTCAGTGGAGGCCTAGTGGAAGGAGGGACCGCAAACAGGCTTCGAAGGCCTAACATAAAAAAATTGGGCTGTAAGCAATTTAAAATTGGTTCCAGGGGTACACGGGCAGCAATGGTCTGGTCAGTGTAGTAGTAGTAGAAAGAAGGGACCGCAGACAGGCTTCGAAGGCCTAACATAAAAAAATTGGGCTGCAGGCAATTTAAAATTGGTTCCAGGGGTACACGGGCAGCAGCAGAATGGTCAGTGGAGGCCTAGTGGAAGGAGGGACCGCAGACAGGCTTCGAAGGCCTAACATAAAAAAATTGGACAGGCTGTAGGCAATTTAAAATTGGTTCCAGGGGTACACGGGCAGCAGTAGAATGGTCAGTGGAGGCCTTGTGGAAGGAGGGACCGCAGACAGGCTTCGAAGGCCTAACATAAAAAAATAGGGCTGTTGGCAATTTAAAATTGGTTCCAGGGGTACACGGGCAGCAGTGGTCTGGTCAGTGGAGGTCTAGTGGAAGGAGGGACCGCAGACAGGCTTTGAAGGCCTAACATAAAAAAATTGGACAGGCTGTAGGCACTTTATAATTGGTTCCAGGAGTACACGGGCAGTAGTAGACAGGTCAGTGTAGTAGTAGTTGAAAGAACGGGCCGCAGACAGGCTTTGAAGGCCTAACATAATAAAATGGGCTGGCTGTAGGCAATTTAAAATTGGTTCCAGGGGTAGACGGACAGCAGTGGTCTGGTCAGCGGAGGCCGATTGTAATGAGTGTCTGCCAGTTAGTAGTCCAAAACAATAAATAAATGTGAATGTCTCGCATTAAAACAAAACGAAAACACTAAAGGGTGCAATCATTAGGTTCAGGGGTGGAATCCTCTGCGTAGTTTCAGACCTACTAATTTAGCGCAAATTATTTACTGTGGTAAATAGAGGACACTGCCCCTGACTATGTTAAGTACCATCATACATGTCAACACAATGGTATTGTCAGTGGCAGGAATGGAAGGATGTCAGCGCATAGACTAAACATTTGTGGAAGTGTGAGAGATAACTGTGGAAGTGGTAGAGCAATGTTTGACCTGGGGTTGGGTGAACTCTCTTGTGGTCGGCGGTACAGGCCCAGGGCCCCTCATGTTACAACAGTGTGTCTGACGTTGGGTGCGCACCACCACCGCCAGAGACACTTTATTGTACTATGAGGGACCCAGTGGCAGTGCCGTCGACCAAAAGCGGGCACACCCACCTCTTCAGACAAACAGCACTCTCACGGGTGCTTGCGCCAAGTCGCGATACCACGGCCCCGTGTGGGGAGTTTGGCCATTTAGGGAGGTGTAAACATGTCATATGCTGGACAATCAGCTGCAGCAAATTAGACATTCGAAAAGTAATTCACAGTAGTCCACAGGCAAGAGCTTTTCATAGGAAAGCTAGGTGTCTGCCGGGCAAGGTGGGGCAAAAGAATTCGAAATCCAGTTGTGGTTCATTTTAATGAATGTTAGATCATCAACATTTTGGGTAGCCAGACGAGTCCTTTTTTCGGTTAATATTGAACCTGCAGCACTGAATACTCTTTCTGATAGGACACTAGCTGCCGGGCAAGCAAGCTCCTGCAATGCATATTCTGCCAAATCTGGCCAGGTGTCTAATTTTGATGCCCAGTAATCAAATGGGAATGACGGTTGAGGGAGAACATCGATAAGGGATGAAAAATAGTTAGTAACCATACTGGACAAATGTTGTCTCCTGTCACTTTCAATTGATGCAGCAGTACCTGTCCTGTCTGCGGTCATAGCAAAATCACTCCACAACCTGGTCAGAAAACCCCTCTGTCCAACGCCACTTCTGATGTGTGCACCCCTAACACTCCTGGTCTGCTGCCCCCTGGAGCTCGTGTGAGAACGATCACGTGCGCTGTGTGCTGGGAATGCCTGAAGCAAACGGTCAACAAGAGTTGATTGTTTGGTTGCTAATATTAGTTCCAAGTTCTCATGTGGCATAATATTTTGCAATTTGCCTTTATAGCGAGGATCAAGGAGGCAGGCCAACCAGTAATCGCCATTGTTCATCATTTTAGTAATGCGTGTGTCCCTTTTGAGGATACGTAAGGCATAATCCGCCATGTGGGCCAAAGTTCCAGTTGTCAAATCTGTGGTTGTGATTGGTTGAGGGGCAGTTTCAGGCAAATCTACGTCACTTGTGTCCCTCAAAAAACCAGAACCCGGCCTTGCCACGCAACCAATTTCCAGTGCCCCTGGGAAAGCTTCCTCATTAAAAATATACTCATCCCCATCATCCTCCTCGTCCTCCACCTCCTCTTCGCCCGCTACCTCGTCCTGTACACTGCCCTGACCAGACAATGGCTGACTGTCATCAAGGCTTTCCTCTTCCTCTGGTGCAGACGACTGATCCTTTATGTGCGTCAAACTTTGCATCAGCAGACACATTAGGGGGATGCTCATGCTTATTATGGCATTGTCTGCACTAACCAGCCATGTGCATTCCTCAAAACACTGAAGGACTTGACACATGTCTCGTATCTTCGACCACTGCACACCTGACAACTCCATGTCTGCCATCCTACTGCCTGCCCATGTATGTGTATCCTCCCACAAAAACATAACAGCCCGCCTCTGTTGGCACAGTCTCTGAAGCATGTGCAGTGTTGAGTTCCACCTTGTTGCAACGTCTATGATTAGGCGATGCTGGGGAAGGTTCAAAGACCGCTGATAGGTCTGCATACGGCTGGAGTGTACAGGCGAACATCGGATATGTGAGCAAAGTCCACGCACTTTGAGGAGCAGGTCGGAGAACCCAGGATAAGTTTTCAATAAGCACTGCACCACCAGGTTTAAGGTGTGAGCCAGGCAAGGAATGTGTTTCAGTTGGGAAAGGGAGATGGCAGCCATGAAATTCCTTCCGTTATCACTCACTACCTTGCCTGCCTCAAGTTCTACTGTGCCCAGCCACGACTGCGTTTCTTGTTGCAAGAACTCGGACCGAACTTCCGCGGTGTGTCTGTTGTCGCCCAAACACTTCATAGCCAATACAGCCTGCTGACGCTTGCCAGTAGCTGGCCCATAATGGGACAAGTGGTGTGCAACAGTGTCAGCTGCCGATGGAGTGGTTGGCCGACTGCGGTCTGTGGAAGAGCTGTCGCTTCTGCAGGAGGACGAGGAGGAGGGGGTGCGAACGCCTACAGCCAACTGTTTCCTAGACCGTGGGCTAGGCACAACTGTCCCGAAATTGATGTCCCCTGTGGACCCTGCATCCACCACATTCACCCAGTGTGCCGTGATGGACACGTAACGTCCCTGGCCATGCCTACTGGTCCATGCATCTGTAGTCAGGTGCACCTTTGTACTCACAGATTGCCTGAGTGCATGGACGATGCACTGTTTAACATGCTGGTGCAGGGCTGGGATGGCTTTTCTGGAAAAAAAGTGTCGACTGGGTAGCTCGTAGCGTGGTTCAGCGTACTCCATCAGGGCTTTGAAAGCTTCGCTTTCAACTAACCGGTGGGGCATCATCTCTAACGAGATTAGTCTAGCTATGTGGGCGTTAAAACCCTGTGTACGCGGATGCGAGGATAAGTACTTCCTTTTTCTAACCAGAGTCTCATGTAGGGTGAGCTGGACTGGAGAGCTGGAGATCGTGGAACTTGCGGGTGTGCCGGTGGACATGGCAGACTGAGAGACGGTTGGAGACGGTATTGTTTCCGCCGGTGCCCTAGATGCAATATTTCCTCCTACAAAACTGGTGATTCCCTGACCCTGACTGCTTTTGGCTGGCAAAGAAACCTTCACAGATACTGCCGGTGGTGCGGAAAATGGTGGCCTTACAGTGACGGAAGGGATGTTGCGTTGCTGACTAGCTTCATTGGCCGAGGGTGCTACAACCTTAAGGGACGTTTGGTAGTTAGTCCAGGCTTGAAAATGCATGGTTATTAAATGTCTATGCATGCAACTTGTATTGAGACTTTTCAGATTCTGACCTCTGCTTAAGCTAGTTGAACATTTTTGACAGATGACTTTGCGCTGATCAATTGGATGTTGTTTAAAAAAATGCCAGACTGCACTCTTCCTAGCATCGGATCCCTTTTCAGGGATTGCAGACTGAGCTTTAACCGGATGGCCACGCTGTCCTCCAACAGGTTTTGGCTTTCACATGCGTTTTGGGCCAGATACGGGCCCGGCAGATGGAACCTGTTGCGATGTTGATGCCTGCTGCGGCCCCTCCTCCACCTCCGCTTCTGAACTACTGCCGCCTGCACCCTGTTCCCCCAATGGCTGCCAATCGGGGTCAACAACTGGGTCATCTATTACCTCTTCTTGTAGCTCGTGTGCAACTTCGTCTGTGTCACCGTGTCGGTTGGTGGTATAGCGTTCGTGACGGGGCAACATAGTCTCATCAGGGTCTGATTGTGGATCAGTACCCTGAGAGGGCAATGTTGTGGTCTGAGTCAAAGGACCAGCATAGTAGTCTGGCTGTGGCTGTGCATCAGTGCACTCCATGTCAGAATCTACTTGTAATGGGCATGGACTGTTAACTGCTTCACTTTCTAAGCCAGGGACGGTATGTGTAAAGAGCTCCATGGAGTAACCCGTTGTGTCGCCTGCTGCATCCTTCTCTCTTGTTGTTGTTTTTGCTGAAGAGGACAAGGAAGCGACTTGTCCCTGACCGTGAACATCCAAGTGACGCGCTGCTTTTACATTTACCTGTTTCAGAAGAGGAGGCAAAAGAGCTAGAGGCTGAGTCTGCAAGGTAAGCCAAAACTTGCTGTTGCTGCTCCGGCTTTAAAAGCGGTTTTCCTACTCCCAGAAAAGAGAGCGTTCGAGGCCTTGTGTAGCCAGACGACGAACCTGGCTCCACAGCTCCAGACTTAGGTGGAATATTTTTTTTCCCACGACCACCTGATGCTCCACTACCACTACCATCATTACTAGCTGACAATGAACACCCACGGCCACGACCTCTTGCACCAGACTTCCTCATTGTTTTAAAAACTTAACCAAAGTAACTGTATTTGTTGCTGTCAAACAGCTTACACGGTGACCTATAACTTCAGTATGATTTCAATATCCCTTTACAGGCTGGTGAGACCACAAGGAAAATCAGGCACAATGTTACACACTCTGTTTTCTGTGGCACCAAATCACAGAGATGCCACACACGCAGGACTGTCACTCAAGCACAAATGTCAATATTAATCTCCCACTGTTTTATTTTTTTTTTTTCAGGGAGACTTTATAAACAAAATAAAATAAAATGATTTTTTCAGGACGAATTTAGAAACCAAATAAAATAAAATGATTTTTTCAGGGACAATTTAGAAACCAAATAAAAAAACAAAAAAAGGCTTTCTATGGCCCACTGAGTGAGAGATGGCACACACAGGAGTCAGGAGTGGCACACAAGCCCAGAGGCCAATATTTTTCTCCCACTGATTGATGTACTGATTTTTTCAGGTAGATTTTGGAACCCAAATCAAGCAAAAAAATAAATAGGCTTTCTATGGCCCACAATTTGAGAGAGAGAGAGATGGCACACCCAGGAGTCAAGACTGGCACACAAGCAGAAAGGGCAATATTAATCTCCCACCTATTTTTTTTTTTCAGGGAGACTTTAGAAACAAATTAAAATAAAATGATGTTTTCAGGAAGAATTTAGAAACCAAATAAAATAAAATGATTTTTTCAGGGACAATTTAGAAACCAAATAAAAAAAACAAAAAAAGGCTGTCTATGGCCCACTGAGTGAGAGATGGCACACACAGGAGTCAGGAGTGGCACACAAGCCCAGAGGCCAATATTTATCTCCCACTGATTGATGTAGTGATTTTTTCAGGTAGATTTGGGAACCCAAATCAAGCAAAAAAATAAATAGGCTTTCTATGGCCCACAATTTGAGAGAGAGAGAGAGATGGCACACCCAGGAGTCAAGACTGGCACACAAGCAGAAAGGGCAATATTAATCTCCCACTTATTTTTTTTTTTTTTTTCAGGGAGACTTTAGAAACAAAATAAAATAAAATGATTTTTTCAGGAAGAATTTAGAAACCAAATAAAATAAAATGATTTTTTCAGGGACAATTTAGAAACCAAATAAAAAAACAAAAAAAAAGGCTTTCTATGGCCCACTGAGTGAGAGATGGAACACACACAGGAGTCAGGAGTGGCACAACAGCCCAGAAGCCAATATTTTTCTCCCACTGATTGATGTAGTGATTTTTTCAGGTAGCTTTTGGAACCCAAATCAAGCAAAAAAATAAATAGGCTTTCTATGGCCCTCAATTTGAGAGAGAGAGAGAGAGATGGCACACCCAGGAGTCAAGACTGGCACACAAGCAGAAAGGGCAATATTAATCTCCCACTGTTTTATTTATTTATTTATTTTTTCAGGGAGACTTTAGAAACAAAATAAAATAAAATGATTTTTTCAGGAAGAATTTAGAAACCAAATAAAATAAAATGATTTTTTCAAGGACAATTTAGAAACCAAATAAAAAAAAAAAAAAGGCTTTCTATGCCCCACTGAGTGAGAGATGGCACACACAGGAGTCAGGAGTGGCACACAAGCCCTGGGGCCAATATTTTTCTCCCACTGATTGATGTAGTGATTATTTCAGGTAGATTTTAGAACCCAAATCAAGCAAAAAAATAAATAGGCTTTCTATGGCCCACTGAGTGAGAGATGGCACACACAGGAGTCAGGAGTGGCACACAAGCCCAGAGGCCAATATTTATCCCCCACTGATTGATGTAGTGATTTTTTCAGGTAGATTTTAGAACCCAAATCAAGCAAAAAAATAAATAGGCTTTCTATGGCCCACTGAGTGAGAGATGGCACACACAGGATGGCACTCTAGCAGAAATGCCAATCTTAATCTCCCACAAAAAAAAAAAACAGGGACTGTCCTACAATTACTATCTCCCTGCAGTAATCTCAGCCAGGTATGGCAGGCAGCAATAAGGAGTGGACTGATGCACAAATTAAATAAAAAGTGTGGACAAACAAACAAGATAGCTGTGCAGAATGGAAGGAACAACAGGATTTGTGCTTTGAAAAAAGCAGTTGGTTTGCACAGCGGCGTACACACAGCAATGCAGCTATCAGGGAGCCTTCTAGGGCAGCCCAATGAGCTACAGCGCTGAGAAAAAAAAAATGTAGCCTCCACTGTCCCTGCACACCGAAGGTGGTGTTGGACAGTGGAAATCGCTACAGCACAAGCGGTTTGGTGGTTAATGGACCCTGCCTAACACTATCCCTGCTTCTGACGAAGCGGCAGCAACCTCTCCCTAAGCTCAGATCAGCAGCAGTAAGATAGCGGTCGGCGGGAACGCCCCTTTATAGCCCCTGTGACGCCGCAGACAGCAAGCCAATCACTGCAATGCCCTTCTCTAAGATGGTGGGGACCAGGACCTATGTCATCACGCTGCCCACACTCTGCGTTCACCTTCATTGGCTGAGAAATGGCGCGAAAGTCACGTACCGCATGGCCGACCCCGCACAGGGGTCGGATCGGGTTTCATGAAACCCGACTTTGCCAAAAGTCGGCGACTTTTGAAAATGAACGACCCGTTTCGCTCAACCCTAGCTCCTATGAATGGCCAGAGAGCACTGACCTAGACAGAGGCCGGGTATTGTAACATAACATAGTAACATAGTTAGTAAGGCCGAAAAAAGACATTTGTCCATCCAGTTCAGCCTATATTCCATCATAATAAATCCCCAGATCTACGTCCTTCTACAGAACCTAATAATTGTATGATACAATATTGTTCTGCTCCAGGAAGACATCCAGGCCTCTCTTGAACCCCTCGACTGAGTTCGCCATCACCACCTCCTCAGGCAAGCAATTCCAGATTCTCACTGCCCTAACAGTAAAGAATCCTCTTCTATGTTGGTGGAAAAACCTTCTCTCCTCCAGACGCAAAGAATGCCCCCTTGTGCCCGTCACCTTCCTTGGTATAAACAGATCCTCAGCGAGATATTTGTATTGTCCCCTTATATACTTATACATGGTTATTAGATCGCCCCTCAGTCGTCTTTTTTCTAGACTAAATAATCCTAATTTCGCTAATCTATCTGGGTATTGTAGTTCTCCCATCCCCTTTATTAATTTTGTTGCCCTCCTTTGTACTCTCTCTAGTTCCATTATATCCTTCCTGAGCACCGGTGCCCAAAACTGGACACAGTACTCCATGTGCGGTCTAACTAGGGATTTGTACAGAGGCAGTATAATGCTCTCATCATGTGTATCCAGACCTCTTTTAATGCACCCCATGATCCTGTTTGCCTTGGCAGCTGCTGCCTGGCACTGGCTGCTCCAGGTAAGTTTATCATTAACTAGGATCCCCAAGTCCTTCTCCCTGTCAGATTTACCCAGTGGTTTCCCGTTCAGTGTGTAATGGTGATATTGATTCCCTCTTCCCATGTGTATAACCTTACATTTATCATTGTTAAACCTCATCTGCCACCTTTCAGCCCAAGTTTCCAACTTATCCAGATCCATCTGTAGCAGAATACTATCTTCTCTTGTATTAACTGCTTTACATAGTTTTGTATCATCTGCAAATATCGATATTTTACTGTGTAAACCTTCTACCAGATCATTAATGAATATGTTGAAGAGAACAGGTCCCAATACTGACCCCTGCGGTACCCCACTGGTCACAGCGACCCAGTTAGAGACTATACCATTTATAACCACCCTCTGCTTTCTATCACTAAGCCAGTTACTAACCCATTTACACACATTTTCCCCCAGACCAAGCATTCTCATTTTGTGTACCAACCTCTTGTGCGGCACGGTATCAAACGCTTTGGAAAAATCGAGATATACCACGTCCAATGACTCACCGTGGTCCAGTCTATAGCTTACCTCTTCATAAAAACTGATTAGATTGGTTTAACAGGAGCGATTTCTCATAAACCCATGCTGATATTGTGCAAAGCAATCTGCTCATCTCTGTCTACTGGGCTTGCCAAAATCAGCAGATGAAGTTGAAATTACTCCAATATGAATGTCCAGCTAAGAATGCCATCAATTCATTATAAATAGAAGTATATAGGTAGTTTTTAGTTTTGCACATTACTTCCATTGTCATTCAAAATGAAATAAAAGCATTAAAAAATGTTTTTTCTTTTTTAAATATTTGATAGTGATAAGCGAGCACTAAAATGCTCAGGTGCTCGTTGCTCGGGTCAAGCAAATTGGAATACTCGAGTACTTGACCCAAGCATCAAGCCCAATGTAAGTCTAGTCTATGGGAAACCCGAGTATTTTTACCTCGATCCCCCCAGGGGGTCCTTTTAAGGTCTGAAAACGTCTGAAAATGATGAAAACACTGCAGAAATGACAGGAACATCATGGGGATCGCCCCTGACTCCTAGGTCACAGATGTAAGCAATGTTGTCAGAGTTTCACTCCATTTTTACAGGCATACCAAAAGCCATACAAAAACAAAACCAAAATGAATTTTGCTGGGAAATATGTTAAGGTACATCCTTTCCAGGGTAGTGACTTGTATATAAGGCAAAATAATTTGCCCCAAACTGAAATGTTCCTCCCCCTGTCCCGCGTTTTTGATGCGTTTTTCAACTTTCACATTTCTTTCAACCAATACCAATGCATTTACTGGGAAATGTCATTGTAACATTTAACACCCCTAGCTGGCCATGTGGTGTGTGACACATAAGCAGACCCATCTTGTTTCATTTCTGAAGGAGGGACTCTTAAAGTCACAAAACCTATTTTTAGAGGGGCATCAGGCGGCTTTAATATTCTACGATACGATACGATACGATTCGATACACTTTATTGATCCTGGGGGAAATTACGGTATTACAGCAGCAATACAAACAGCAGTACATAAAATATTATGACACAAATATTGCAGAAATATACCAACATTACATAACAAATAAATGTGGGTAGTTGAGGTATATAAGTCACTGGCCAGCAATATTGATTGGTAAATAATCCCCCTTCTTCCTTCTATAACTCACCACCAACTCCTTGGTTTTCTTTACATTTAGTTCCAGACAGTTAGTCTGGCACCAATCCACAAAGTCAGAAACAACCCTTCTATATTTCTCCTTCCCCTGGCCCCCCATAATGCCCCCTACAATCACTGAGTCATCTGAGAATTTTTGGAGGTGACAAAAATCTGATTTATACTGAAAGTCAGCTGTATACAATGTGAAGAAGAAGGGTGACAGCACTGTACCTTGAGGGGCTCCAACACTGCTCCATACACTACCAGATACCACCTCCCCCATTCTTACAAACTGCGGCCTGTCCGTCAGGTAGTCGTTTATCCGGTTTATCCCCTCATCTACCGCCATATCAGTCAGAGAAGTCATAGAAAATGGCGCACACTGCAGATCCATCATTGTACAAGAATGAATATACTGTATGTAGCAGAGACACTACCACATCATCCGCCTCCAATCTCTGCTTGTACGCAAACTGTAGGGGGTCAGTGTAGGCCCTCACCCTCGGTCACAAGGGACATTATTAAACATTGGGTCTCCTATGCTGTTATTGCCAATGTAGTGAGTAGCTGGGCTGCCAAGAGTTACAACACACCCCAATACCCCTTTCACAAGAGGTATAGGAGGGCTTCCTGAAAAAAAGTTGCATTGAATGTAAGGACTGCCCTGCTATCAAGTCATATGCACCCCAATAAGCCTTTGAACCCAGGTACTGGATGGCCACAGGAAAACCCACTTCACATTCTTCAGTTGGTCCTGCCATACTGTTTCCTTATGCATTTTTATTCAAGGGCCGCCTTGACCCAAATTTGCACGCAACACAATCCCCCCTTAGAAGAATCATGGAGGAGGGCCTCATAAAAAAAATTTCTAATTAAAAAGGAGCGCATCTCCTAGACTCGTAATGCCCATACACTAAGCGCATGGGCTGACAAACATTTCCCCATGGGGGATACATTATTAAAAAATATTTATGGGGATCATAGACGCCCTTGCCCAAAAATTGAATGGCTGTAGCAGCTCAGAACACGTTCACCATGGCCTTCTGGTGAGGAGAATGAAGATATGTGGAGGAAGGCATTATTAAAAACTAGGCCCAATGTTAAGGAGTGGGTCTTAAAGACTTGCAATGCCCATACACTAAGTGCATTGGCTGACAAACAATTCCCCATGGGGGTTACATTATTAAAAAATTATTTATGGGGATTACAGACGCCCTTGCCCAAAAATTGAATGGCTGTAGCAGCACAGAACACGTTCACCATAGTGTTCTAGCGGCAGAGAATGATGATATGTGGAGGAAGGCATTAAACTAGGCCCAATGTAAAGGAGTGTATCTCCTAGACTTGTAATGCCCAAACACGCAGTGCATGGGCTGACAAACATTTCCCCAAGGGGGATACATTTTTAAAAAATATACTATGGGCATCATAGACATCCTTGCCAAAAATTGGACTGCCTATAGCAGGACAGAACACGTTAAGCCTGGTGATCTAGTGGTGGAGAATGAGGAGACATTGGTGAAGGCCTCATTAAAAACTAGGCCCAATGTAAAGGAGTGTGTTTTCTAGACTAGTAGTGCCCATACACGCAGTGCATGGGCTGACAAACATTTCCCCAAGGGGGATACGTTTTATAAAAATATACTATGGGCATCATAGACACCCTTGCCAAAAATTGGACTGCCTGTAGAGGCACAGAACACATGAAGCCTGGTGATCTAGTGGTGGAGAATGAGGAGACATAAAGATAAATCATAATGAAATCAAACAAATAAATAAAAGATGTGAATCCACAGATGAAAGTAAAAAACAAAAGGGAGGGGCGAACACAGGTTCATATATATGAAGCCAGAATGTGTCCAACGAGATATGTTTGTTGCTAGCCCCAGCTCAGAGGCAGGGATATAAATAAAAATTTAATATAATAGTATTTCAATATTTTCATATTGTAGAGGTATACACTAGGTCATAAAAGGACGGTCCGGAGACATTAAAACTGGAAAATATAAGAATAAATGGGAAAAATATGTGTACATCTGATTTTGATGACAGTTCCCCTTTGGGGAGCTTATTTTGGTTTCTAATTAGTAACGGGCATCATAAAAACACTCTTCCACAAAAATTGAGTGACTTTAGCATCATGGAATAATAATAATAATAATAATAATTTTATTTATATAGCGCCAACATATTCCGCAGCGCTTTACAAATTATAGAGGGGACTTGTACAGACAATAAAAGACATTACAGCATAGCAGAAATCACAGTTCAAAATAGATACTAAGAGGAGTGATGGCCCTGCTCGCAAGCTTACAAACTATGAGGAAAAGGGGAGACACAAGAGGTGGATGGTAACAATTGCTTTAGTTATTCGGACCAGCCATAGTGTAAGGATCGGGTGTTCATGTAAAGCTGCATGAACCAGTTAACTGCCTAAGTATGTAACAGTACAGACACAGAGGGCTATTAACTGAATAAAGTGTATGAGAACATGATATGAGGAACCTGATTATGTTTTTTTTTTTTTTTTGTTTTTTTATGACAGGCCACACAGGGATCGTTAGGTTAATGTGTTGAGGCAGTAGGCCAATCTGAACAAATGAGTTCTTAGGGCACGCTTAAAACTGTGGGGATTGGGGATTAATCGTATTAACCTAGGTAGTACATTCCAAAGAATCGGCGCAGCACGTGTAAAGTTTTGGAGATGGGAGTGGGAGGTTCTGATTATTGAGGATGCTAACCTGAGGTCATTAGCGGAGCGGAGGGCACGGGTAGGGTGGTAGACTGAGACCAGAGAGGAGATGTAGGGTGGTGCTGAGCCATGGAGTGCTTTGTGGATGAGGGAAGTAGTTTTGTACTGAATTCTGGAGTGGATGGGTAACCAGTGTAATGACTGGCACAAGGTAGGGGCATCGGTGTAACGGTTGGTGAGGAATATGATCCTGGCTGCAGCATTCAGCACAGATTGGAGCGGGGAGAGTTTGGAAAGAGGGAGGCCGATTAGTAGAGAGTTACAGTAGTCCAGACGAGAATGAATAAGTGAAACAGTAAGAACTTTTGCAGAGTCGAAAGTAAGAAAAGGGCGAATTCTAGAAATGTTGCGTTTCAATGACGCGAAAAGCGCCATTTCTCAGCCAATGAAGGTAAACGCAGAGTGTGGGCAGCGTGATGACATAGGTCCTGGTCCCCCCCATCTTAGAGAAGGGCATTGCAGTGATTGGCTTGCTGTCTGCGGCGTCACAGGGGCTATAAAGGGGCGTTCCCGCCGACCGCCATGTTACTGCTGCTGATCTGAGCTTAGGGAGAGGTTGCTGCCGCTTCGTCAGAAGCAGGGATAGCGTTAGGCAGGGTCCATTAACCACCAAACCGCTTGTGCTGCAGCGATTTGCACTGTCCAACACCACCTTCGGTGTGCAGGGACAGTGGAAGCTACATTTTTTTTCTTTTTCCCTCAGCGCTGTAGCTCATTGGGCTGCCCTAGAAGGCTCCCTGATAGCTGCATTGCTGTGTGTACGCCGCTGTGCAAACCAACTGCTTTTTTCAAAGCACAAATCCTCTTGTTCCTTCCTTTCTGCACAGCTATCTTGTTTGTTTGTCCACACTTTATATTTAATTTGTGCATCAGTCCACTCCTTATTGCTGCCTGCCATACCTGGCTGAGATTACTGCAGGGAGATAGTAATTGAAGGACAGTTCCTTTTTTTTTTTTTTGTGGGAGATTAAGATTGGAATTTCTGCTAGAGTGCCATCCCTGTCTGTGCCATCTCTCACTCAGTGGGCCATAGAAAGCCTATTTATTTTTTTTGCTTGATTTGGGTTCTAAAATCTACCTGAAAAAATCACTACATCAATCAGTGGGAGAAAAATATTGGCCTCAGGGCTTGTGTGCCACTCCTGACTCCTGTGTGTGCCATCTCTCAGTCAGTGGGCCATAGAAAGCCTATTTATTTTTTTGCTTGATTTGGGTTCCAAAATCTACCTGAAAAAATCACTACATCAATCAGTGGGAGAAAAATATTGGCCTCAGGGCTTGTGTGCCACTCCTGACTCCTGTGTGCATCATCACTCACTCAGTGGGCCATAGAAAGCCTATTTTTTTTTTTTGCTTTATTTGGGTTCTAAATTCTACCTGAAAAAATCAATAAATCAATCAGTGGGAGATTAATATTGGCCTTTGGGCTTGTGTGCCAGTCCTGAGCGTGCCATCTCTCTCACAAATAGTGGGCCATAGAAAGCCTATTTATTTATTTTTTTTGGTTTTATAAATTCTCCCTGAAAAAAAAAAGGGAGATTAATATTGGCCTTTGGGCTTGTGTGCCAGTCCTAAGCGTGCCATCTCTCTCTCTCAGATAGTGGGCCATAGAAAGCCTATTTATAATTTTTTTTTATTGGGTTTATAAATTTTCCCTGAAAAAAAAAAAAAAAAGTGGGAGAACAATATTGGCCTCTGGGCTTGTGTGCCACTCCTGACTCCTGTGTGCGTCATCTCTCACTCAGTGGGCCATAGAAAGCCTATTTTTTGTTTTATTTGTTTTCTAAATTCTCCCTGAAAAAATCATTTTATTTTATTTGGTTTCTAAATTCTTCCTGAAAAAAATCATTTTTTTTATTATTTTTTTTTTCTAAAGTCTCCCTGAAAAAAAAAAAAAAAAAAAAAAAAAATCAGTGGGAGATTAATATTGCCCTTTCTGCTTGTGTGCCAGTCTTGACTCCTGGGTGTGCCATCTCTCTCTCTCTCCAATTGTGGGCCATAGAAAGCCTATTATTTTTTTTCCTTGATTTGGGTTCCAAAATCTACCTGAAAAAAATCACTACATCAATCATTGGGAGATCAATATTGGCCTCTGGGCTTGTGTGCCTCTCCTGACTCCTGTGTGCGTCATCTCTCACTCAGTGGGCCATAGAAAGCCTATTTTTTGTTTTATTTGTTTTCTAAATTCTCCCTGAAAAAATCATTTGATTTTATTTGGTTTCTAAATTCTTCCTGAAAAAATCATTTTTTTTTATTATTTTTTTTTTCTAAAGTCTCCCTGAAAAAAAAAAAAAAAAAAGTCAGTGGGAGAATAATATTGCCCTTTCTGCTTGTGTGCCAGTCTTGACTCCTGGGTGTGCCATCTCTCTCTCTACAATTGTGGGCCATAGAAAGCCTATTATTTTTTTTGCTTGATTTGGGTTCCAAAATCTACCTGAAAAAATCACTACATCAATCATTGGGAGAACAATATTGGCCTCTGGGCTTGTGTGCCACTCCTGACTCCTGTGTGCGTCATCTCTCACTCAGTGGGCCATAGAAAGCCTATTTTTTGTTTTATTTGTTTTCTAAATTCTCCCTGAAAAAATCATTTTATTTTATTTGGTTTCTAAATTCTTCCTGAAAAAATCATTTTTTTTATTATTTTTTTTTTTCTAAAGTCTCCCTGAAAAAAAAAAAAAAAAAAAAATCAGTGGGAGATTAATATTGCCCTTTCTGCTTGTGTGCCAGTCTTGACTCCTGGGTGTGCCATCTCTCTCTCTCTCTCTCCAATTGTGGGCCATAGAAAGCCTATTATTTTTTTTCCTTGATTTGGGTTCCAAAATCTACCTGAAAAAATCACTACATCAATCATTGGGAGAACAATATTGGCCTCTGGGCTTGTGTGCCACTCCTGACTCCTGTGTGCGACATCTCTCACTCAGTGGGCCATAGAAAGCCTATTTTTTGTTTTATTTGTTTTCTAAATTCTCCCTGAAAAAATCATTTTATTTTATTTGGTTTCTAAATTCTTCCTGAAAAAATCATTTTATTTTATTTTGTTTCTAAAGTCTCCCTGAAAAAAAAATAAAAAATAAAAAAAATCAGTGGGAGATTAATATTTACATTTGTGCTTCAGTGACAGTCCTGCGTGTGTGGTATCTCTCTCATTTGGTGCCACCAAAAACAGAGTGTGTAACATTGTGCCTGATTTTCGTTGTGGTCTCACCCACCTGTAAAGGGGTAGCTAAATCGTACTGAAGTTATAGCTCACCGTGTAAGTTGTGTGACAGCAACAAATACCGTTAGTTTGTTTATGTTTTTAAAACAATGAGGAAGTCTGGTGGAAGAGGTCGTGGCCGGGGGCGTTCATTGTCAGCTGGTAATGAGGGTAGTGGTAGTGGTGGAGCATCAGGTGGTCGTGGGAAAAAAAATATTGCACCTAAGTCTGGAGCTGTGGAGCCAGGTTCGTCGTCTGGCTACACAAGGCCTCGAACGCTCCCTTTTCTGGGAGTAGGAAAACCGCTTTTAAAGCCGGAGCAGCAAGAGCAAGTTTTGGCTTATCTTGCTGACTCAGCCTCTAGCTCTTTTGCCTCCTCTCGTGAAACTGGTAAATGTAAAAGCAGCGCGTCCTTAGTGGATGTTCACGGTCAGGGACAAGTCGCTTCCTTGTCCTCTTCAGCAAAAACAACAACAGAGAAGAATGCAGCAGGCGACACAACGGGTTACTCCATGGAGCTCTTTACACATACCGTCCCTGGCTTAGAAAGTGAAGCAGTTAACAGTCCATGCCCATTACAAGTTGAATCTGACATGGAGTGCACTGATGCACAGCCACAGCCAGACTACTATGCTGGTCCTTTGACTCAGACCACAACATTGCCCTCGCAGGGTAATGATCAAGAATCAGACCCTGATGAGACTATGTTGCCCCATCACGAACGCTATACCACCGACCGACACGGTGACACAGACGAAGTTGCACACGAGCTACAAGAAGAGGTAATAGATGACCCAGTTCTTGACCCCGATTGGCAGCCATTGGGGGAACAGGGTGCAGGCGGCAGCAGTTCTGAAGCGGAGGAGGAGGGGCCGCAGCAGGCATCAACATCGCAACAGGTTCCATCTGCCGGGCCCGTATCTTGCCCAAAACGCGTGGCAAAGCCAAAACCTGTTGGAGGACAGCGTGGCCATCCGGTTAAAGCTCAGTCTGCAATGCCTGAAAAGGTATCCGATGCTAGAAAGAGTGCAGTCTGGCATTTTTTTAAACAACATCCAATTGATCAGCGCAAAGTCATCTGTCAAAAATGTTCAACTACCTTAAGCAGAGGGCAGAATCTGAAAAGTCTCAATACAAGTTGCATGCATAGACATTTAACCACCATGCATTTGCAAGCTTGGACTAACTACCAAACGTCCCTTAAGGTTGTAGCACCCTCGGCCAATGAAGCTAGTCATCAACGCAACATCCCTTCCGGCAGTGTAGGGCCACCATTTTGCGCACCACCTGCAGTATCTGTGCAGGTTTCTTTGCCAGGCCAAAGCAGTCAGGGTCAGGGAATCACCAGTTTCGTAGTAGGAAACACTGCATCTAGGGCACCGGCGGCAACAATACCATCTCCCACCGTCTCTCAGTCTGCCATGTCCACCGGCACCCCCGCTAGTTCCACGATCTCCAGCTCTCCAGTCCAGCTCACCCTACATGAGACTATGGTTAGAAAAAGGAAGTACTTAGCCTCGCATCCGCGTACACAGGGTTTGAACGCCCACATAGCTAGACTAATCTCGTTAGAGATGATGCCCTACCGGTTAGTTGAAAGCGAAGCTTTCAAAGCCCTGATGGACTACGCTGTACCACGCTACGAGCTACCCAGTCAACACTTTTTTTCCAGAAAAGCCATCCCAGCCCTCCACCAGCATGTTAAAGAGCGCATCATCCATTCACTCACGCAATCTGTGAGCACAAAGGTGCACCTGACAACAGATGCATGGACCAGTAGGCATGGCCAGGGACGTTACGTGTCCATCACGGCACACTGGGTGAATGTTGTGGATGAAGGGTCCACAGGGGACAGCAAGTTTGGGACAGTTCTGCCTAGCCCACGGTCTAGGAAACAGTTGGCTGTAGCCGTTCGCACCCCCTCCTCCTCCTCCTCGTCCTCCTGCAGAAGCGAGAGCTCGTCCACAGACCGCAGTCGCACAACCACTCCATCCGCAGCTGCCACTGTTGCACACCAGGTCTCCCATTATGGGGCAGCTACTGGCAAACGTCAGCAGGCTGTATTGGCTATGAAGTGTTTGGGCGACAACAGACACACCGCGGAAGTTCTGTCCGAGTTCTTGCAGAAAGAAACGCAGTCGTGGCTGGGCACTGTAGATCTTGAGGCAGGCAAGGTAGTGAGTGATAACGGAAGGAATTTAATGGCTGCCATCTCCCTTTCCCAACTGAAACACATTCCTTGCCTGGCTCACACCTTAAACCTGGTGGTGCAGTGCTTCCTGAAAAGTTATCCGGGGTTATCCGACCTGCTCCTCAAAGTGCGTGGACTTTGCTCACATATCCGCCGTTCGCCCGTACACTCCAGCCGTATGCAGACCTATCAGCGTTCTTTGAACCTTCCCCAGCATCACCTAATCATAGACGTTGCAACAAGGTGGAACTCAACACTGCACATGCTTCAGAGACTGTGCGAACAGACTCGGGCTGTTATGTTTTTGTGGGAGGATACACATACACGGGCAGGCAGTAGGATGGCAGACGTGGAGTTGTCAGGTGTGCAGTGGTCAAAGATTCAAGACATGTGTCAAGTCCTTCAGTGTTTTGAGGAATGCACACGACTGGTTAGTGCAGACAACGCCATAATAAGCATGAGCATCCCCCTAATGCGTCTGCTGATGCAAAGTTTGACGCACATAAAGGATCAGGCGTCTGCAGCTGAGGAAGAGGAAAGCCTTGATGACAGTCAGCCATTGTCTGGCCAGGGCAGTGTACAGGACGAGGTAGCGGGCGAAGAGGAGGAGGAGGACGAGGAGGATGATGGGGATGATTATATTTTTAATGAGGAAGCTTTTCCGGGGCCAACGGAAATTGTTGGCGCGGCAAGGCCGGGTTCTGGTTTTTGGAGGGATACAAGTGACGTGGATTTGCCTGAAACTGCCCCTCAACCAAGCACAACCGCAGATTTGAGAACTGGAACTTTGGCCCACATGGCGGATTATGCCTTACGTATCCTCAAAAAGGGACACACGCATTACTAAAATGATGAACGATGACGATTACTGGTTGGCCTGCCTCCTTGATCCTCGCTATAAAGGCAAATTGCAAAATATAATGCCACATGAGAACTTGGAAATAATATTAGCAACCAAACAATCAACTCTTGTTGACCGTTTGCTTCTGGCATTCCCTGCACACAGCGCCCGTGATCGTTCTCACACGAGCTGCAGGGGCCAGCAAACCAGAGATGTTAGAGGGGCAGAAATCAGAAGTGGCGTTGGCCAGAGGGGTTTTCTGACCAGGTTGTGGAGTGATTTTGCTATGACCGCAGACAGGACAGGTACTGCAGCATCAATTCAAAGTGACAGGAGACATTTGTCCAGTATGGTTACAAACTATTTTTCATCCCTTATCGACGTTCTCCCTCAACCGTCATTCCCATTTGATTACTGGGCATCCAAATTAGACACCTGGCCAGAATTGGCAGAATATGCATTGCAGGAGCTTGCTTGCCCGGCAGCTAGTGTCCTATCAGAAAGAGTATTCAGTGCTGCAGGTTCAATACTAACAGAAAAAAGGACTCGTCTGGCTACCCAAAATGTAGATGATCTAACCTTCATTAAAATGAACCACAACTGGATTTCGAAATCTTTTGCCCCACCTTGCCCGGCTGACACCGAGCTTTCCTATGAAAAGGTCTTGCCTGTGGACTATTCTGAATGCCTTTTCCAATCTCGTAATTTTCTGCACCTGATTGTCCAGCATACGACATGTTTACACCTCACTAAATGGCCAAACTCCCCACACGGGGCCGTGGTATCGCCACTTGGCGCCAGCACCTGTGAGAGTGCTGTTTGTCTGAAGAGGTGGGTGTGCCCGCTTTTGGTCGACGGCACTGTCACTGGGTCCCTCATAGTACAATAAAGTGTCTCTGGCGGTGGTGGTGCGCACCCAACGTCAGACACACCGTTGTAATATGAGGGGCCCTGGGCCTGTACCGCCGGCCACAAGACAGTCCCCCCCACCCCAGCTCAAACAGTGCTCTACCACTTGCAAAATTATCTCTCACAGCTCCACCAATGTTTAGTCTATGCGCTGACTTCCTTCAATGCCTGGCACTGACAATACCATTGTATTGACATTTTTGTTATGTTGGGCCTTTGAAGCCTGTCTGCGGTCACTCCTTCCACTAGACCTCCACTGACCAGACCACTGCTGCCCATGTAACCCATGGAACCAATTTCAAATTGCCTACAGCAAGGCCAATTTTTTTATGTTAGGCCTTTGAGGCCTGTCTGCGGTCACTCCTTCCACTAGACCTCCACTGACCAGACCACTGCTGCCCGTGTAACCCATGGAACCAATTTCAAATTGCCTACAGCAAGGCCAATTTTTTTATGTTAGGCCTTTGAGGCCTGTCTGCGGTCACTCCTTCCACTAGACCTCCACTGACCAGACCACTGCTGCCCGTGTAACCCATGGAACCAATTTCAAATTGCCTACAGCAAGGCCAATTTTTTTATGTTAGGCCTTTGAGGCCTGTCTGCGGTCACTCCTTCCACTAGACCTCCACTGACCAGACCACTGCTGCCCGTGTACCCCTGGAACCAATTTCTAATTGCCTAAAGCAAGGCCAATTTTTTGGTGTTAGGCCTTTGAGGCCTGTCTGCGGTCACTCCTTCCACTAGACCTCCACTGACCAGACCACTGCTGCCCGTGTAACCCATGGAACCAATTTCAAATTGCCTACAGCAAGGCCAATTTTTTATGTTAGGCCTTTGAGGCCTGTCTGCGGTCACTCCTTCCACTAGACCTCCACTGACCAGACCACTGCTGCCCGTGTACCCCTGGAACCAATTTCTAATTGCCTAAAGCAAGGCCAATTTTTTGGTGTTAGGCCTTTGAGGCCTGTCTGCGGTCACTCCTTCCACTAGACCTCCACTGACCAGACCACTGCTGCCCGTGTAACCCATGGAACCAATTTCAAATTGCCTACAGCAAGGCCAATTTTTTTATGTTAGGCCTTTGAGGCCTGTCTGCGGTCACTCCTTCCACTAGACCTCCACTGACCAGACCACTGCTGCCCGTGTACCCCTGGAACCAATTTCTAATTGCCTAAAGCAAGGCCAATTTTTTGGTGTTAGGCCTTTGAGGCCTGTCTGCGGTCACTCCTTCCACTAGACCTCCACTGACCAGACCACTGCTGCCCGAGTATGCCGATGGGCGGGGGTTTATGATGCGCTTCCGGCACAGGTATGTTAAATGCTGCTGTCAGAGATTGACAACAGCATTTAAGATGTTAACAGCCATGGGTGGATCGGAGAAAAGTTGCAGGCTCATCGCCGCATCAAACAGGGGGAGGCAACCTTGGACGAGCCTATACATTTTTACCTTGTCCCAGTATGGGACATCTATGTTTCCTGATCTCATACTTTGCAATGCATTTAAATTGCAGGGCATCAGATCAGCGTCTTGCAGGCATGGAGGAGGCATTTCAGCTCCTACTCTCAAAGAGCTTAAAGGCCAAGGCCATAGTCCCTGGGTGACCTTGCAGCCATCTTTCATCCCGGGGTCACCATGGAGACCGTCGGCACAAAGCAATGGCAAACGCATTGTGATCATGGGAGCAGAGAGGGAGCTACCACCCTCTGCGATGCCCATTGTTGTCACTGTCACTATTGACAGCAGCATCAGAGGGGCTAAACGCCCACGATCAATGCTAGCAGGGCGTCACCTCTCATATTGAGTTGACACCCACATTTGATCATGACGGTGCTTGGTGTGAGCTCATGTGATCCCACAGCACTGTACATATATGGCACATGTTGGGAAGGGGTTAAGAAAGAAGTGTGTAAAGACAGAAGACACAACCTTCAAAGAAATCAAGCATTTTGGAAATTAAGAAAAGTAAACACTGAATCAGAAGGCAAACATTTTAATAAAGTTCACAATACTAATAACAATACCACACACAATATAATACAACCACTCACCGATTCATCAAACCTACATACTAAAGATGACCTGCTAATAGTTGTTATCACATTTTACTGTCTTTATAAGTATAACAGCAGCTCTAGAATGTAGTCTTTATGTTGTTTTTTATATATTTTGAAACACTTCTGCTTTTGACAGAAAAAACTTGACATTTCAGTCTGTCTTAAAATAATGTGCACAGGGCAACAAGCTCAGAGTACAAAACCAGCACTAAAACTACATATAAATTATGCAAAAGGAATCAATGAAGAAAGTAATGCAATAACAGGAACAAATAATGTCATGTCAAATGCATACAGGTTGCTGGGGAGAGGATGTATGCCTACAAAAAAGTGCTGAATGATTGCCCACTGTCCTTAAAATCTGATGATACCTATGGTGCTAATTACAATCAGTTCCTTCTATAAAATCTTACAATGGCTTTAAAATATAAAACATTAAGTAGCAATGAAGAAAGTGTTTAAGTAGGAAAGATGGATATGCTTCTTAGACCAGCTAATTTTCCTTACTGCTCAGTTCACAGATCTGGGGGTATGACCTAGAATAATGGCCCAACAGACAGAACTTGCTAACATTTCACCTGAGAAGAGCTGACAAGTGTCCATTCAGTTTTTTTTATATAAGACAGTAAAGGCATAACAATCATTTCCAAACCATGAAATCTTTGAGATCTCTTAGAGCAACAATTAGAAAAAAAATATAATGTTATTCTGACTCATGGATATGTAGAACGTAGTGGTGCCTGGATAGACCCTTCTTTTTAGGCGCTTCCGTATTCACCTGTACTCACGTTCATACCGATTAATCAGACAGCTTAACTCAGCCACGATCTCATGTAAGAAGACTCCAGGAAAAGAGAGTTGGTTTAACTGAAATTCTTGTATTATGATGAAAGTAGCAGGTAAAAAGGAATATTCAACAGAGGACATGTAGTAGGATGCATACAGATGGAGGAATGAGAACAAAATGGAGAATAAGGGCGAGAACAAACATACATCACAAGACTACAGTGAGAGAGTTGGGACAAAATACAGGGAAAGGCAAACTTCTGCCTAGAAAGAAGGAACGAACACAAGCAATGCAAATATTAAATGATTTCTCAAGTCGTGAGACATGACAAATGTGACTCATTAGAAACACATATATAAGACACTTTATAATCGTGCCCCGAGGAACACTCCGGTATAAAACATCAGAAAATATAAAAATAAGTATTTTGCTTATAAAAAAGAAAATACTGGAGAGATATCAAATGCAGACATTTTAACATTAAAAACAAACACATACAACAAAAATCTGGTACAGTACAAAAATTGGCCACCAGCTACAAAAACTTTCTCCTGCAAGTAGTTAACTGAAAGTTTTTTTTCAATTGAAAACACAGATATGGCATCCACCGAGTGTTGTCCTGTCGCGTCTTCTTTATACAGTGGGGCAAAAAAGTATTTAGTCAGTCAGCAATAGTGCAAGTTCCACCACTTAAAAAGATGAGAGGCGTCTGTAATTTACATCATAGGTAGACCTCAACTATGGGAGACAAACAGAAAAAAAAATCCAGAAAATCACATTGTCTGTTTTTTTAACATTTTATTTGCATATTATGGTGGAAAATAAGTATTTGGTCAGAAACAAAATTTCATCTCAATACTTTGTAATATATCCTTTGTTGGCAATGACAGAGGTCAAACGTTTTCTGTAAGTCTTCACAAGGTTGCCACACACTGTTGTTGGTATGTTGGACCATTCCTCCATGCAGATCTCCTCTAGAGCAGTGATGTTTTTGGCTTTTCGCTTGGCAACACGGACTTTCAACTCCCTCCAAAGGTTTTCTATAGGGTTGAGATCTGGAGACTGGCTAGGCCACTCCAGGACCTTGAAATGCTTCTTACGAAGCCACTCCTTCGTTGCCCTGGCGGTGTGCTTTGGATCATTGTCATGTTGAAAGACCCAGCCACGTTTCATCTTCAATGCCCTTGCTGATGGAAGGAGGTTTGCATTCAAAATCTCACGATACATGGCCCCATTCATTCTTTCATGTACCCGGATCAGTCATCCTGGCCCCTTTGCAGAGAAACAGCCCCAAAGCATGATGTTTCCATCACCATGCTTTACAGTAGGTATGGTGTTTGATGGATGCAACTCAGTATTCTTTTTCCTCCAAACACGACAAGTTGTGTTTCTACCAAACAGTTCCAGTTTGGTTTCAACAGACCATAGGACATTCTCCCAAAACTCCTCTGGATCATCCAAATGCTCTCTAGCAAACTTCAGACGGGCCCGGACATGTACTGGCTTAAGCAGTGGGACACGTCTGGCACTGCAGGATCTGAGTCCATGGTGGCGTAGTGTGTTACTTATGGTAGGCCTTGTTACATTGGTCCCAGCTCTCTGCAGTTCATTCACTAGGTCCCCCCGTGTGGTTCTGGGATTTTTGCTCACCATTCTTGTGATCATTCTGACCCCATGGGGTGGGATTTTGCGTGGAGCCCCAGATCGAGGGAGATTATCAGTGGTCTTGTGTGTCTTCCATTTCTAATTATTGCTCCCACTGTTGATTTCTTCACTCCAAGCTGGTTGCCTATTGCAGATTCAGTCTTCCCAGCCTGGTGCAGGGCTACAATTTTGTTTCTGGTGTCCTTTGACAGCTCTTTGGTCTTCACCATAGTGGAGTTTGGAGTCAGACTGTTTGAGGGTGTGCACAGGTGTCTTTTTATACTGATAACAAGTTTAAACAGGTGCCATTACTACAGGTAATGAGTGGAGGAAAGAGGAGACTCTTAAAGAAGAAGTTACAGGTCTGTGAGAGCCAGAAATCTTGATTGTTTGTTTCTGACCAAATACTTATTTTCCACCATAAAATGCAAAAAAAATGATAAAAAAAACAGACAATATGACTTTCTGGATTTTTTTTTCTCAGTTTGTCTCCCATAGTTGAGGTCTACCTAAGATGTAAATTACAGACGCCTCTCATCTTTTTAAGTGGTGGAACTTGCACTATTGCTGACTGACTAAATACTTTTTTGCCCCACTGTATTATTGCCAAGAAGCTTCAAAACAATGAAAATAATAAAATCATTATTTACCAAAAAAATAGAGTAAGTCAAAACCACATTACAAATAAACATTCATTACAAATAAAGAAGCAGGGCGCGTCCGAGGGTGAGTATATACCTAATAAGAATATACTCACCCTCGGACGCGCCCTGCTTCTTTCCGACAGCCTTCCTTCCTAAGAATCAGCCCTTCCAGGACCTTCGGTGACGTCAGCGGTGACGTCGCGGCTTGTGATTGGTCGCGTGAGCGGTCACATGGGTGGCCGCGCGGCCAATCACAAGCCGCGACGTCACCGCGACGTCACCGCAAGGTCCTGGAAGGCTGATTCTAAGGAAGGAAGGTTCCCGATTAGTACCAGGGCGCGTCAGAGGGGAAGTATTGCAATATTTTTTATTTTAATTCTTTATTTTACACTAAAATATGGATCGCAGGGCCTGAAGGAGAGTTTCTGCTCCTTCAGACCCTGGGAACCATGGAAACCCAATGCACTGCATTGGGTTTCGAGTTTCGTCCGACCCCGACCCCGACTTTTTTATAGGATCGGCCGATTTCACTCAACCCGACTTTTGAAAAAGTCGGGTTTCGTGAAACCCGACCCGATCCTATAAAAGTAAAGGTCGCTCAACCCTACACAGGAGGCAGGTTCTCTGCTGCAGGAAGCCGACGGCAGTAATGTGGCGATTATGCAGACCCTGGGATGGGAGGAAGATTCACCAATTCTGGTGCTTTGCCCTGCTCTTCCCACTTGCCCAGTGGCAGTGGCAAGTGGGGTTCATATTTGTGGGGTTGATGTAACCTTTGTATTGTCCCGTGACATCAAGCCCATGGCTTAGTAATGGAGAGGCTTCTTTAAGACTCCTATCCATTACTAACCCCATAGTGATATTATATAAAAACACACACAGAATAAAGTCCATTATTTTAAATAATGACACAGACTCCTTTATTGACTCTAAATTAAACCATATTCACATCATCGCCCAGTCCACTGAAACCAATGTCCCCTGCAAATGAATTATAATTATAAACAACCATATTTGTCACCTGTCCGAAGCGAAGAGATAATCTATAATGTCCACAACAATCCTGATGACTGGTACAGCAGTCACTAATGAGACTGTTCTAACCAGCAGCCGAAGACACACTGACATGAGCATGTTATCATTGCTGCAGTGTGTAGCACTCAGCTGTGGTGAGAAAGTTCACCAGAGTCCATCAGCTGATGAGCTCCAGTGATCTCACTTACGGCACCTCTACTGAGTGAGAACTTTCTGGTGACCTCACTTACAACAGCTCAGCGCTACACATTTCAGGAGTGATTAGTCGCTCCTGTTAGCGTGTCGCCGGCTGCCGGGTAGAGCAGTCACATGAGTTGATGTGACTCCTTTACAAGTGATCTGAATTGTTATGGGACAGTATGGATTATGGTGGATAGGTGAGGGATATGGTGTTTTTTTACTTCTTCTCTTTTCCAGGTAACATGGGCATCAAGGATTAGGCGTTAAGGTGAGTATGGTGTTTTGTTTTGTTTTCTTACAGAAGACAAAATCTTCAGGAATTAGGGGTATGGTGAGTATATACTATGTTTTTTTTACTTCAATATTTATAGGTTGTATAAAAGTGAATGGAGAGGAGGTTGAGTATATGCACAGCTGCTCTTTTCACACACTGATTTTTGAAACTCCTGTTATTTGTATGAGTGATTAGAGTGATTAGACACCAAACCATCACACATTTTCCACTTTTCCTTGTGATGCTGTATGTAAGAAGATCATGCAGTGAAGATGAATAATATTGTTAGATGCTGCTCGCTCCTGCTTGATGTGCATATGTTGATCTAGGCTGGAGTTGACTAGTGCCGATGCACAGACAAAGCTGGTGAGGCTCCAGACAAATTTGATAAAGTATAATAATAATAGTTTGAAGTCCAGTATGCAATGGTTTAACCCCTTAGCGACCGCCGATACGCCTTTTAACGGCGGCCGCTAAGGGTACTTAAACCACAGCGCCGTTAATTAACGGCGCTGTGGAAAAAGTGTATAGCGCCCCCCACAGGCCGATTTTCTCCGGGGTCTCGGCTGCCGAGGGTAGCTGAGACCCCAGAGAACATGATTCGGGGGGTTTTTAACCCTCCCCGCATTTGCGATCGCCGGTAATTAACCGTTTACCGGCGATCGCAAAAAAAAAAAAAAAAAAAAAAAAAAAGCGATCTCTTTTTAATTTCTCTGTCCTCCGATGTGATCGCACATCGGAGGACAGAGAAAAGGGGTCCCAGGTGGCCCCCCAATACTCACCTAGCTCCCCCGATGCTCCTCGTGTCTCCCGGTGGGCGCCGCCATCTTCAAAATGGCGGGCGCATGCGCAGTGCGCCCGCCGGCCGGCACCGGGAGAATCTTTGGGGTCTCGGCTGCCTGGGGTAGCCGAGACCCCAAAGAGCATGATCGGGGGTCGGTTTTAGCGACCCCTGTTTTGCGATCGCCGGTAATTAACTGTTTACCGGCGACCGCAAAAAAAAAAAAAAAAAAAAAAGTAAAGTGTAATTCTCTGTCCTCTGATGTGATCGCACATCAGAGGACAGAGAAATAGGGGGATTCGGGGACCCTAGCATACTCACCTAGGTCCCTGGATCCTCTTGCTGCTCCTCCTGGCCGCCGGCAGAAGAACATGGCGGACGCATGCCCAGTGCGCCCGCCATCTGTCTCCACCTGCCGGCCGGCAGGAGAACAGCAGTTAGGGCTAAAATTAGGGTTAGGGTTAGGGGTAGGGTTAGGGTTAGGGTTAGGGTTAGGGTTAGGTTAGGGGTAGGGTTAGGGGTAGGGTTAGGGTTAGGGTTAGGGGTAGGGTTAGGTTAGGGGTAGGGTTAGGTTAGGGGTAGGGTTAGGGGTAGGGTTAGGGTTAGGGTTAGGGTTAGGTTAGGGGTAGGGGTAGGGTTAGGGTTAGGGTAGGGTTAGGGCTAGGGTTAGGTTAGGGGTAGGGTTACGGCTAGGGTTAGGTTAGGGGTAGGGTTAGGTTAGGGTTAGGGGTAGGGTTACGGCTAGGGTTAGGTTAGGGGTAGGGTTAGGGGTAGGGTTGGGGCTAAATTTAGGGTTAGGGTTGGGGCTAAATTTAGGGTTAGGGTTGGGGCTAAATTTAGGGTTAGGCTTCTTTCACACTTACGTCGGTACGGGGCCGTCGCAATGCGTCGGCCCGACATACCGACGCACGTTGTGAAAATTGTGCACAACGTGGGCAGCAGCTGTAGTTTTTCAACGCATCCGCTGCCCAATCTATGTCCTGGGGAGGAGGGGGCGGAGTTACGGCCACGCATGCGCGGTCAGAAATGGCGGATGCGACGTAAAAAAAAGCGTTTCATTGAACGTTTTTTTGTGCCGACGCTCCGCCAAAACACAACTGATCCAGTGCACGACGGACGCGACGTGTGGCCATCCGTCACGATCCGTCGGCAATACTATGGGCAAAAAACGCATCCTGCGGGCACATTTGCAGGATCCGTTTCTTGTCCAAAACGACGGATTGCGACGGAATGCCAAACAACGCAAGTGTGAAAGTAGCCTTAGGGTTAGGGTTGGGGCTAAAGTTAGGGCTAGGGTTGGGGCTAAAGTTAGGGTTAGAGCTGGGATTAGGTTTAGGGTTTGGATTAGGGTTGGTATTAGGGTTAGGGTTGGCATTAGGGTTACGCTTGGGATTAGGGTTAGGTTTGGGATTAGGGTTAAGGTTAGGGTTGTGATTAGGGGTGTATTGGGATTAGGGTTAGGGTTGAGATTAGGATTAGGGGTGTGTTGGATTTAGGGTTTTGATTAGGGTTATGGTTAGGGTTGACATTAGGGTTGTTTTGGGGTAAGGGTTGTGATTATGGTTAGGGTTAGTGATTAGGATTATGGATCAGGTTGGGATTAGGGTTAGGGGTTGGAGCTAGAATTGG
Source organism: Ranitomeya imitator (assembly GCF_032444005.1). NCBI lineage: Eukaryota > Metazoa > Chordata > Amphibia > Anura > Dendrobatidae > Ranitomeya > Ranitomeya imitator. The sequence goes on from NC_091285.1 coordinate 518,571,655, forward strand.
GGGGTTTCCACTGTTTAGGTACATCAGGGGGTCTCCAAACACGACAGCCAATTTTGCGCTCAAAAAGTCAAATGGTGCTCCCTCCCTTCTGAGCTCTGCCGTGCGCCCAAACAGTGGGTTACCCCCACATATGGGGCATCAGCGTACTCGGGATAAATTGGACAACAACTTCTGGGGTCCAATTTCTCTTATTACCCTTGTGAAAATAAAAACTTGGGGGCTACAAAATCTTTTTTGTGAAAAAAAAAAATATTTTTTATTTTCACGACTCTGCATTCTAAACTTCTGTGAAGCACTTGGGCATTCAAAGTTCTCACCACACATCTAGATAAGTTCCTTGGGGGGTCTAGTTTCCAAAATGGGGTCACTTGTGGGGGGTTACTACAGTTTAGGTATATCAGGGGCTCTGCAATCGCAACATAATGCCCACAGACCATTCTATCAAAGTCTGCATTCCAAAAAGGCGTTCCTTCCCTTCCGAGCTCTGCCGTGCGCCCAAACAGTGGTTTACCCCCACATATGGCACATCAGCGTACTCGGGATAAATTGTACAACAACTATTGCAGTCCAATTTCTCCTGTTACCCTTGTGAAAATAAAAACTTGGGGGCTACAAAATCTTTTTTGTGAAAAAAAAAATATTTTTTATTTTCACGACTCTGCATTCTAAACTTCTGTGAAGCACTTGGGCATTCAAAGTTCTCACCACACATCTAGATAAGTTCCTTGGGGGGTCTAGTTTCCAAAATGGGGTCACTTGTGGAGGGTTTCTACTGGTTAGGTACATCAGGGGCTCTGCAAATGCAACATAATACCCGCAGACCATTCTATCAAAGTCTGCATTCCAAAACGGCGCTCCTTCCTTCCGAGCTCTGCCGTGCGCCCAAACAGTGGTTTACCCCCACATATGGGGTACCAGCATACTCAAGACAAATTGGACAACAACTTTTGGGGTCCAATTTCTCTTGTTACCCTTGTAAAAATAAAAACTTGGGGGCTACAATATCTTTTTTGTGGAAAAAAAAAATATTTTTTATTTTCACGGCTCTGCATTATAAACTTCTGTGAAGCACTTGGGCATTCAAGGTTCTCATCACACATCTAGATAAGTTCCATGGGGGGTCTAGTTTCCAAAATGGGGTCACTTGTGGGGGATTTCTACTGTTTAGGCACATCAGGGGCTCTCCAAACGCGACATGGCGTCCGATCTCAATTCCAGCCAATTCTACATTGAAAAAGTAAAACGGCACTCCTTCTCTTCCAAGCTCTGCGGTGCGCCCTAGCAGTGGTTTACCCCCACATATTGGGTATCAGCGTACTCAGGAGAAATTGCACAACAACTTTTGTGGTCTAATTTCTCCTGTTACCCTTGTGAAAATAAAAATTTGTGGGCAAAAAGATCATTTTTGTAGAAAAAATGCGATTTTTTTTTTTTTCACGGCTCTACGTTATAAACTTCTGTGAAGCACATGGGGGTTCAAAGTGCTCGCCACACATCTAGATAAGTTCCTTAAGGGGTCTAGTTTCCAAAATGGTGTCACTTGTGGGGGGTTTCCACTGTTTAGGCACATCAGGGGCTCTCTAAACGTGACATGGCGTCCGATCTCAATTCCAGCCAATTCTGCATTGAAAAAGTCAAACGGCGCTCCTTCACTTCTAAGTTCTGCGGTGCGCCCTAACAGTGGTTTACCCCCACATATGGGGTATTGGCGTATTCAGGAGAAATTGCATAACAAAATTTATGGTTACATTTCTGTTTTTACACTTGTGAAAATAAAAAAAATGGTTCTGAATTAAGATGTTTGCAAAAAAAAGTTAAATGTTAATTTTTTCCTTCCACATTGTTTCAGTTCCTGTGAAGCACGTAAAGGGTTAATAAACTTCTTTAATGTGGTTTTGAGAACCTTGAGGGGTGTAGTTTTTAGAATGGTGTCACACTTCATTATTTTCTATCATATAGACCCCTCAAAATGACTTCAAATGTGATGTGGTCCCTAAAAAAAAATGGTGTTGTAAAAATGAGAAATTGCTGGTCAACTTTTAACCCTTATAACTCCCTAACAAAAAAAAATTTTGTTTCCAAAATTGTGCTGATGTAAAGTAGACATGTGGGAAATGTTATTTATTAACTATTTTTCGTGACATATCTCTCTGATTTAAGGGCATAAAAATACAAAGTTTGAAAATTGCAAAATTTTAAAAATTTTCGCCATATTTCCGTTTTTTTCATAAATAATCGCAAGTAATATCGAAGAAATGTTACCACTAACATGAAGTACAATATGTCACGAAAAAACAATCTCAGAATCAGCGGGATCCGTTGAAGCGTTCCAGAGTTATAACCTCATAAAGTGACAGTGGTCAGAATTGCAAAAATTGGCTCGGTCATTAAGTACCAAATTGGCTCTGTCACTAAGGGGTTAAAGTCCAATAATATTTGTTGTAAATCCACTAAAATACAGAAGGTACAGAAGAGTTTTCTGACGCAATTTATTTTGATGTCGAAACGACTCTTAATTGTAAAATACGTTGGTTCGACTCTTCACGCTTAGGCATTTATTTTGTGCTTTAATCATTCTAATGAATACATAAAATCTCAGTAAGGATATAAATACAGCAATTGATAAAAAGTCTTAAAACTTAGAGGTTGTTCAATACTTAGACAAACCCTTATTAATTGCCATTTTCTCCCATGTAAAATATATTCAGCATCTTCGGACCTCCGTACTAGAGCAGTAACAGAGATGTCAGTGCTGGGTCTCTATAAAAGATGTCATGTCAGCCCTGCAGACAATCAGAGGCCCCTGTTAGGCCAAATCACTCTCCCTTCAGATGAAATTGCTGCTTCTCTCTTACCTCTTTTTGATAACAGAGTTTTGTCCGAAGGAAATGAGAGAAAAAAAAGGACCATTAGCCCTGAGTCTAAGGAGATATTGTGTCAACATCAGTAGTACGGTACTAACATTTGAGAAGAGTACATGCTGTTTTTACTTGCAAGGGGGGAAAAAGTAAATAAAAAGGGGTTGTCTGAGTAGTGGACAAACCCTTTAATGTACAAGGCATCTGCATTCAACTATGATGGGCATAGTGAATACTTTTTTAGCTCGTGTGCTAGAGGTCGAGTTCCCACCTCTGCACAGGGGGAATCTCGGGCCATCTCCGCTGCGGTCTGCCATTCTTCTCCTGCCGCAGTGGAGCCAGCTCAGCGGAGACATCAGTCCCAGCGTCTCGCTCAGTCTGACAGAGTTAGACCCACATAGACACACACAAACACCTGACCTGACATGCACATCTCCTCCGCACACAGTCTCCACCCACACACACACACAGCCCCACAGATCCCCGCAGACACACACAAACACCCTCACACAGACACGCGCATCTTCTCGTCATTGGCACTTGGACTGCTGCTTTTCCTGCTTCTGCCATTGAAGTCAGTGCTGGGCAGCGGCGAGCAGACGCCTCTGGGACTAAATCCTGCTTTTTTCATTTTGAGCATGCTCAGAGTAAGATCTCTCAGTGGAGATCGAGGGTCACATGATCAAATACTGCAGCTAAAGCCATTGGTCCTTCAGGAAGGTCCTGTAGGTGCTCACGCTCTGTGGCAGCCTCTCATTGGTCCTTCTAGGAAGGTCCTGTACATGCTGCAACTATTTAAGGCTCGCATGGCCGCAGACCAGGCTGTCTGGTCTTGAGCTACTAGCTTGCAGTCACACTATGTGACAACAGACTTATGAATCTTCACTTTGTGCGCGCTATGTGCTTTGAGAATATCCAAGAGCCAATGACGAGAAGATCTGCGTGTCTGTGTGAGGGTGTTTGTGTGTGTCTGCGGGGATCTGTGGGACTGTATGTGTGTGTGGGTGGAGACTGTGTGCGGAGGAGATGTGCATGTCAGTGTGCAGGTGTTTGTGTGTGTCTGTGTGGGTCTGCGGATGTCTGAGGGGCTGTGTGTGTGTCTGTGGGTAGGCAGGCATCGTCCGATGGGACTACTAGTCCCATCTGGCTATGCCTGCTACAGGAGCCGGATGATGGGACAGCAGTAAAAACACATACACACATATACACATACAGTACATACAGCATACAGTATATACTCACCATACCCCAATCCTGGAAGCCCTTGATCCCCTGTAAAGAAAATAAAAATAATAAACCAACAGTATACCTGATCCAATATAATCCGTTTAATAATGAGGGTCCCATGATGATCTCCTGTGGAAAGCTGTCACATAAGCAGATGTGAATGCTCTCCATGGGCTCCGGTGATACAGGGACAGGAGGTGCTCCTCTGCACTGTATCCCTCCGCTGTGAGTTCAGTATAGTTCATACTGTCACTTACAGCACTGCTGCATGGGAAAATTGTCACGCAGCAGTGCCGTAAAGTGAGAGCCCCCCGAACCTTCAGTGATAACACTGCAGGAGCCATTGTCTCTTGTCAGTTTGTCACTGGAGGCCTATAGAGCACTCACATCTCCCGATGTGACAGCTCTATAGGGGAGATCGTTGTGCCCCAGTCGTTATTAAATGGACTGCGTCAGACCAGGGAGTATTTGTGTTGATTTTTTCTTTTTTACAAGCGATTGAAGGCGTTGCATAGATTGGCAAAACAATAAACATGGCAAAACTGTGTAGTGTTTTATTTCATTAAAATACTTTATTCTGGCTGTGCGTTTATTTAACCCATTAACAACTATAGGATTAGTAATGGAGAGGTGTCTTATTGACACCTCTCCATTACTAAGCCGGCTTGATGTCACCTTTCAATTCAAAGGTGGCATTAACCCCCTATTACTCCATATGCCACCGTTACAGGGTAGTGGGAAGAGAGAGGGTAAGTGCCGGAATTGGAGCATCTTACAGATGCACCATTTCTGGGGTGGCTGTGTGCTGGTGTTTGTAGCTGGTGGGGCAATATCCATGGCCCATTCCTAGGCTATGAATATAAGCCTGCGGCTGTTTGCATAGCCTTTTCTGGCTATTAATTATAAGGGGACCCCATGTTTTCTTTTTGGGCGGGTCCCCCTATTTTAATAGCCAGCAAAAAGGCTAAATATACACCTGCAGGCTGATATTCATAGCGTAGAAAGATCCATGGGTATTAACCTCTTCCCAGGCTATAAACATCGGCCCCTAGTCGATGGCTTTCCCTCTTTGGCGCAAAAAATTGTGTGGGAGCCCACGGCATTTTTTTCATTTTTTTTAATAAATTAAACAGATATTGCTTTTAAGGCCAGGGTCACACTTGCGAGAAACTCACACAAGTCTCTCGCAACAATACCCGACACTGCCACCGGCACGGGACCGGAGCATGCAGCTGCATGTATTTCCTGAGTGTCAGCGGCAATGACGGGTATTGAGGTGCGAGACTCGTGCAAGTTTCTCGAAAGTGTGACCCTGGCCTAACACAGATTTTTTGTGTGTGTCTTTATTTAACTCTTTATGTACCATTTTATTTTGTTTATTACTAAACACCAGGCTTGGTATTATCTATCTATCTATCTATCTATCTATCTATCTATCTATCTATCTATCTATCTATCTATCTATAGATATAGTACTCCAAAAAAGGAAGCAGCACATTACTGTCTGTGAATATGGAGCTATTTTATTTAGCCCAAATAAAATAGCTCCTTATTCACAGACAGTGGTGTGCTGCTTCCTTTTTTGGACTACTACATGCAAGGTTTGGTATATGCCTGTGGAAGCTCTTTTGCACCCAGATTCTTTCCATGCTGAATGTGCTGCTCTATTTTTCTATTTCTTATATCTATAGATCGATCTATCTATCTATCTATCTATCTATCTATCTATCTATCTATCTATCTATCTACTATTTATCTATAGATTTATCTATCAATCAATCTATGTTTCAGTGTGTGTAAACATTATTATTCAGTGGAGTATGTAAATGAAGAGGTTGGACAAGAAATTACGTCACAATTCTTTTTTTTGTGTAAAATAATAGATCTTTATTTAGGTTCCAAAAACGCATACAAATCCGCATGAAAAAACGCATGAAAATCCACATAAAAAATGCATCAAAAGAGCATACCCTTTTAAGGTGCACATACCCTAAAAAGGTTTACATATTTGCTGCAGATTTGCTGCCAAAAATGCTGTGAAAAGATGTCAGAAGGTGGAAGAGTGTGTGGGAGGAGAATATGTCTGTGAGCGGAGAATATGTGCGTGTGCCTGGGTGTGTCTGTGTGTGTGTACCCATGCGACGAACAGCCCACAGTGATTGTACTTAGTACACCTTTATACCATAGTCCATTTAATCCCCAGTGTCCCACAGCGATCACACGAGTAGAACAGTCACATTGAGAGATGTGACTGCTCTGCCCATCCGCCGGCGATACTCTGACAGGAGGTGATTGCCGTGAGAGTACACTGGAGTTCATGAGCTATCAGCTCCGGTGCTCTCACTTACGACATCGCTGCTTGAGAATGTTCTCAAACAGCAGTAAAAGTGAGAGCACCAGAGCTGATGAACTCCGGTAAACTCTCATGGCAACACAGGGATAGACTGCAGGAGCGATCACCTCCTGTCAGTGTATCGTTGGAGGCCGGGTAGAGTGGTCACATCTCCCAATGTCACTGTTCTACACGTGAGATCGTCGTGGGACACTTGGTATTAAATGGACTGATGTCGGACAGGATAGTAATATATGTTTGTTTATTATTTTTTGAGTGTTTGCAGGAGACAAGGACGTCAGGGATTAGGCGTTCAGTACGTATGGTAAACTTAGATTCAATAAAGATTATTTATTGTGATTATTTAAAATAAAAGACTTTATTCTGGGTGTCTGTGTTTTATACAATATCATTATGGGGTTAGTAATGTCTTATAGATCTTATAGATGCCTCTCCATTACTAGCCTGTGAACTTGATACAATAAAAAGGTGACATCAACCCCACAAATATGAACTCCACTTGCCACCGCTACAGGGCAATTGGGAAGAGCGAGGCTAAGTGCCAGAATTGACGCATCTATAAAAATGCACCATTTCTGGGGAGACTGAAAGCTGATGTTATTATTTTGAGGGGTACCAATATCCATGGCACCTTCCCAGGCTATTAACCCCTTCAAGTCGTGGCCCTTTTTCGTTTTTGCATTTTCATTTTTCACTTCCCTCCTTCCCAGATCCATAACTTTTTTAATTTTCCGTCAATATGGTCATGTGAGGGCTTATTTTTTGCGGGACAAGTTTTACTTTTGAACGACACCATTGGTTTTACCATGTCTTTTACTAGAAAATGGGAAAAAAAAGTGCGGTGAAATTGCAAAAAAAGTGCAATCCCACACTTGTTTTTTGTTTGGCTTTTTTGCTAGGTTCATTAAATGCCAAAACTAACCAGCCACTGTGATTCTCTAGGTCATTACGAGTTCATAGACATCTAACATGTCTAGGATATTTTTTATCCAAGTGGTGAAAAAAAAATCAAAACTTTGCTTAAAAAAAAATGCCATTTTCCGATACCCGAAGCGTCTCCATTTTTCGTGATCTGGGGTCGGGTGAGGGCTTATTTTTTGCGTGCCGAGCTGACATTTTTATTGATACCATTTCAGTGCAGATACGTTCTTTTGATCGCCCGTTATTGCATTTTAATGCAATGTCAGGGCGACCAAATAAACGTAATTCTGGCGTTTCGGATTTTTTTCTCGCTATGCTGTTTAGCGATCAGGTTAATGCTTTTTTTATTGATAGATCGGGCGCTTCTGAACGCGGCGATACCAAATACGTGTAGATTTTTTTTTTAATTGTTTTATTTAGGATGGGGCGAAAGGGGGGTGATTTAAACTTTTCTATTTTTTCTATTTTTTTCATATTTTTAAAAACATTTTTTTTTACTTGTGCCATGCTTCAATAGCCTCCATCGGAGGCTAGAAGCTGGCATAGCCTGATCGGCTCTGCTACATAGCAGCGATCATCTGCATTTCAGCTACATAGCAGCGATGATCAGATCGCTGCTATGTAGCTGAAATGCAGGTGTGCTGTGAGCGCCGACCACAGGGGGGCGCTCACAGCAGGCCGGCATCAGTAACCATAGAGGTCTCAAGGACCTCTATGGTTACCTTCCTGATGCATCGCCGACCCCCGATCATGATGACATCATTTCCGGCCGCCCGGCCGAAAGCGCCGGTTAAATGCCGCTGTCTGCTTTTGACAGCGGCATTTAACAGGTTAATAGGTTAATAGCGGCGGGTGAATAGCGATTTCACCCGCCGCTATTGCGCACACATGTCAGCTGTACAAAACAGCTGACATGTCGCGACTTTGATGTGGGCTCACCGCCTGAGCCCACATCAAATGGGGTAACACGGCATGCGCAGTAATAGTACGGCGCATGTCGTGAAAGGGTTAATATCAGCCTAAGATGTCTGTTAAGCCTTTGCTGGTTTGATTTTTATAGGGGGACCCATGTCAATTTTTTTCCGGGGTTCCCCTGTAAACTAGCCAGTAAAGGCAAAGCAAACAGCTAAGAGCTGATTAATAGCCTATGAACCTTTTTGGCTATTGGCTCCTTCCCAGAATATTATGATGAGCCCTCAGCTGTCGGCTTTACCTTTGCTGGTTATCAAAATTATACGGGAGCCCATGCAATTTAAAAAAAAAATTTTAACCCCTTTACCCCCAAGGGTGGTTTGCACGTTAATGACCAGGCCAATTTTTACAATTCTGACCACTGTCCTTTTATGAGGTTAAAACTCTGGAACACTTCAACGGATCCTAGTGATTCTGACATTCGTGGCATATTGTACTTAATGATAGTGGTAAAATTTATTTGATATTACCTGTGCTTATTTGTGAAAAAAATGGAAATTTGGCAAAAATGTTTGCAATTTTGCAATTTTCCAAATTTGAATATTTATGCAATTAAATCACAGAGACATGTCACACAAAATACTTAATAAGTAACATTTCCCACATGTCTACTTTACATCAGCACAATTTTGGAACCAAAATTTTTTTTTGTTAGGGAGTTATAAGGGTTTAAATTTGACCAGCAATTTCTCATTTTTACAACACCATTTTTTTTTAGGGATCACATCTAAATTAAAGTCATTTTGAGGGGTCTATATGATAGAAAATACCCAAGTGTGATAACAATCTAAAAACTGCACCCCTCAAGGTGCTCAAAACCACATTCAAGAAGTTTATTAACCCTTCAGGTGTTTCACAGGAATTTTTGGAATGTTTAAATAAAAATGAACATTTAACTTTTTTTCATAAAAAATTTACTTCAGCTCCAATTTTTTTTATTTTACCAAGGGTAACAGGAAAAAATGGACCCCAAATGTGGTTGTACAACTTGTTCTGAGTATGTTATTACCCCATATGTGGGGGTAAACCACTGTTTGGGCACATGACAGACCTCGGAAGAGAAGGAGCGCCATTTGACTTTTCAATGCAAAATTGACAGGAATTGAGATGGGACACCATGTTGCATTTGGAGAGCCACTCATGTGCCTAAACATTGAAACCCCCCACAAGTGACACCATTTTGGAAAGTAGACCCCCTAAGGAACTTATCTAGATGTGTGGTGAGCACTTTGAACCACCAAGGGCTTCACAGAAGTTTATAATGCAGAGCCATAAAAATAAAACAAATATTTTTTCCCACATAAATTATTTTTTAGCCCCCAGTTTTGTATTTTCCCGAAAATAACAGGAGAAATTGGACCGCAAAAGTTGTTGTCCAATTTGACCTGAGTGCGCAGATATCCAATATGTGGAGGGGAACCACCGTTTGGGTGCATAGGAGGGCTCAGAAGGAAAGGAGCGCCATTTGGAATGCAGACTTAGATGGAATGGTCTGCAGGCGTCACATTGCGTTTGCAGAGCTCCTAATGTACCCAAACAGTAGAAACCCCCCACAAATGACCCCATATTGGAAACTAGACCCCCCACGGAACTTATCTTGATGTGTTGTGAGAACTTTGAGCCCCCAAGTGTTTCACTACAGTTTGTAACGCAGAGCCGTGGAAATAAAAATAAAAAATTTTCCCCCAAAAATTATTTTTTAGCCCCCAGTTTTGTATTTTCCCGAGGGTAACAGGAGAAATTGGACACCAAAAGTTGTTGTCCAATTTTTCCTGAGTACGCTGATACCCCATATGTGGGGGGAACCACCGTTTGGGCGCATGGGAGGGCTCAGAAGGAAGGGAGCCCCATTTGGAATGCAGACGTAGATGGAATGGTCTGAAGGCGTCACATTGCGTTTGCAGAGCCCCTAATGTACCTAAACAGTAGAAACCCCCCCACAAGTGACCCCATATTGGAAACTAGACCCCCGAAGGAACTTATCTAGATGTATTGTGAGAACTTTGAGCCCCCAAGCGTTTCACTACAGTTTATAACGCAGAGCCGTGAAAATAAAAAATCTTTTTTTTTCCCCCAAAATTTTTTTTAGCCCCCAGTTTTGTATTTTCCCAAGGGTAACAGGAGAAATTGGACCCCAAAAGTTGTTGTACAATTTGTCCTGAGTACGCTGATACCCTGTTATGATAAGGTAATTCAGTACCACAATGGACATAGAGGTCAGAGCACATACAGTGACCTGACAATAACCCAAAAACATAGAACGAGCTTTGAGACGTGGGAACTCTGCTGACCGCAATCCCTAATCCTCTCCAACCACACTAGAGGCAGCCGTGGATTGCGCCTAACGCTCCCTATGCAACTCGGCACAGCCTGAGAAACTAGCTAGCCTAAAGATAGAAAAATAAGCCTACCTTGCCTCAGAGAAATACCCCAAAGGAAAAGGCAGCCCCCACATATAATGACTGTGAGTTAAGATGAAAAGACAAACGTAGAGATGAAATAGATTTAGCAAAGTGAGGCCCGACTTTCTGAACAGAGCGAGGATAGGAAAGGTAACTTTGCGGTCAACACAAAACCCTACAAAAACCACGCAAAGGGGGCAAAAAGACCCTCCGTACCGAACTAACGGCACGGAGGTACACCCTCTGCGTCCCAGAGCTTCCAGCAAGCAGGAAAAAACAAATAGACAAGCTGGACAGAAAAAAACAGCAAACAAAAAAGCAAAGCGGAACTTAGCTATGCAGAGCAGCAGGCCACAGGAACGATCCAGGAGGAAACAGGTCCAATACTAGAACATTGACTGGAGGCCAGGATCAAAGCACTAGGTGGAATTAAATAGAGCAGCACCTATTGACTTCACCACATCACCTGAGGAAGGAAACTCAGAAGCCGCAGTACCACTTTCCTCCACCAACGGAAGCTCACAGAGAGAATCAGCCGAAGTACCACTTGTGACCACAGGAGGGAGCTCTGCCACAGAATTCACAACAGTACCCCCCCCTTGAGGAGGGGTCACCGAACCCTCACCAGAGCCCCCAGGACGACCAGGATGAGCCATATGAAAGGCACGAACAAGATCGGTAGCATGGACATCAGAGGCAAAGACCCAGGAATTATCTTCCTGAGCATAACCCTTCCACTTAACCAGATACTGGAGTTTCCGTCTTGAAACACTAGAATCCAAAATCTTCTCCACAATATACTCCAACTCCCCCTCCACCAAAACCGGGGCAGGAGGCTCAACAGATGGAACCATAGGTGCCACGTATCTCCGCAACAATGACCTATGGAATACGTTATGTATGGAAAAAGAATCTGGAAAGGTCAGACGAAAAGACACAGGATTAAGAACCTCAGAAATCCTATACGGACCAATGAAACGAGGTTTAAACTTAGGAGAGGAAACCTTCATAGGAATATGATGAGAAGATAACCAAACCAAATCCCCAACATGAAGTCGGGGACCCACACAGCGTCTGCGATTAGCGAAACGTTGAGCCTTCTCCTGGGACAAGGTCAAATTGTCCACTACATGAGTCCAAATCTGCTGCAACCTGTCCACCACAGTATCCACACCAGGACAGTCTGAAGACTCAACCTGCCCTGAGGAGAAACGAGGATGGAACCCAGAGTTGCAGAAAAACGGCGAAACCAAGGTAGCCGAGCTGGTCCGATTATTAAGGGTGAACTCAGCCATAGGCAAAAAGGACACCCAGTCATCCTGATCAGCAGAAACAAAGCATCTCAGATATGTTTCCAAGGTCTGATTGGTTCGTTCGGTCTGGCCATTAGTCTGAGGATGGAAAGCCGAGGAAAAAGACAAGTCAATGCCCATCCTACCACAAAAGGCTCGCCAAAACCTCGAAACAAACTGGGAACCTCTGTCAGAAACGATATTCTCTGGAATGCCATGTAAACGAACCACATGCTGGAAGAACAATGGCACCAAATCAGAGGAGGAAGGTAATTTAGACAAGGGTACCAAATGGACCATCTTAGAGAAGCGATCACAGACCACCCAAATGACTGACATCTTTTGAGAGACGGGAAGATCTGAAATAAAATCCATAGAGATATGTGTCCAAGGCCTCTTCGGGACCGGCAAGGGCAAAAGCAACCCACTGGCATGAGAACAGCAGGGCTTAGCCCGAGCACAAATCCCACAGGACTGCACAAAAGTACGCACATCCCACGACAGAGATGGCCACCAAAAGGATCTAGCCACTAACTCTCTGGTACCAAAGATTCCAGGATGACCAGCCAACACCGAACAATGAACCTCAGAGATAACTTTATTCGTCCACCTATCAGGGACAAACAGTTTCTCTGCTGGGCAACGATCAGGTTTATTAGCCTGAAATTTTTGCAGCACCCGCCGCAAATCAGGGGAGATGGCAGACACAATTACTCCCTCTTTGAGGATACCCGCCGGCTCAGATAAACCCGGAGAGTCGGGCACAAAACTCATAGACAGAGCATCCGCCTTCACATTTTTAGAGCCTGGAAGGTACGAAATCACAAAGTCAAAACGGGCAAAAAACAGCGACCAACGAGCCTGTCTAGGATTCAACCGCTTGGCAGACTCAAGATAAGTCAAGTTCTTATGATCAGTCAAGACCACCACGCGATGCTTAGCTCCTTCAAGCCAATGACGCCACTCCTCGAATGCCCACTTCATGGCCAGCAACTCTCGATTGCCCACATCATAATTTCGCTCAGCAGGCGAAAACTTCCTGGAAAAGAAGGCGCATGGTTTCATCACCGAGCAATCAGAACTTCTCTGCGACAAAACCGCCCCTGCTCCAATCTCAGAAGCATCAACCTCGACCTGGAACGGAAGCGAAACATCTGGTTGACACAACACAGGGGCAGAAGAAAAACGACGCTTCAACTCTTGAAAAGCTTCCACAGCAGCAGAAGACCAATTGACCACATCAGCACCCTTCTTGGTCAAATCGGTCAATGGTTTAGCAATACTAGAAAAATTGCAGATGAAGCGACGATAAAAATTAGCAAAGCCCAGGAACTTTTGCAGACTTTTCAGAGATGTCGGCTGAGTCCAATCATGGATGGCTTGGACCTTAACAGGGTCCATCTCGATAGTAGAAGGGGAAAAGATGAACCCCAAAAATGAAACCTTCTGAACATCAAAGAGACACTTTGATCCCTTCACAAACAAAGAATTAGCACGCAGGACCTGAAACACCGTTCTGACCTGCTTCACATGAGACTCCCAATCATCCGAGAAGATCAAAATGTCATCCAAGTACACAATCAGGAATTTATCCAGGTACTCTCGGAAGATGTCATGCATAAAGGACTGAAACACTGATGGAGCATTGGCAAGTCCGAATGGCATTACTAGATACTCAAAATGGCCCTCGGGCATATTAAATGCAGTTTTCCATTCATCGCCTCGCTTAATACGCACAAGATTATACGCACCACGAAGATCTATCTTGGTGAACCAACTAGCCCCCTTAATCCGAGCAAACAAATCAGATAACAACGGCAAGGGGTACTGAAATTTAACCGTGATCTTATTTAGAAGGCGGTAATCTATACAAGGTCTCAGTGAACCATCCTTCTTGGCTACAAAAAAGAACCCTGCTCCTAATGGCGACGATGACGGGCGAATATGCCCCTTCTCCAAGGACTCCTTCACATAACTCCGCATAGCGGCGTGCTCAGGCACAGATAAATTAAACAGTCGACCTTTTGGGAATTTACTACCAGGAATCAAATCGATAGCACAATCACAATCCCTATGCGGAGGTAGCGTATCGGACTTGGGCTCATCAAATACATCCCGGTAATCAGACAAGAACTCTGGAACCTCAGAAGGGGTGGATGACGAAATAGTCAGAAATGGGACATCACCATGTACCCCCTGACAACCCCAGCTGGACACAGACATGGATTTCCAATCTAATACTGGATTATGGACTTGTAGCCATGGCAACCCCAACACGACCACATCATGCAGATTATGCAACACCAGAAAGCAAATAACCTCCTGATGTGCAGGAGCCATGCACATGGTCAGCTGGGTCCAGTACTGAGGCTTATTCTTGGCCAAAGGCGTAGCATCAATTCCTCTCAATGGAATAGGACACTGCAAGGGCTCCAAGAAAAACCCACAACGCCTAGCATACTCCAAGTCCATCAAATTCAGGGCAGCGCCTGAATCCACAAATGCCATGACAGAATACGATGACAAAGAGCAGATCAAGGTAACGGACAGAAGAAATTTTGACTGTACAGTACCAATGGTGGCAGACCTAGCGAACCGCTTAGTGCGCTTAGGACAATCAGAGATAGCATGAGTGGAATCACCACAGTAGAAACACAGCCCATTCAGACGTCTGTGTTCTTGCCGTTCAACTCTGGTCAAAGTCCTATTGCACTGCATAGGCTCAGGTTTAAGCTCAGGTAATACCGCCAAATGGTGCAAAGATTTACGCTCACGCAAGCGTCGACCAATCTGAATGGCCAAAGACATAGACTCATTCAGACCAGCAGGCATAGGAAATCCCACCATGACATCCTTAAGGGCTTCAGAAAGACCTTTTCTGAAAATAGCTGCGAGCGCATCTTCATTCCATTGAGTGAGTACGGACCACTTTCTAAATTTCTGACAATATACCTCTATCTCATCCTGACCCTGACACAGAGCCAGCAAATTTTTCTCTGCCTGATCCACTGAATTAGGTTCATCGTACAGCAATCCGAGCGCCAGGAAAAACGCATCGATATTACTTAATGCAGGATCTCCTGACGCAAGAGAAAATGCCCAGTCCTGAGGGTCGCCACGTAAAAAAGAAATAATGATCCTAACTTGTTGAACTGAGTCACCAGAGGAGCGAGGTTTCAAAGCCAGAAATAGTTTACAATTATTTTTGAAACTCAGAAATTTAGTTCTATCTCCAAAAAACAAATCAGGAATAGGAATTCTCGGTTCTAACATAGAATTCTGAACCACAAAGTCTTGAATATTTTGTACTCTTGCCGTGAGCTGATCCACACATGAAGACAGACCTTTAATGTCCATCGCTACACCTGTGTCCTGAACCACCCAAATGTCTAGGGGAAAAAAAAGGCTAAACACAGTGCAGAAAAAAAAATGGTCTCAGAACTTCTTTTTTCCCTCTATTGAGAATCATTAGTACTTGGGGCCTCCAGTACTGTTATGATAAGGTAATTCAGTACCACAATGGACATAGAGGTCAGAGCACATACAATGACCTGACAATAACCCAAAAACATAGAACGAGCTTTGAGACGTGGGAACTCTGCTGACCGCAATCCCTAATCCTCTCCAACCACACTAGAGGCAGCCGTGGATTGCGCCTAACGCTCCCTATGCAACTCGGCACAGCCTGAGAAACTAGCTAGCCTGAAGATAGAAAAATAAGCCTACCTTGCCTCAGAGAAATACCCCAAAGGAAAAGGCAGCCCCCACATATAATGACTGTGAGTTAAGATGAAAAGACAAACGTAGAGATGAAATAGATTTAGCAAAGTGAGGCCCGACTTTCTGAACAGAGCGAGGATAGGAAAGGTAACTTTGCGGTCAACACAAAACCCTACAAAAACCACGCAAAGGGGGCAAAAAGACCCTCCGTACCGAACTAACGGCACGGAGGTACACCCTCTGCGTCCCAGAGCTTCCAGCAAGAAGGAAAAAACAAATAGACAAGCTGGACAGAAAAAAACAGCAAACAAAAAAGCAAAGCGGAACTTAGCTATGCAGAGCAGCAGGCCACAGGAACGATCCAGGAGGAAACAGGTCCAATACTAGAACATTGACTGGAGGCCAGGATCAAAGCACTAGGTGGAATTAAATAGAGCAGCACCTAACGACTTCACCACATCACCTGAGGAAGAAAACCCAGAAGCCGCAGTACCACTTTCCTCCACCAATGGAAGCTCACAGAGAGAATCAGCCGAAGTACCACTTGTGACCACAGGAGGGAGCTCTGCCACAGAATTCACAACATACCCCATATGTTGGGGTAAACCCCTGTTTGGGCACACGGGAGAGCTCAGAATAGAAGGAGCACTGTTTTACTTTTTCAACGCAGAATTGGCTGGAATTGAGATCGGACGCCATGTCGCATTTGGAGAGCCCCTGATGTGCCTAAACAGTGGAAACCCCCCAATTATAACTGAAACCCTAATCCAAACACACCCCTACCCTAATCCCAACAGTAACCCTAACCACACCTCTTACCCAGACACACCCCTAACCCTAATCCCAACCCTATTCCCAACCATAAATGTAATCCAAACCCTAACCCTAACTTTAGCCCCAACCCTAACCCTAACTTTAGCCCCAACCCTAACTGTAGCCTTAACCCTAGCCCCTAACCACATTTTGACAGCTATAATTTTTCCATATTTGAGTCCACAGAGTCATGTGAGGCCTTGTTTTTTGCGGGACGAGTTGATGTTTTTACTGGTAACATTTTCGGGCACGTGACTTTTTTGATCACTTTTTATTCCGATTTTTGTGAGGCAGAATGACCAAAAACAAGCCATTCATGAATTTCTTTTGGGGGAGGCATTTATACCGTTCCGCGTTTGGTAAAATTGATAAAGCAGTTTTATTCTTCGGGTCAGTACGATTACAGCTATACCTCATTTATATCATTTTTTTATGTTTTGGCGCTTTTATACGATAAAAACAATTTTATAGAAAAAATAATTATTTTTGCATCGCTTTATTCTGAGGACTATAACTTTTTTATTTTTTTCGCTGATGATGCTGTATGGTGGCTCGTTTTTTGTGGGACAAGATGACGTTTTCAGAGGTACCATGGTTATTTATATCTGTCTTTTTGATCGCGTGCTATTGCACTTTTTGTTCGGCGGTATGATAATAAAGCGTTGTTTTTTGCCTCGTTTTTTTTTCTTACGGTGTTTACTGAAGGGGTTAACTAGTGGGACAGTTTTATAGGATGGGTCGCTACGGACGCGGCGATACTAAATATGTGTACTTTTATTGTTTGTTTTTTTAATTTAGATAAAGAAATGTATTTATGGGAATAATATATATTTTTTTCTTTATTTAGGATTTTTTTGTTGTTGTTTTACACATGTGGAAAATTTTTTTTTAACTTTTTTACTTTGTCCCAGGGGAAGACATCACAGATCACTGATCTGACAGTTTGCACAGCACTCTGTCAGATCAGCGATCTGACTTACAGCACTGCAGGCTTACCAAGCGCCTGCTCTAAGCAGGCACTTGGTAAGCCACCTCCCTCCCTGCAGGACACGGATGCCGCCGCCATTTTGGATCCGGGCCTGCTGCAGTGAGGAGAGGTAAGAGACCCTCACAGCCACGCGATCACATCGCGTTGCTGCGGGGGTCTCAGGGAAGCCCGCAGGGAGACCCCCTCCCTGCGCGATGCTTCCCTATACCGCCGGCACACTGTGATCATGTTTGATCGTGGTGAGCCGGGGGTTAATGTGCCGGGGGGGTCCATGACCACTCCTGGCACATAGTGCCGGATGTCAGCTGCGATAGGCAGCTGACACCCGGCCGTGATCGGCCGCGCTCCCCACGTGAGCGCGGCCGATCGCGCTGGACGTACTATTCCATCCTTGGGAAGTAGGGCCCACCCCACATGTACGGAATAGTACGTACAATGTCAGAAAGGGGTTAAAAAAACAGATATTTCATTTTATGCAGACTTCTGACAGTTGCTGTTATGTTATAGCATCTATAGGTTAATTTTGTTACTCTTCCTACATAGGCTGGTGGCTGTGTGTGTGTGTCTTTACTTAACTCTATATGTACTGCTTAATTAATGAGGGTATCTGGCTGACACCTGTTCATTACTAAACCTCAGGCTTGGTTCTAAATATATATATGGTACACTGCTCAAAAAAATAAAGGGAACACTTAAACAACAGAATATAATTCCAAGTAAAGTAAATCAAACTTCTATGAAATCAAATTGTCCACTTAGGAAGCCACACTGACAATCAATTTCACATGCTGTTGTGCAAATGGAATAGACGACAGATGGAAATTATTGGCAATTATCAAGACACACTAAATAAAGGAGTGGTTCTGCAGGGGGGACCACAGACTGCATCTCAGTACCAATGCTTTTTGGCTGATGTTTTAGTCACTTTTGAATGTTGGTTGTGCTTTCACACTTGTGGTAGCATGAGACAGACTCTACAACCCACACAAGTGGCTCAGGTGGTGCAGCTCATCCAGGATAGCACAATGAAGTTACAGGCTGATACAACTTCAGTGGAAATGACTCAAGACAAGGAAATGATGCTCAGTAGTGTGTGTGGCAACCACGTGCATGTTTGACCTCCCTACAATGCTTGGACATGCTCCTGATAAGGCAATGGATGGTCTCCCGAGGGATCTCTTCCCAGACCTGGACTAAAGCATCCGCCAACTTCTGGACAGTCTGTGGTGCAACGTGACATTTGTAGATGGTGCGAGACATGATGTCCCAGATGTGTTCTATCGGATCCAGGTCAGGGGAATGGGCGGGTCAGTCCATAGCTTCAATGCCTTCATCTTGCTGGAACTGCTGACACAATCCAGCCACATGAGGCTTGGCATTGTCCTGCATTAGGAGGAACCCAGGGCCAACCGCACCAGCATATGGTCTCACAATGGGTCTGAGGATCTCATCTAGGTACCTAATGGCAGTCAGGCTACCTCTGGCGAGCACATAAAGGGCTGTGCGGCCCTCCAAAGAGATGTTACCCCACACCATATATATAACTCTAAGGGTACCCTCACACAGTGGCATTTTGATCGCTACGACGGCACGATTCGTGACGTTCCAGCGATATAGTTACGATCTTGCAGTGTCTGACACGCTCCTGCGATCAGGGACCCCGCTGAGAATCGTACGTCGTAGCAGATCGTTTGAAACTTTCTTTCGTCGTCTAGTGTCCCGCTGTGGCGGCATGATCGCATGGTGTAACAGAGGTGTGCACGATATTGTATACGATGTGCGCATAGTAACCAATGGCTTCTACATCGCACATACGTCATGAAATTATCGCTCCAGCGTCGTACATTGCAAAGTGTGACAGCAGTCTACGACGCTGGAGCGATATTGTTACGATGCTGGAGCGTCACGGATCGTACCGTCGTAGCGATCAAAATGCCACTGTGTGACGGTACCCTAACTCAAACTAAATCAAACTTCTGTGAAATCAAACTGTCCATTTAGGAAGCAACACTGTTTGACAATCAATTTCACGTGCTGTTGTGCAAATGGAATAGACAACAGATGGAAATTATTGGCAATTAGTCACACTCAATGAAAGAGTGGTTCTGCAGGTTGGGACCACAGACCACATTTCAGTAACAATGATTTCTGGCTGATGTTTTGGTCAATTTTGATTGTTGGTTGTGCTTTCACACTCGTGGTAGCATGAGACAGACTCTACAACCCACACAAGTGGCTCAGGTAGTGCAGCTCATCCAGGATGGCACATCAATGTGAGCTGTGGCAAGAAGGTTTGCTGTGTCTGTCAGCGTAGTGTCCAGAGGCTGGAGGTGCTACCAGAAGACAGGCCAGTACACCAGGAGACATTGGAGGGGGCAGTAGGAGGGCAATAACCCAGTAGCAGGACCTCTACCTCAGCCTTTTGCAAGGAGGAACAGGAGGAGCACTGCCAGAGCCCTGCTAAATGACCTCCAGCAGGCATTTGTCTGCACAAACAGTTAGAAACCGACTCCATGAGGATGGTCTGAGTGCCTGAAGGCCACAGATGGGGGTTGTGCTCACAGCCGAACACCGTGCAGGACGCCTGGCATTTGCCACACAACACCAGGATTGGCAAATTTGCCACTGGTGCCCTGTGCTCTTCACAGATGAATGCAGATTCACACTGAGCACATGTGACAGACGTGACAGAGTCTGGAGACGCCGTGGAGAGCGATCTGCTGCCTGCAACATCCTTCAGCATGACCGCTTTGGCAGTGGGTCAGTAAAGGTGTGGGGTGGCATTTCTATGGAGGGCCAAACAGCTCTCCATGTGCTCGCCAGAGGAAGCCTGATTGCCATTAGGTACCGAAATGAGATCCTCACACTCCTTGTGAGACCATATGCTGGTGCGGTTGGCCCTGGGTTCCTTCTAATGCATGACAATGACAGACGTCATATGGCTGGAGTGTGTCAGCAGTTCCTGCAAGATGAAGGCATTGAAGCTATGAACAGGCCCGCCCATTCCCCAGACCTGAATCTGATTAAACACATCTGGGACATCATGTCTCTCACCATCCACCAATGTCACGTTGCACCACAGACTGTCCAGGAGTTGGCGGATGCTCTAGTCCAGGTCTGGGAGAAGATCCCTCAGGAGACCATCCACCGCCTCATCAGGAGCATGCCCAGGCTTTGTAGGGAGGTCATACAGGCATGTGGAAGCCACACACACTCAACAGAACATAATTTCCTTGTCTTGAGGCATTTCCACTGAAGTTGGATCAGCCTGTAATTTGATTTTCCACTTTGATTTTGAGTATCATTCCAAATCCAAACCTCCATGGGATATTAATTTTGACTTTCATTGTTCATTTTTATGTTTTATTCTCCTCAACGCTTTCCGCTATGCAATGAATAAAGATTTGCAACTGAAATATTTCATTCAGTGATAACTAGGATGAGGTATTTTAGTGTTCCCTTTATTTTTTTGAGCAGTATATATATATATATATATATATATATATATATATATATATATATATATATATATATATATATACACATACAGCTCTGGCAAAAATTGTGAAACCACTGCAAAATGTTCAGTTTGTCTAATTTTTCTCTTTATAGGTATATTTTTGAGTAAAATGTAAATTGTTCTTTTATTCTATAAACTTCTAAAACTAGTGATGTCACCGCACGAACACTGCCGGAAAAAGCTGAAGACTGCCCAGTGCATTCAATACTGCCGTCAGTTACTTAGCGGCCCCCGGAAGCAGATGTGGATGGGAGACAGCGGGACGGGATGACGCGTCACTGGACAGGTAAGTATAATTCTAATGTTTGTTATTAATTTTCAGTTTTTTTTTTTTTTACAGCCCGAACTGGAGCTGAACTGTAACATGGGTTTCCCATGGAAACCCATGTTCAGGGCTAGGGTTGAGCGAAACGGGTCGGCCATTTTCAGAAGTCGCCGACTTTTGGCAAAGTCGGGTTTCATGAAACCCGACCCCTGTGTGGGGTCGGCCATGAGGTCGGCGATCTTCTGAATCTGGTATCGGAATTCCGATACCGAGTTCCAATATGTTTGCAATATCGGAAATCGGTATCGGAATCCATATTTAAGTGTAAAATAAAGAATTAAAATAAAAAATATTGCTATACTTACCCTCTGACGCGCCCTGGTACTAACCGACAGCCTTCCTTCCTTAGAATCAGTGCGTGAAGGACCTTAGATGACGTCGCGGCTTGTGATTGGTCGCGCGACCGCCCATGTGACCACTCACGCGACCAATCACAAGCCGCGACGTCATCTAAGGTCCTTCACGCGCTGATTCTAAGGAAGGAAGGCTGCCGGTTAGTACCAGGGCGCGTCAGAGGGTAAGTATAGCAATATTTTTTATTTTAATTCTTTATTTTACACTTAAATATGGATCCCAGGGCCTGAAGGAGAGTTTCCTCTCCTTCAGACCCTGGGAACCATAGTATCCCATTGCACTGCATTGGGTTTCGTGTTTCGGCCGACCCCGACCCCGACTTTTCTATAGGATCGGCCGATTTCACTCGACCCGACTTTTGAGAAAGTCGGGTTTCGTGAAACCCGACCCGATCCTATAAAAGTAAAAGTCGCTCAACCCTATTCAGGACCGTGTGACCGAACACTGTGTTCGGTACGGGCCCGAACTTTGCTGTTCGGTTTCGACCCTCCCTACTGACAACATGTCTCTGAATTTCCAAGCAATACATTTTGTTTTTTTTTTCTGACAAAGTAAAATGTTCAAAGTTAAAAAAAAACAGTGCTTTCAGACCTCAAATTATGCAAAGAAAGCAAGTTCATAATCATGTAGAAACAACAATACTAATGTTTTAACTCAGGAAGAGTTCAGAAATAAATATTTTGTGGAATAACCATGATTTTTAATCACAGCTTTCATGCGTCTTGGCATGCTTTCCACCAGCTCAAAAATTTAGCAGTTCTTCTTTGTTTGATTGCTTGTGATTATCCATCATCTTCTTGATTACATTCCAGAGGTTTTCAATGGGGTTCAAGTCTGGAGATTGGGCTGCCCATGACATTGTTTTGATGTGGTGGTCTCTTAATATATATAAATATATATATATATATATATATATATATATATATATATATATATTATATATAGTGTGTGTGTATAGCATATTTAATGTTCAATGATAACCTTCTAAACAATCAAATGACTTGCAAACAAGATTCATTTCAATAATATTAATTTTGCCTGCTAGAATCCTTCATAACACATAGGAAGTGGGCTGAATAGCGTCCGGGAACCCACCAGCCTGACTAGTCTACATCAAGGCTTGTTTCATGGTGATCATTAAAGTATGTTTTTCTGTGAATAGGCACACTGGTTCAGAGTCTAAGGCTATGTTCACACTTTGAAGATTTTGCTGCGGATCCGTAAACCTATGGGAAACAAAAAACGCTGTGCACATGCTGCAGAAAAATCCGCGCGGAAACGCTGCGGATTACATTCCGCAGCATGTCACTTCTTTTCTGCGGATTTTCACCTGCTCCAATAGGAAACTGCAGATGAAAATCCGCAGAAGAAACCGCAGTAAAAACTGCGATAAATCCGCAGTAAAAACCGCGACGGGTTTTCACTGCGGATTTTGGAATTCTGCTGCGGAAAAATCCGCAGTGGAATCTGCAAAGTGTGAACATAGCCTCAGGGTATGTTTCCACAGCCAGGAAACGCTGCAGATTGGACGCTGCATACAGCCGCATTGTCCAACCTGCAGCGGCCAGATGTTATAGCATAGTGGATGGGATTATCTGAAATCCCATCTCCACTATGCGTTCAAAGGTCTCTATAAATATACAAAAAAGGTTGCACTCTATTGTGCAAAAGCATGTCTAATCTGAAATATATGAAATATGAATAGCAAAATGGCTTTTGAACATTAGGAAAATATTTAAGAGACGCTTTGCACAGAATTTGATATAATCACATAGTGTGAGCCCATCAACCGTCGTCAAGGTGGTCTCATAAACTGATGGGTCCCTGACCTCCCTGTCCAAATGTGAACACTTACCGAAGGCCAATGTCTGTATGCCTGGGTGAATGTGGACACCTCTGTTCAGCAAAGCCTACATATGAGTTAGCCGGGGCCAAGTGTGATGCAATTAAAAACCACATGGTGATTGATGGGAGGAGTGCTGAGTCAGTCAGCTACCATAGAAATGACAAAAAAAAAAATGAACACATGCAGATCGCCGCACGTACAAAAGCCGGCAGCACTTTGGGCGGAACTTTCATCATAAAATGAAGTCATGATGGCAGTGTGAACAGAGCCTAATCCTTTAAAACAATCTGAAGCTCTCAATATCCTTTGTCATACCAGTTCAAGCTTTTCATTTTCTAAACTTACTGGTCAAACAGTAAGATTTCAGAAAGCCACCACGTTTTTTCATTTTGATTCAGACACTATAGCTGTGATTCAGTCAAGCATAAAACACACATCTTGATACAATTAGAGATGGCTGCACGTATTCTCGTTGTGCAGTTGGAACATAAGTGGTTCTGTTCTGACAGAACAATGTACTTTCCACTCTAAATAAGTGCAGACATCTCTGCTTTGTACATCTACACTGTATGTCAAGCATTTGTAATTTTCCTAGGTACTACCATTTAAGACTAGCCATTTCATAACATGGATCATTATTCATGTGATGCCAAGTAAAGGGAGACAATAAACCCATTTGACTCTGAAAATGACTGCTGTATCATGTGGGATTTATTTTAGGAGGGGAAAGCTGATGTGCAGCAAACCAGCAGCTGTGATCCATTATCTTTCATTGATGTTTAATCCTGTGCGTTTGTACTTGTGTGTTTACGTATTGAATAGATCATGTAATTATCATAGAAATGATTTAATACATTGGTAGAAAATATATGAGCAATTATTCTTTCCCATTTAAGGGAAACAATACTTTAAGGGATGTATCCATCAACATTTTTTTCTCAATTCTTAGCAATAGAGGTGAACAAAAGTGTTTGCAGGACCCTACTCAAGCAGCCATGTTGCAGGACAAAACTTCATAATATCTGCATCTTGGGTGCTTTTACTGGTTAAGTTATGTATACACGACTATATTTTCATTATGAGAGCTACTGTGAAAAAAATAACAACACTAGTATCAACATTATTCAACAGAGTGGTACAGCAGGCTGTTTTGTTGTTTTTTTTTTTCACATGTGAAAAACAGTGCAATATGTAGCAGTCTTTGTATTTCTGATGAAGCTCACCTGATCAAATCTATGGGTGTAAAAAGAAAATTGAATTCCAGATGGATCAAATGGATAACAGACAATTTTTAAGGATACCTTTAGCATAGGAAACTGTATCCAGTTTTGTAAATGTTAACCCCTTTACCCCCAAGGGTGGTTTGCATGTTAATGACCAGGCCAATTTTTGCAATTCAATTCTGACCACTGTCCCTTTATGAGGTAATAATTCTGGAATGCTTCCATGTTTCCTGGTGATTGTGACATTGTTTTCACAAAAAATTTAATTCCGACCAAATTTTTTTCATTTTACCAAAGGTAACAGGAGAAATTGGACACCAAACGTTGTTGTTCAATTTGTTCTGAGTACACTGATACCCAATATGTGCAGGTAAACTACTGTTTAGGAGCATGGCAGTGCTTGGAAGGGAAGGAGCGCCGTTTGACTTTTTCAAAACAAAATTGGACGCCATGTCACGTTTGGAGAGCACCTGATTTGCCTAAACAGTGGAAACCCCCCACAAGTGACACCATTTTGGAAACTAGAACCCCTAAGGAATTTATCTAGATGTGTGGTAAGCACTTTGAACCCCCAAGTGCTTCACAGAAGTTTATAACATAGAGCCATAAAAATAAAAAAATCATATTTTTTTCACAAAAATGATGTTTTCGATCCAAATTTTTTATTTTCCTAAGAGTAACAGGGGAAATTGGACCCAAAGATTTGTTTTGCAATTTGTCCTGAGTATGCTGATAACCCATATGTGGGGATAAACCACTGTTTGGGCGCATGGCAGAGATCAGAAGAGAAGGAGCGCCAGATTTTACTGTTATGGTTTGCAAGGTGCCATGACCCACTGGGAGAGCCCAAGAGGTGTCAAAACAGCAGAACTCCCATAAGTGACCCCATTTTACGAACTACACCTCTCAATAAATTCATCTAGGGGTGCAGTGATTATATTGACTCCATGAGTGTGTCACAGAATTTTATACCATTGGGCAGTGAAAACAAAATAACTACATTTTTACCACCAAAATTTTGTTTTAGCCAAAGATTTTACATTTCACACAAGAAGTGGGTAAAATGGCAACAAAATTTGTCCCACAATTTCTACTAAACGTGGCAATACCCCATATGTGGCTGTACAGTGCTACTTAGCTAATAATTTTTTATTATTATTTTTTATATTTTTACAATTATTTAAACTTTTTTTTTACCTTTTTCTGACTTTTTTACTTTGTCCCACTATGGGATAATCATTTTTTTGCAGGCTGATAGCTTCTATAGCATGCAGATGATGCTTCATTTTCATTCTACAGAAGCAATCAGCGCTGCATTTGGTGCACTGACACTGAGATGCGTCCTGATCATGCACTGCCCATGACAGGAAGTTTCTTAGCTCTGGTGACCTGGATGTCGTCATGTCAGCCCCTGCGCCAGCTTCGATCGCAGTATTTCGAGAGTTAAAGTGGCGGGAGGGGTCTGTGACCATTCCTGACACCTGGTGTCGGGCGTCAGCTGTGAGAATCACGGCTGATCGTGATGATGTACTATCCCGTCCATGGTCAGACAGGCCCAGGTCACATGGACGGGATAGTACGTTGGATGTCAGACAGAGGTTAATAACTGGTGATATATAAAAACAAATGCAATACGGATTGTATACAGATGACAGAACAGTTGAAATATCATCCATTTTTCTGAATGAAAAACAAACAATTATTTATAGTCACAAATGAACTTATTTTTTTTAAAATCTCGACACAATATACAATTGTAGTATAACACAGTCTAATCAAGGAGAAATTAAGGGTGATTCAATTTAAACTCTACACTTACCTCATTAACTGTCAAATAACACAGGAGGCCTTGAGGGACATGGCTAATCTAATGCATTTATCTTGGATGGCTTCTCCATAAAACAAAGAGCTCCAAATATGCAGTATATTAGTATATTGTAAGAAGCCTTAATTAAAAAGCATAGGATCCCTCCCGAACATTACCCAGAGGAAGACTACAGAACTGTGTAAGCTTCCAAGAGTTAGACAGACCATAGTGAATTGTCACATATAGGGTTGAGCGACTTTTATTTTTATAGGATCGGGTCAGATTTCACGAAACCCGACTTTTTCAAAAGTCGGGTTGAGTGAAATCGGCCGATCCTATAGAAAAGTCGGGGTCAGGGTCGGCCGAAACACGAAACCCAATGCAGTGCATTGGGTTTCTAATGGTTCCCAGGGTCTGAAGGAGAGGAAACTCTCCTTCAGGCCCTGCGATCCATAAAAATGTGTAAAATAAAGAATAAAAATAAAAAATATTGCTATACTCACCCTCGGACGTGCCCTGGTTGTAACCGGAGCCTTCCTTCCTAAGAATGAGCGCCTGAAGGACCTTTCGATGACATCGCGGCTTGTGATTGGTCGCGTGACGCCCATGTGACCGCTCACACGACCAATCACAAGCCGCGACGTCATCGAAAGGTCCTTCAGGCGCTCATTCTTAGGAAGGAAGGCTCCCAGTTACAACCAGCGCGCGTCCGAGGGTGAGTATAGCAATATTTTTTATTTTTATTCTTTATTTTACACTTAAATCTGAATTCCGATACCGATTCCCGATATCTTAAACATATCGGGAATCGGTATCGGAATTCCGATACCAGATTCAGAAGATCGCCGACCTCATGGCCGACCCCACACAGGGGTCGGGTCGGGTTTCATGAAACCCGACTTTGCCAAAAGTCGGCGACTTCTGAATCTGGCCGACCCGTTTCGCTCAACCCTAGTCACATACAGTGAGAGAACATTATGTTTGCCTATTCTATACATATTCACAAAGAACTGCCAAGATGCTTATAAGCAACCTCCAGATACCTGCATGTCCTCTCCCACACATCTTCTCCCTTCTCACATTAGTTATTGCTCCAATCCTTTAAACATTTTAACCCCTTCACCCCAGAATCTGCTTTCTTCCTGACCAGGCCAAATTTTACAGTTCTGATTTAATTCTGGAATGCTTCAATGAATCCCAGTGATTCTGAGACTGTTTAATTGTGACATTGTACTTAAGGTTAATGGTAAATTTAGGTCTACATTTTTATTTGTGAAATTATCAGAATTTTGATGAAAATTATAAAAAATTTAGCAATTTTCAAAATTTAGATTTTTATTTTCATGTCCTTAAACCAGTTAGCTATGCTGCGCTAAATAATTCATGAATAACATCCCACGTTCATCTGCAAAAACAAATGTTTTGGTAGGAGATTAAAAGGGTTAAACTTATATCAGTAATTTCTTATTTTTCCAACAAAGTTCACAAAACCTTTTTTAGGGACCACATAATGTTTGAAGTGACTTTGAGTGGCCTATATAACAGAAAATACCTAAAAGTGATGCCATTTTAAAAACTGCACCGCTCAAAGCGCTCGAAATCACATACAAGAAGTTTGTTAACCTTTCAGGTGCTTCATAGGAATTAACACTTTAGCCCCCAAGGGTGGTTTCAACGTTAATGACCGGGCCAATTTTTACAATTCTGACCACTGTCCTTTTATGAGGTTATAACTCTGGAATGCTTCAACGGATCCTGATGATTCTGACAATGTTTTCTCGTGACATACTGTACTTCATGATAGTGGTAAAATTTCATTGATATTGCCTACGTCTGTTTGTAAAAAAATGGAAATTTGGCGAAAATGTTGAAAATTTCACAATTTTTCAAATTTGAATTTTTATGCCCTTAAATCACAGAGATATGTCACACAAAATACTTAATAAGTAACAATTCCCACATGTGTACTTTACATCAGCACAATTTTGGAACCCAAATTTTTTTTGTTAGGGAGTTATAAACGTTAAAATTTGACCAGCAATTTCTCATTTTTACAACACCATTTTTTTTAGGGACCACATCACATTTGAAGTCATTTTGAAGAGTCCATATGATAAAAAATAACCACGTGTGATACCATTTTAAAAACTGCACCCTTCAAGGTGCTCAAAACTACATTCAAGAAGTTTATTAACTCTTCAGGTGTTTCACAGGAAGTTTTGGAATGTTTAAAAAAAAAACGAACATTTAACTTTTTTTCCACAAAAAATGTATTTCAGCTCCAATTTGTTTTATTTTACCAAAGTAACAGGAGAAAATGGACCCCAAATGATATTGTACAATTGGTGCTGAATAAGCCGATACCCATATGTGGGGGTAAACCACTGTTTGGGCGCATGGCAGAGCTCGGAAGGGAAGGAGCGCCGTTTGACTTTTCAATGCAAAATTGACTGGAATTGAGATGGAACGCCATGTTGCGTTTGGAGAGTCCCTGATGTGCCTAAACATTGAAACCCTCCAGAATTGACACCATTTTGGAAAGTCGACCCCCTACGGAAGTTATCTAGATGTGTGATGCGCAATTTGACCCACCAAGTGCTCCACAGAAGTTTATAATGTAGAGCCGTAAAAATAAAAAAAATCATAATTTTTCACAAAAATGATCTTTTTGCCCCCAATTTTTTATTTTCCCAAGGGTAAGAAAAGATATTGGACCCCAAAAGTTGTTGGGCAATTTACCCTGAGTAGGCTGTTACCCCATATGTGGGGGTAAATTACTGTTTGGGCACATGGCAGAGCTTGGAAGGGAAGGTGCGCCGTTTGACATTTCAAAGCAAAATTGACTGGAATTGAGATGGGACACCATGTCGTGTTTGGAGAGCCCCAGACGTTGCTAAATATTGAAATCCCCCACAAGTGACACCATTTTGGAAAGTAGACCCCCCCTAAGGAACTTATCTAGATGTGTTGTGAGAGCTTTGAACCCCCTAGTGTTTCACTACAGTTTATAACGCAGAGCGGTGAAAATAAAAAATCATTTTTTTCCCACAAAAATGGTTTTTTTTAGCCCCCCCAAATTTTTATTTTCCCAAGGGTAACAAAAGAAATTGGACCCTAAAAGTTGTTGCCCAACTTGTCCTGAGCATGCTGATACCCCATTTGTGGGGGGAACCACTGTTTGGGCGCATGGCAGAGCTCGGAAGGGAAGGAGCACCGTTTGGAATGCAGACTTAGATGGATTGGTCTGCAGGCATCACATTTAATTTGCAGAGCCCCTTATGTACCTAAACAATAGAAACACCTCATAAGTGACTAAACCCTGCAAGGAACTTATCTAGATGTGTTGTGGGAACTTTGAACCCCCAAGTATTTCACTACAGTTTATAACGCAGAGCCGTGAAAATAAAAAATCATTTTTTTTCCACAAAAACTACTTTTTAGTCCTCAGTTTTGTATTTTCCCAAGGGTAACAGGAGCAATTGGACCCCAAAAGTTGTTGTCCGAATTTTTCCTGAGTACGCTGATACCCAATATATGGGGGGAACCACTGTTTGGGTGCATGGCAGAGCTTGGAAGGGAAGGAGCGCCGTTTGGAATGCAGACTTAGATGGATTGGTCTGCAGGCATCACATTGCATTTGCAGAGCCCATGATGTACTTAAACAGTAGAAACCCCCACAAGTGACCCCATATTGGAAACTAGACCCCCCAAGGAACTTATGCAGATGTTTTGTGAGAACTTTGAACCCCCAAGTGTTTCACTACAGTTTATAATGCAGAGCTGTGAAAATAAAAAATAATTTTTTTCCACAAATATGGTTTTTTAGCCCCCCAAATATTTATTTTCCCAAGGGTAACAAGAGAAATTGGACCCCAAAAGTTGTTGTGCAATTTGTCCTGAGTATGCTGATACCCCATATGTTAGGGCTAACCCCTGTTTGGGCACATGGGAGAGCTCGGAAGGGAAGGAGCACTGTTTTACTTTTTCAACGCAGAATTGGCTGGAATTGAGATCGGACGCCATGTCGCATTTGGAGAGCCCTTGATGTGCCTAAACAGTGGAAGCCCCCAATTCTAACTGAAACCCTAACCCAATCACACCACTAACCCTAATGCTAACTCTACCCATAACCCTAACCACACCCCTAACCCGAACATGCCCCTAGCCCTAACTCCAACCACACCCCTAACCCAAACACATCCCTAAACCCAACATGCCCCTAACCCTAATCCCAACCCTAATCACACCCCTAACTCCAACACACCCCTAACCCTAATCCCAACCATAACCCTAACCAAACCCCTAACCCTGACACACCCCTAACCCTAATCCCAAACGTAAATGAAATGCAAATCCTAACCCTAACTTTAGCCCCAACCCTATCTGTAGCCCTAACTCAACCCTAACCCTAGCCCCACCCCTAACTGTAGCCCTAAACATAACCCTAACTCTAGCCCCAACCCTAATCCTAGCCCTAACTCTAGCCCCAACCCTAACCTTAGCCCTAACCCTATCCCCAACCCTAACCCTATCCCCAACCCTAACCCTAGCCCCAACCCTAACACTAGCCCCAACCCTAACTCTAACCACAACCCTAACCCTAGCCCCAACCCTATCCCTAACCCTAGCCCCAACCCTAACCGTAACCCTAGTGGGAAAATGGAAATAAATACATTTTTATATTTTATTACTTTTCCCTAACTAAGGGGGTCATGAAGGGGGGTTTTATTTACTATTTATAACATATTTTTTGTGGATTTTTGTGATTGGCAGCTGTCAGACACTAAAAGACGCTTTTTATTGCAGAAAATAGTTCTTGCGTCTCCACATTTTGAGAGCTATAATTTTTCCATATTTTGATCCACAGGGTCATGTGAGGTGTTGTTTTTTGCGGGATGAGATGACGGTTTTATTGATACCATTTTTGGGCATGTGACTTTTTTGATCGCTTTTTATTCTGATTTTTGTGAGGCAGAATGACCAAAAACCAGCTATTCATGAATTTCTTTTTGGGGGGCGTTTATACCGTTCCACGTTTGGTAAAATTGATAAAGCAGTTTTATTCTTTGGGATAGTACGATTACAGCGATACCTCATTTATATTTTCTTATGTTTTGGCACTTTTATACGATAAAAAATATTTTATAGAAAAAATATTTATTTTTGCATCGCTTTATTCTGAGGACTATAACTTTTTTATTTTTTCACTGATGATGCTGTATTGCAAGTTGTTTTTTTGCGGGACAAGATGATGTTTTAGTGGTACCGTGGTTGTATATGTATTTTTGATCGCGTGTTATTCCACTTTTTGTTCGGCCGTATGATAATAAAGCTTAGTTTTTTGCCTCTTTTTTATAACGGTGATCACTGAAGGGGTTAACTAGAGGGACATCTTTATAGGTCTGGTCGTTACGGACGCGGCAATACTAAATATGCGTACTTTTATTGTTTTTTTATTAGATAAAGAAATGTATTTATGGGAGCAAAATATATATTTTTTCTTTATTTAGGAATTATTTTTTTTTAACATATGTGAATATTTTTTTTTTACATTATAACATTGCCCCGGGGAGGTGGGGGGAGGCATCATGTCATAGGGTCAGATTGCTGAGCTGACACTTTTCAGAGCACTGTGTCAGATCAGCAATCTGACAGGCACTGCAGGGATGCTTGCAAGCTCTTGCTCTGAGCAAATGCTATTCCTCCCCACTTCCCTGGTAGGTGGTGGGGACAGAAAAAGGCTGTTTCAGGAGTACAGCAAGGTACGTGGCCCCAGCATTTACACCATCTGAAGTAACCTAGGAAGCAGGGATAGCTAGGATGCCCCTAGCTTTAGGGACAGTTTAGGAATTCATTCACTATAATGAAGTAGCAGAGTTACTCTAGGCTCCACCTGGCTTCTGTTCACTGGTTTTAATTGTTTTCAGAAATGCACAAAACTGTAGTCGACCACGTTTTTCTACACGCTTAAAAACACAGACACTGCTAGGTCATAGTCCAGGCAGCATCCACAGTGTCTCCATCTGCTTGATTATATGGAATGTTTTGTCAGGGGTTTAATCTAAATCACATATTTCAGAGAATTACACGGAAACCTCAGAGTAAGGCTAGCCTCACACTCAGTGTATGAAAATACAGTCCGTTTTTTACGGCCGTAATACGCCACAAAATTCCCAAAATGGTGATCCGTATGTAATCCGTAGGCAAGGTGTGGTCGCGTATTTTGCGCATGTAATGTTGCGTATGTAATCCGTGCCCACCGTAATGGGCTTTTTTCACGCAACCTGACAAAATGGACATTTAACGGTTTTTGAGGCTGAAATTGATTTAAATCACCTCTACAACAGGCGGCACACTCCCTAGACACCAAGGAGAGCAGACGTGTCTGTCTGCTCTCTGCTGGATGAGGACAATAAGGCGCCGTGCTAGTGGCAGCCCATTGCAGCAGCAATAGTTTTGTTTTGTTTTAGTTTTGTTTTGTTTTATTTTGTTTTGTTCTACTTTACTTTATTTTATTTTGGAATTATTTTTGTTATGTGTGAACCTTTTTCTTTCTGAACCTCAGCTTTTTGGTACTCCTAAGGAATTTTCTTTTCCCAATACCTTCTCCTTCTGAACTTGGATCCGCTGGAATGCTTCCCTTGGATTTATGCTGAACCCTTGGATTTATGCTGAACCCTTGGATTTCCCCTTGGCTGGTTGCTTCTGAACCTGGGATACTCTGATTTGTTTCCCCTGGATGCATACTGCTACCCACAGCTTTCTGGATGTATGCTTCTGATCCTTGGCTCCCCTGGAAGGTTTCCCTTGGATGTTTGCTGCTACCCGCAGCTATCTGGATTTACAGTGCATTTGTGATCTCCTTGCAACTTAGGACTGGTATTATACGCACCTACTGCCAGGCGGCCACTACCTGTCTGGGAATTGGTACAGTTATGTCTGGAGGCGTGCACTGTATACCTCCCTACACGGACAGGCTTAGTGCGACTAACATGGGCAAGGTTTTGATTGATGTCCCTAAGTCTGTTCATAAACGTGTTGCTTACTCAAGGGTCCGACTTCTGGAGCTGCGCAGGCTAATGCCTTCTCCTGCGGTGGGTAGACCATGTGTCCCGTGTGAGGTAAGGCGACCCTACAGAGGCTGCAGAGCGGGCAAAAAACTTAAGGCAAGGCGAAGACGGTTTAAACCTGTAGTTCCGTCCATCATCATGGGGAATGTTCAATCACTGGGTAATAAGTCGGATGAACTGCTGGCATTAATACGGACCCAGAGGGGATACAAGGAATGCAGTTTGATATGTTTTACTGAAACATGGTTACGTGGCGAGATCCCGGACTCAAGTGTTTCAGTACCAGGATTTCACATGGTCCGGGCGGATAGAGACACTATGAAGAGCGGCAAAAAAAAAGGGTGGTGGAGTTATACTCTACATAAACAATGGTTGGTGCAATCAGGGGCATGTGACTGTAAGGGAGCGCCATTGTTGTCCGAACATTGAATTGCTAGCTGTTGGCCTCAGACCTTACTATATTCCTAGAGAATTCTCGCTTGTTATTGCAATAGTGTTGTACATACCACCAACTGCAAACCATGAGGCTGCAGGTGAAGTGCTGTCAGGAGTCATTGCCCGGCTCCAGATGAAACACCCCAACTCGCTTACTGTAATCTCTGGGGATTTTAACCGGGCTAAAATGTCTACTGCCTTACCTAAATTCTATCAATTTGTTAAATGTACAACACGTGACAAAATTACTCTATGCGAATGTCAAGAATGCTTATTCATCGTCTACCCTGCCGCCCTTGGGGAAATCTGATCACAATCTTGTACTATTGTCACCAGTCTACCAACCTGTTGTTAGTACACAGCCTCCTAAGATTAAATCAGTTAGAATGTGGAATCCAACAAATGAACAGGCTTTACAGGATTGCTTTCATCTTACAGACTGGGATGTGCTGCTTGGGACAATGGACGAGTATACAAATGTTAATGAAGTGGTTGGTAGAGTGACTGACTACATTAACTTCTGCACTGATATGTTGGTGCCGACTAAAAAGATTAGGTGTTTTGCAAACAACAAGCCATGGATAACAAAGGAATTGAAGCATTTGCTCAACAGGAAAAAAAAGGCATTTAAACTGGGTGACAAAGAGGAAATTAAAATGATACAGCATGAATTGAAGCATAAAATAAAGGAGGCCCAGGAAGCCTTCAGAATTAAACTTGAAAAGAAACTGTCCCACAATAATACCAGAGAGGTTTGGGCAGGAATGAAATTACTGACTGGGCTTAAGCTGAGGCTTGAAAATGATCCAGGAACAATGGACAAGGCTAATGAGATGAATGAGTATTTCAACAGGTTCAGCAGTACATGTGTACATGTGCCAACTGATAGTGGAGGGGACCTGGGTGCAAATTCTGCAACATCGATATTGGAGGATGAGCAGACCAATTTTAGAGTATCCGAAAATGATGTGAGGAGGCAGTTTAAGTCACTTAACATTGGTAAAGCTGCAGGACCTGATGGACTCAGCTCACGTGTCCTTAAAGTTTGTGCAGACCAGCTGTGTACTGTCTTTACACGCCTATTTAATGGAAGTATACAAACACAGAGGGTACCGGTGTTATGGAAAACTTCCTGTCTGGTGCCGGTACCCAAGACTTCTTCTCCTGCAACCCTAAATGACTATCGTCCTGTAGCCTTAACATCTCATGCTATGAAGGCCTTGGAAAGATTAGTGCTTGCTCACTTAAGACCGAGGGTCAATGCTTTTATTGATCCCCTTCAGTTTGCTTACCGACATAGATTGGGGGTGGATGATGCTATCCTTTCTCTGTTACATAGGGTACATTCATTTCTGGAGATTGACGGAACCACGGTGCGAGCG
The DNA here is from genome assembly GCF_032444005.1 of Ranitomeya imitator. Classification (NCBI taxonomy): domain Eukaryota; kingdom Metazoa; phylum Chordata; class Amphibia; order Anura; family Dendrobatidae; genus Ranitomeya; species Ranitomeya imitator. The sequence goes on from NC_091285.1 coordinate 518,607,163, forward strand.
ATGTTCTTCGATTTCTCGAGTGCATTTAACTCCCTGCAGCCACTTTTACTACACAAAAAGATGACTGATATGAAGGTGGAGGAGGGGATGAGAAATTGGATAACTGACTACCTATCAGATCGGCCACAGTTTGTACAGATGGGAGCAGTGGTGTCAAGCAGATTATTGAGCAGTGTAGGTGCCCCCCAGGGAACGGTGCTTGCGCCCTTTCTATTCACACTGTATACATCAGACTTTCAGTATAAATCTGAACTTTGCCATCTTCAAAAATTTTCGGATGACTCTGTGGTTGTGGGATGCATTAGGGGAGATCAGGGGGATGAGGAATATAGAAGGGTGGTGTCGAATTTCGTGGATTGGTGCAATGGTAACTATCTGCAGCTAAATGTTAAGAAAACCAAGGAGTTGGTGGCCAACTATAGCAGGATAAAGTTGGAATGCTTACCGATCACTATTGCTGGTCAGGAGGTAGAGCAGGTGGAGAGTTACAAATATTTGGGGGTCCATTTGGATAGCAAACTGGACTGGAGATGCCACTCAGAGTTTGTCTACAAGAAGGGGATGAGCAGACTGTATTTCCTAAGGAAACTGAGGTCTTTTAATGTGTGTAGCAAAATGTTAGAAATGTTCTACCAATCTGTGGTGGCAAGTGCCATCTTTTTTGCAATCACGTGCTGGGGTAGTAGTGTGCGGGCCTCTGATGCTAATAAGCTGAATAAGATTATTAAGAAGGCAAGTTCTGCTGTGGGCTGCAATCTGGACTCTTTTGGGGAGGTAGTGGAGAGAAGAACTCTGAAAAAGTGTATGACAATTATGAACAATAATGCACATCCACTATATGAGCTATTCATGAGACAGAAGAGCACCTTCAGTAACCGGCTAATACTTCTGAGGTGTAAGAAGGAAAAATATAGGAAATCGTTTGTGCCAACTGCCATGGGAATGTACAACAATAACATTAGGGTTAAACCACCAAGGTGAATGTCTACTTATTTCTCTACATTTCAGTTCACTCGTTGTGTATGTCCTATTCTAATGTATAATGTATAATGTTCTTCTGTCAACAAACTGTCATGTCAACTATGGAATTCCTTTATGATTTTTATGATTTAAGTTGTGCTGCTGTGATACCATAATTTCCCACGGGATCAATAAAGTGTATCGTATCGTATCGTATCGTATATGGCCATTTTGTGGTTTTGCATCGGTTGGTGTGTTGTGGTGTGTTGTGGTAACGTTTGCACCATGTCTGACCTCCTGCACTTTACCCCAACGCAGCGGGTTTTGTTTAACTGGGTCTTGTTGCGTCGCTTTGGTCAGCCATATCCCGTGATTGTGGATCCGCGAAGGAGGAGAAGAAGAATGTAGGTGCATCCTCTTTTGACTAAACGCCTCACTAAAGGCCATTTTCATAGGCTCTATACAGCTCTGCGGGCACATCCTGAAAAATTCTATCTCTACTGTCGCATGACGATTCGAACATTTGATATATTGTAGGAGATATTACGTCCAGGTATCACCTATGAGGACACAAGGATGCGCAAAGCCATATCCGCAGAGGAGCGTCTTCTCCTTACCTTACGGTATGTATTCAGCATCCTCACATACTGTATGTTGATGATCTTTTTCTTTATGTGTTTGTTTCTATCAGGTATTTTCATGTATATGTGTACATTAGGTCACAAGCAGATCTCAAAAAGTTTGGGAAATGTTATAGTTAAGCACCCTAAGGACATTTTTCAGTTTACAGCGTTAATCATGTTTTAGAAAATCTTAAATATGATTGTGCTTCTTCATGTTTTGTGTGAACTCTTGTAACTTACCTAATATTGTTTTTTGTTCACTTTCAGCTTCCTGACCACTGGATTGTCGTTTGCGGGACTCCACCTGGAGTTTTTGATTGGGCGCTCAACAATTTCTGGCATTGTGCGGTCAACCTGTAGGCAAATATGGGATAGACTCAAGGACCTTGTGATGCCTGAGCCAAAACAGACTGACTGGAAAAAAATAGCCCATGGGTTCCAGGACAATTGTGACTTTCCAAACTGCATTGGAGCGGTGGATGGGAAACATATCAGGGTACGTAAGCCGCCAAACTCTGGCTCCCAATTCTACAATTATAAGCAGTTTTTCTCTGTAGTTCTGTTAGCTGTAGTTGACAGTAACTACAGGTTTATAATTGACTGGAGACTCTAGTGTCTTCAATTCATCCATTATGGATCGGCGGCTACTTGACAACCAGTTAGATCTCCCACCACCACTACAACTCCCAGGCTCCACTGCAGAAGCAGTTCTTTTTGTTTTTGTTGGAGATGAGGCGTTCCAACTGACCAGACACGTCATGAGGCCTTATCCCTGGCGCAACCTCGACCACCGTCTGAGGATCTTTAATTTGCGCCTTTCTAGGGCGCAGAGACTGGTGGAGTGCGCCTTTGGTATTCTGGTGGCCAAATGGCGTGTCCTCCAGTCTGCCATTCAGCTCAGTGAGGCTACAGTGAATGAAGTAATCAAAGCCTCTGTAATTTTGCACAATTATACCCGCATACATGATTGCTTCTCAGATGATAATGATGAACACATGTTGAGTACTCTAATTAGGCCTACACCACATGGCCCTCCTCCGCGCCGTCCCCTTTCTGGCATAAAAGTTAGGGATGTTTTCACAAATTATTTTGTTTCTCCTCAGGGTTCTACTCCCTGGCAAGATTATGCTGTTTCTCAGATGTGATTTACTTATTTTATACATATATTTGTCAAATATAATTTTTTATGCCACTGAAACAGTACTGTGTGTGTTGTATTTCCTTAATGACCAGATGTTTATGAACAGAGCATATGTGTGTGACGTAATAATGATTGGTCCACAAACATCAATTGGCTTTTGACAAAATTGTTTACTGACAGCAAAAGCCTTTTTTTTTGTAAACTTGTAACCATATTATGGTTTATTTTTTTTGTTTTTTTTTTGTTTTGTAAAACAAATAAGCACAACAAAGTGCAAATACTGCACAAAAGAGCAAAACACATGGTTTGCCATATAATATAACAAGAAAATAAACAAAAAACAAAAAACATTACAGATCCCTGTAAGTTGGCGGGGGAGATGGCGGCAGCTCAGGGTCCTGTTCAGGGGGCCTTTGTTGGGCTAATTGTCCTTCACGCTGTGAGGATGCTGTAGCTTGTGGCAAAGAATACTGGCCTGGTCCATATTGGCCAGTTGTGTGTTGTCCATAAGCTAATTGTCTCTGGCCCTCATGCTGACGGACATATTGGCTGGACTCATATCCAACCCCAAAATGGCCATGTTATCCAAACCCACGTTGGGACCAGCCTATATCACTGGGTCTGGAAAAGTGGCCATATTGGGAATGTGGGTTGTAGGCTGCCATTTGGTACAGTGCTGGCCTTTGTAGATTTTGGGGTGGGAGGGGTTGAGGTGTAGGCATACGTGGAGTAGGTGCTTCAAATCCTTATTGATCCTGCACCTGTTGAGTGAATTAAAGACGCAAGAGGTTAGTTTGGGAAAGCTGCCTTCTCTCCAGAAATTCAAACACCTCATAGGGGTTATTTGGAGGGATGCTTAAATCAATCAGGATTTGAATACACCCTTTCACACGTAGCCTCACCTCACAGGGAAGGGGATGAAGGTAACGGGCAAGGCTGCAAGCAAAGGCCTCCTCTCCATCATCCGTGGCTGCCCTGGCCAAATAATTGAGGACCCCAGCATCCACATCACTCCTTGTGGCTTGCAGCTCTCTCCTTCTGCGGCCTCTACTTAAAGCCCCAGCTGCCTGTGGGGAGGACACCAGTGAGCCTGTAGGGCTGCTGCTATGGGCATGTTCCTCATTGCTTCCAGGATCATGTGCTGCTGAGGGTGGTGGTGCAGCATCTTCAACACTTGCTGCTGGCTGTAGTGATGCCGAAGCCGATGGCCCTTCAAGGATGGAGGTAGAAGAGTCCAAATCATCTTCTTCCAGACTTATGGGATCTATTACAGCCTCCAAATCAGACCCGGTCTCCCTCTCTGTGAGGTTGGACTGTGTTCTGTTATTAAACAATAAAGAAAATAAAACTTAATTAAAAGTTGAGTAATTTGAGAACATTATTTTATTACACATCTGTAAGCTCGTCTCACCATAATTACCTAGACACAACCTCAGATCAGCACAAGATCTCCTTCTCTACTCCCCTCTTATCTCCTATTCCCACAATGGTATACAAGATTTATCTCGTGTATCACCCCTACTGTGGAATTCACTACCACAACACATCATACTGTCGCCTACCATTGAAAGCTACACAAACAGCATGAAGACCCACCTCTTCAAACAATCAGATAACCTGCAGTAACCACTAACCACACATCGACCAAACCACTGCATGAACATCTCTAACCTTGCCTACTGTATTCTAACCCATCCCTTGTTGTAGCTTGTAAGGCTTTGCGGGCAGGGTCCTCTCTCCTCCAGGACCATTTTTACATTTTTTGCTGTAAACATTATTTTAGGGACTAGGTTTACCCATCCTTACATGTAATTCGCCATGGAATAACCATAACAAATAACATTAATACTAATATTTTAAACAAATAATGTGTTGTGTGGTTATGACTTACTGTCTGAGATCCATACTGCCATCCAAAAAGGAAAGACGGTCGTAATAAATATATTTCTTTTTTTTCAGTGGTGCTGCTGACCCACTTCTTGCCTGCTGCTGCCTTTCCCGCCGGTACTGGTCCCTGATGCTGCGCCATCGTGTCATAACATCATCCACTGCAATGACATGGTAACAAATATTGTTTAAGGTCATTATGCACATTGCTTAATACAGTTGGCAGTGATAGATTATTATTATTATTATTTATTTACATAGCACCATTAATTCCATGGTGCTTTACATGAGAAAGGGGTTACATACAGAGTTCTAGATATCGTTTACAGTAAACAACTTTACAGTGACAGACTGGTGCAGAGGGGAGAGGACCCTGTCCTTTCGGACTTACATTAGATAATATTTGAACGAGGATAATAAAATGCCTTCTTAACTAATTATCATAAAGTTACAATTTTTGGAAAAAAAAAGAACAGGGTCAACACCCCTCTGGACGAGTTTTGATTCCAAAAAAATAGTACCCAACGCAACATCAATATTAGCTATGTACCTAAACACTTTATCATGTTAATCAGCTTTGGTTTTTGGACAAAATGACAAAAAATAACATAGTAAGAGAAAATAGATTTTTCCTGTAATCATGTAGGGAAAGCATCTTTCAAGGTAAATTAATGTCAATACATTAGTGTACTTACAAAGTTGTGTCTGCTCCGCACGTGGCCGTTGGGCATAATCTGGGAATAGGATCCCACAAATGGTCCTCCAAGCTACCTCTTTCCTGGCACAGTTCGAATAAATAGGATCCCGCTGGTCCCAGATTTCTGGCCTTTCTTGGACCAAGATGAGGAGAATATCCACTTTTATTATGCTGGCCATGATGCTTGCAACTCCGTGGAGGCGAGTGGCAGACTTCTGGGATGTCTGTGTGGCTTTTTCAGCTAATTAGCATGTCTGAGCTTCCTGATTGAGGGCTTGGCACAATTCCTTGCACCTGGCGATGTCTGGAGATGTCTGGCGTATTTCTCGCAAGTCACACTGTTGGTCCGTGTGTAATCTGTATTTTTCAGGCCCCCATAGACTTTCATTGGCGTATTTTTTGCACAATACGGTGACAAACGCAGCATACTGCGATTTTCTATGGCCGTAGAAGACCGCATAATACGGATCCGTAAAATACGGCTGATAGGAGCAGGACCATAGAGAATCATTGTACTGTATGCAATCCGTATTTTCTGCACCTCTCATACATCCGTATAACTCGCTAGTGTGACGCCGGCCTAAGCGCTCAGTGTAGAGTGCAGGATAAATGTGATCTTTGTAAGGCAGAATTAACAAATTAACTGCCTGTGAAAAATTTGTTCTAATTAGTTTTCATGCCATTCCTCATGCTCTATAAGTGATTAGACTATTTTATTTCTAGAGTTGGTGCAATTACACCGATATTAGATTTAAATAGTCTTTTTTTATGTTTCACTGCTATCACACGCTAAAAACTGCATTTTTTGCAAAACAAAAGTTTTTGCATCATCATGTTTTGAGAGCTAAATTATTCTAAATTTCTGCCAACAGAGTTATGTGAGTGCTTGTTTTTTGTGAGACAAGTTGACGTTACCATTTTCAGGCACTTACCATTTTTGGATCGCTTTCTGTTCAATTTTTGTGAGGCAGAATGAACAAAAACCAGCAATTCAGGAATTGTTTTTTAAGGTTTTTTATGCTGTTCACCATGTGATAAAATTGATAACATAACTTTTCTCTTTGGGTCAGTACGATTACATATCTTTTTTTATGTTTTGCACACTGAAAACTATTTTATACAAAAAACTTGTTTTTGCTTCGCTCTATTCTGAGAGCTATTACTCTATTTTTCCACTGCTGAAGCTGTATGACAGTTTGTTTTTTGTGGTACAAAATTCTGTTTTCAGCTAAACCATTTTTATTTACATTCATCTTTTTGATCGCGTTTTATTACACTTTTTGCTGAGATGTGGCGATACTAAATATGTGTAGTTTATTTTTGCTTTTATATAAATATATTTATTTATTGGATTAATATTTGTTCTTGTTTTTTGTTCTTGTTCTTTTTTTTAATATTTTTTGCAATTTTTAAAACTTTCTTTTAATTTTTACCTTGTCCCAGTATGGGACGTCAACTTTCCTTGCCCTGATTTCTGATCTAATACGAATACATTACATATGTGCATGACAGACAGGGTGGAAGCGTGTCAGCTCCTGCTCTGAGCAGGAGATAACAAGCCACCATACCTAGGTGACCCATCTTTCAGCCCAGGGTCACCATGTGCTATACCGATCGATGTCGCTGTCTCTATTGACAGCACCCATAATTGTCATTAGCGCTGAACGTGGGCATTGCTGCATGGTGTCACCCACTTTTGACTGCATCAGCGCTCAGAGAGAGCCTTAGAAATCGTCATGCCATACATGTATGGTGGCTTGCAGGAACACACCTGACGCAGCGCCATACAGGTACGGCGGATGCAGTGAAGTGGATAAAGAATGTCTGTCAGTAGGTTCAACCATGCAATGCCGTGTATATTGGCGTGTAGATCATAGGAATCTCAATAATGTGATACCTTAATATCTGCTATCCGATGTCTTATTCTAGAGAAATCCAGATTTATGTTATGTGTAAATGAGCTGGTAAGATCTATGAGCCGGACAATGATTTTCATGAGAATTTGCCTCCAGAGCTTGTTTTTTAATAAAGGGATGAGCTATGTCTGTGACATATGTAAGTAACACAAAACAGTAGAACAGAACTTTGTCTTGTAACAAACACGTTTACTGCAGCTCTCACAGCTTTGCTGTATTGCAACAATATTGCAACCCTGGCTGCCAGTGAGATGGCAACTGAAGCTAAGAGGAACCTACAGATATGTCAGTTATGATCATACACAGTTCTGCAGTGAGATATGGAGAGCAGAGAGTGGCTATTACACATCACACTGGTAATTCTCCCTAGTATTTAAAATAGTCCCTGGAGGCAGATTCTCATGCAGATCATTGTCCAGCTCATAGTCCTGAACAGCTTGTTTACATGTAAGAAAAATGTGGATTTCTCTGGAACAAGACATCAGATCACAGATATCCAATTTATTATTTTATTCAGCTTCTTATGACCTACATGGCCATAAAGGTGGCTCAGGAGAGTTGATACTACTGACAGGTTCCCTTTAAGAACTTTGCTGCATGCTTTGATCCAGGAGCACTTCCACACTACTGTGCTGGAATCAAGCTCTCCTAATGATCACAGCAGTACATTCATTGCAAGCACTTGGATATTATTATTATTATTTATTGTTATAGCATCATTTGTTCCATGGTGCTTTACATGTGAGGAGGGGTATACATAATAAACACAAGTACAATAATCTTAAACAATACAAGTCATAACTGGTACAGGAGGAGAGAGGACCCTGCCCACAAAGGCTAACAATCTACAAGGGATGGGTGAGAATACAGTAGGCGAGGATAGAGCTGGTCATGCAGCAGTTTGGTCGATCGGTGGTTACTGCAGGTTGTAGGCTTGTCAGAAGAGGTGGGTCTTCAGGCTCTTTTTGAAGGTTTCGATGGTAGGCGAGAGTCTGATGTGCTGTGGTAGAGGGTTCCAGAGTAGGGGTGATACGCGAGAGAAATCTTGTATATGATTGTGGGAAGAGGAGATAAGAGGGAAGTAGAGAAGGAGATCTTGTGAGGATTGGAGGTTGCGTGTAGGTAAGTACCGGGAGACGAGGTCACAGCTGTATGGAGGAGACAGGTTGTGGATGGCTTTGTACGTCATGGTTAGGGTTTTGTACTGGAGTCTCTGGGTAATGGGGAGCCAGTGAAGGGATTGACAGCGGGGAGAGGCCAGGGAATAGCAGGGGGACAGGTGGGTTAGTCAGGCAGCAGAGTGTAGGATGGATTGGAGGGGTGCGAGAGTGTTAGAGGGGAGGCCACAGAGCAGGAGGTTGCAGTAGTCAAGGCAAGAGATGATGAGGGCATGCACTAGGGTTTTTGCAGATTCTTGGTTGAGGAATGTACGGATTCATGAAATATTTTTGAGTTGAAGTCGGCAGGAAGTGGAAAGGGCTTGGATATGTGGTGTGAAGGAGAGATCAGCGTCAAGTATTACCCCGAGGCAGCGAGCTTGTGGGACTGGGGAGAGTGGGCAGCCATTTACTGTAATGGATAGGTTCGTTGGGGGGGTCGCGTGAGATGGGGGAAAGATGATGAATTCTGTTTTGTCCATGTTAAGTTTCAGAAATCTAGCGGAGAAGAAGGATGAAATAGTGGACAGACATTGAGGGATTCTGGTTAGTAGGGAGGTGATATCTGGTCCAGAGATGTAGATCTGTGTGTCATCAGCATAGAGGTGATACTGAAAGCCATGAGATTCTATGAGCTGTCCCAGACTAAAGGTGTAAATGGAGAAGAGCAGGGGCCCTAGGTCTGAACCTTGTGGGACTCCGACAGATAGGGGGCGAGGTGAGGAGGTGGTGTGTGAGTGGGAGACGCTGAATGTCCGGTCTGTTAGGAATGATGAGATCCAGGATAGGGCCAAGTCTGCGATGCCAAGGGATGAGAGGGTCTGTAATAATAGGGAATGGTCCACTGTGTCAAAGGCAGCAGACAGGTCGAGGAGGAGGACAGAGTAATGTCGCTAGCTCTTGGTGGTTAAGAGGTCATTGGTGACCTTAGTTAGGGCAGTTTCAGTGGAATGGTGTGACCGGAAGCCAGATTGTAAGCGGTCAAAGAGGGAGCAAGAAGAGAGATGGGAGGACAGTTCAAGGTAGGCGTGTTGTTCCAGTAGTTTGGAGGCATAGGGAAGAAGTGATATAGGGCGATCGCTAGATACAGAGGATGGGTCAAGAGAAGGCTTTTTGACGATAGATGTGATGGAGGCATGTTTAAAGCTTGAGGGGAAAACTCCAGTTGTTAGTGATAGGTTGAAGAAATGGGTTAGGGTTGGGATGAAGACTGTGGTGAGGTTTGGGATGAAGTGGGATGGGATCGGGTCAAGTGCACAGGTGGTGAGATGCGATCTTGAGAGTAGAGTGGAAAGTTGATCTTCTGTAACGGTGGAGAAGTTGGTTTTGGAGGCGGAGGGCTGGGAAGTCGGGAGGAAGGGCTCTGGGGGTTGTCAACCAAAATTGTCTCTGATGTTATCAATCTTCTGCTTGACAAATAAGGCTAAGTCTTCAGCGGAGATAAGTGGGGAGGGAGGAGGTGCTGGGGGACGGAGGAGAGAATAGAAGGTGTTGAATAACTGTTTAGGGTTGTGAGGCAGGGAGGATATCAGAGATGAGAAGTAGGTTTGTTTAGCTGTGGCGAGTGTGGTCTTGAAAGTAGTGAGGGACTGTTTGAATGCGATGAAGTGCTCGTTTGAGTGGGATCTTTTCCATCTGTGCTCAGCAGCCCTGGAAGCTTGCCTCAGTTCTTTGGTCAGGCTGGTGTGCCAGGGCTGTCTGTTGATTTTGTGAGCTTTGGTATGTGTAAGTGGGGCAGCAGATTCCAAAGCTACAGCTATTGTGGTGTTATATAGAGCGGCAGCGTCATCCGCATTGTGTAAGAAACTTATATCTGTGAGAGGGAGGAGAGATTCAGAGAATGAATGTAGGTCAAGATGTTTAAGATCTCTGCGAGGGTGTGAAAGTTTGTGGGGTGGGGATTGTAGACATGGAGTGGAGAGGGAAGAGAATGTGAGAAGGTTGTGGTCAGAGAGAGGAAGAGGTTAGATAGGGAGCAGAGGCGGGTGAAGATGTTGTCCAGTGTGTGACCATCTTTGTGGGTGGCTGTAGAAGACCATTGAGTGAGGCCAAAGGAGGAAGTGAGAGATAGAAGTTTAGTGGCAGCTTCGAGGGAAGTGTCAATGGGGATGTTGAAGTCGCCCATGATGATAGTGGAGATGTCCGCGGAACGGAAATGAAGTAGCCAGGTGGTGAAGTGGTCAAAGAAGGTGGTGGCTGGCCCTGGGGGGGGGCGGTAAATGACAGCCAGTTGGAGGTTGGAGGGGGAGTAGATGCGCACAGAGTGCACCTCAAAGGAAGGGAGGGTAACAGAGGCTGGCAGTGGGATTGGGGTGAAGGAGCAGTTATCTGACAGGAGAAAACCAACTCCTCTGCCATGTTTGCTGCTGGGGCGGGGTGTGTGAGAAAGGTGGAAGCCACCGTAAGAGAGTGCAGCAGGGGAGGCTGTGTCAGAAGGGGTGAGCCAGGTTTCGGTGATGGCGAGGAAGGAAAGTTTGGTAGTAACAAAAAGATCATGGATGTAGGAAAGCTTGTTGCAGACAGAGCGAGCGTTGCATAGAGCTCCTGTTAGTGGGACTGGGGAAGCGGGGGCTGGGTGAATGGGTATAAGGTTAGAGAGGATACGGAAGTTTGTGATAGAGCGTGGATGGGAGGTAGAAATGACTGTGGGAAAGTGGTGAGGAGGACCAGGATTTGGAGAGATATCACCAGCAGTGAGAAGGATCAGAGAAAGTGTTAGCAGGTGGGAGCAGGAGAGGGCATGAGGGGGCTGTCTGTGTTTGGAGGCAGAGCATTGTAGGTTAAGGAACAGTTCTGAGGAGGACGTGAGATGGATGGGGAGGATTGGAGGATAGATGAGTTAAAGCTCTATTGTGACATTGTGAGACAGCTGCTGAGACTAGGAATGCAAGGTTACAGCCCAGTGATTATATGATCTCGGATTGCTACTGAGACTTGGAAAGCTGGTTTACAAAAAATGTATACTATGTTGTAAATTTGATTTTTTTTCCCCTTGTTATTAGTCCACCATAACAACTTATGACCTATCCAACTAGGGTGATAAATTCTTGATTGTTGCTGGGCTATCTACATCAGTCTCATAGACCATAAATGCTTAACTTGTCTATTTACTTAGGGGTAGGAATGAGTGAACCCGAACTGTAAAGCTTGGAGTTCCTACCATACTAGACATCTAGTGTCTGGTACTAAACACAGACTTCTTACTCTATGACAGGGTTACTTTTCAGGTTTAGCAGACTAATAAAGCTTGTTGAAAGGCTGCAGCACAGCCAGGGCCGTATTTGGCATTCTTGCTGGCCTAGGCACTCAAATGGTCACATTATCTACTGGTGAGTGAGACTACAAATGTCCATACCATTTAGATAGTAGTTAAGGTTCCCTGTACACATCAGGCTAATGTTGGCCAAACTTGCCGATATCACCAGTTTCGGCTGACAGCGTAAGAGTGCCTGCAAGCAAGCATATGAGAAATCACCTTACTTTCATCCAGAAAACTCGGATGATTTTTTCTAGTTTACATCAGATTCTCATTCATGTGCCATCCTTGTGTCCGTGTTTTTCATGTCCGTGTCTGGTGAAAACATTTTTAAGCTTGCTTAAAAATCATTGTTCTGTGCAGCAGATCATCCAGTGTAAATATGTGCTACACAGAACATTTTTATTCTATGCACACAGAAGTAAAGGCACCCAGAAACACTTAGCCACCCACTCCACCACCCTCAGAATGGTTTCACAGCAAACCTCAATCACCAGGACAATACATAAAAATTCATCCAAATAATGTATCGGTGAATCAAACCTGACACATAACGGACAACCCATTCCAAAAACGAACTGAAAGCCTCAAAGAATGCGCAAGATAGAGCACATCCCGTTGGTAAAACATCTATCAACTGAAAATCCCCCCTACAATAACAACCCAACAATCTAACGCTCTCTGGATGAACTGGTAACAACTAGTGATGAGCGAATATACTCGTTACTTGAGATTTCGCGAGCACGCTCGGGTGACCTCCGAGTATTTTTTAGTGCACGGAGACTTAGTTTTCCTCAACTCAGCTGAATGATTTACATCTCTTAGCAAGCTTGATTACATGTGGGGATTCCCTAGCAACCAGGCAACCCCCACATGTACTTATGCTGGCTAAAAGATAGAAATCATTCAGCTGCGGCGATGAAAACTAAATCTCCGAGCACTAAAAAATATTCAAAGGACACCCGAGCATGCTCGAGAAATCTCAAGTAACAAGTATATTCGCTCATCACTAGTAACAACCTAAATGCAGATTCAATGTCTGTCTTTGCCAAAAGTGCCTCCCTCCCACAACTCCTAACCCAACGTGCCTCTTCATCAAATGACGTATAAACCACTGAGCAGAGCTCCAGGGCAATCCAATCATTCACGGACATCCTCCGAGGATATGACAAATGGTGAATGAGTCAAAATTTATCCAGCTCCTTCTTAGGCACAAACCCTAAGGGGGAGAATACCAAGTTCCTAAAAGGAGGGTCACTAAATGGTCCAGACAACTGCTCCAAGGCAACTTCCTTTGCCAACTTCTCTGAAACCACCTCCCCATACTGATCAGCTCACCAAAAATTTTTAAGGATCCAGGGAATTTCAAACAGAGGTGCTGGAATTGTAAAACTGTCCTTAAAACCTGGCAACAACAGTTCCACCTTGCATCTATCTGGAAATCTATTTAGATAAGGGACCATTGCAACTAGCTTCACTGGTATCTCCCCTCTGCGTGTAACTGCTCCCTGACTTTGTCTTTTTCTTTTTAAAACATCTGGTGGCACCATGGGAGGAACCACTGCAATATGAGCAGAGATGCTTGAATTTGCAGTTAGCTCCAAATATACACTGGCTTTCATTGAACTGCCAGCATTAACACGGATTTTGCAGCACTGACTGGCCTGATTCTCCCCTGTCCCATAAGTATTGGACTGACTATTGACCTGACAAATGCCCCAGGCTCCTTTATGAAAGGAATGCCCAAACCTAGTAGGAGCCATAACCCGCAACCAAAGGCCTATGTCTTTTTAAACCCACCGAATTGCAAGACGAATAGCTTTCCTCTGATGGAATTGATCCATAAATCCTATGTGCCTCACCAATGCAGTCCATATAACAGAACAGGGAAGAGCAGTTCTCCAGCGCCTTTTCACCTTTAACACTTGCCAAAATGTCAAAAGCTTGAAAGTCAATTAACAAATGTTTGAGTGATTATGTGCCACCTACGTTTTTCCTCCTTCTTACTATCATCTTTTTATGCTCCTATCCAAATTAAATTATTTCTAACGGTAGCAGCAAAAAATATTTGACATATTCATCATTCCAAATATTTTCCCTTACTTCCTTCTTAAGATGAGCCCCCAACGAACCCTCGAAACACATATATACCTCCCCATGTGCCCTGTCATCCATATTAATCCTATATTCCTTCTCCTTTTCTCTCTGCACCGACACAGTATCAGAAAATTTAACCGACACTCCAGACCCACTACCCGCAAAAGCCATGCCCACTAAACTACAGACCGACCCATGCCTCTAAATGCCATGGAGCTGCCCTTCCCCCTTCAAAAAGGGTGAGCAACTCTCTTACATTTGCAAGGATGTCCCTAACACCTTCACTAGCCAAATCTGACCAAACACCAACCTCCTGCCCTATACCTACAGGTTCAACTACCTGACTACCACCCACCCTAGTAGACATCATAATTGGAGGAAATGGACATGACATGGGGTAATACTAACCAGGCTGTGAGGGAACTGTGATTCTACATCCTGAAGTCCCGAGTCCTGATGTCCATCCATTCTGCTGATTCATCCCACTGGACCCTCAAGTGTCTGAGGTCTGAAGCCAGATGATCCTGTGGAAGCCGCCTTCATGGCACTGCAAGGCCGCACCACATTGGAAGGGACCGGTCTGCATAGTCGACCTTGACCAGCAGGTTGTAGCTGAGAGGGGGACCCCCCAGCAAACAACCCACTGCCCGATATACCCCCTGGCAGCAGGGGCAGAATGGTCACCGATAGTCTTTATGAGACAGGTGGAACTACCACCGATGGAACTAATATTGCTGATAACCCTGCAAGCAGGGACATAAAGCCCATCGGCAAATCTGTTGTGAATTCTGTGGCAGAGTTCACTCATGTGGTCACAAGTGGTATTTCGGCTGATTCTCTCTGGGAGCTTCCGTTTGTGGAGGAAAGTGGTACTGCAGCTTCTGAGTTTCCTCCCTCAGGTGATCTGGTGAGGTCGTTAGCTGCTTCTCTACTTAACTCCACCTGATGCTTTGATCCATGCTTCCTGTCAATGTTCCAGTGTTGGACTTGTGTTTCTCTGGATCATTCCTGTGGCCTGCTGCTCTGCATAGCTAAGTGCTTCTTTGCTATTTGTTGCTATTTTTTCTGTCCAGCTTGTCTATTTGTTTTGCTGGAAGCTCTGGGACGCAAAGGGTGTACCTCCGTGCCGTTAGTTCGGTACGGAGGGTCTTTTTGCCCCCTTTGCGTGGTTTTCTTTAGGGTTTTGTGTAGACCGCAAAGTTATCTTTCCTATCCTCGTTCTGTCTAGAATATCGGGCCTCACTTTGCTGAATCTATTTCATCCCTACGTTTGTCTTTTCATCTTACTCACAGTCATTATATGTGGGGGGCTGCCTTTTCCTTTGGGGTATTTCTCCGAGGCAAGGTAGGCTTATTTTTCTATCTTCAGGCTAGTTAGTTTCTCAGGCTGTGCCGAGTTGCATAGGGAGCGTTAGGCGCAATCCACAGCTGCCTCTAGTTGTGTTTGGAGAGGATCAGGAATTGCGGTCTACAGAGTTTCCACGTCTCAGAGCTCGTTCTATTATTTTGGGTTATTGTCAGATCACTGTATGTGCTCTGATCGCTATGTACATTGTGTTACTGAATTGCCTATCATAACAGTACAGGAAGCCAAAAGTACTAATGATTCTCAATAGAGGGAAAAAAGAAGTTCTGAGACCATTTTTTTTCCTTTGCACTGTGATTTGTCTTTTTTTTCCCCTAGACATTTGGGTGGTTCAGGACACAGGTGTTACAATGGACATTAAAGGTCTGTCTTCATGTGTAGATCAGCTCACGGCAAGAGTTTAAGATATTCAAAATTTTGTGGTTCAGAATTCTTTGTTAGAACCGAGAATTCCTATTCCAGATTTGTTTTTTGGAGATAGAACTAAATTTCTGAGTTTCAAGAATAATTGTAAACTGTTTCTGGCTTTGAAACCTCGCTCCTCTGGTGACCCAGCGCAACAGGTTAGGATCGTCATTTCTTTTTTGCGTGGCGACCCTCAGGACTGGGCATTTTCTCTTGCGTCAGGAGATCCTGCATTGAGTGATATCGATGCGTTTTTCCTGGCGCTTGGATTGCTGTACGATGAGCCTAATTCAGTAGATCAGGCAGAAAAAAATTTGCTGGCTCTTTATCAGGCTCAGGATGAGATAGAGCTATATTGCCAGAAATTTAGAAAATGGTCCGTGCTCACTCAATGGAATGAATCTGCGCTTGCAGCCATTTTCAGAAAGGGTCTCTCTGAAGCCATTAAGGATGTCGTGGTGGGATTTCCTATGCCCGCTGGTTTGAATGAGTCTATGTCTTTGGCCATTCAGATCGGTCGACGCTTGTGTGAGCGTAAATCTGTGTACCATTTGGCGGTATTACCTGAGATTAAACCTGAGCCTATGCAGTGTGATAGGACTATGACCAGAGTTCAACGACAAGAACACAGACGTCTGAATGGGCTGTGTTTCTACTGTGGTGATTCCACTCATGCTATCTCTGATTGTCCTAAGCGCACTAAGCGGTTCGCTAGGTCTGCCGCCATGGGTACTGTACAGTCAAAATTTCTTCTGTCCGTTACCTTGATATGCTCCTTGTCGTCGTATTCTGTCATGGCGTTTGTGGATTCAGGCGCTGCCCTGAATTTGATGGACTTGGATTATGCTAAACGTTGTGGGTTTTTATTGGAGCCCTTGCAGTGTCCTATTCCATTGAGAGGAATTGATGCTACACCTTTGGCCAAGAATAAGCCTCAATACTGGACCCAGCTGACCATGTGCATGGCTCCTGCACATCAGGAGGTTATTCGCTTTCTGGTGTTGCATAATCTGCATGATGTGGTCGTGTTGGGGTTGCCATGGCTACAAGCCCATAATCCAGTATTGGATTGGAATTCCATGTTGGTGTCGAGCTGGGGTTGTCAGGGGGTACATGGTGATGTTCCATTTCTGTCAATTTCGTCATCCACCCCTTCTGAGGTTCCAGAGTTCTTGTCTGATTACCGGGATGTATTTGATGAGACCAAGTCCGATGCCCTGCCTCCGCATAGGGATTGTGATTGTGCTATCAATTTGATTCCTGGTAGTGAATTCCCAAAAGGTCGACTGTTTAATTTATCCGTGCCTGAGCACACCGCTATGCGCAGTTATGTGAAGGAATCCCTGGAGAAGGGGCATATTCGCCCGTCGTCGTCGCCATTGGGAGCAGGGTTCTTTTTTGTGGCCAAGAAGGATGGTTCGCTGAGACCGTGTATAGATTACCGCCTTCTTAATAAGATCACTGTTAAATTTCAGTACCCCTCGCCATTGTTATCTGATTTGTTTGCTCGGATTAAGGGGGCTAGTTGGTTCACTAAGATAGATCTTCGTGGTGCGTATAATCTGGTGAGAATCAGGCAAGGCGATGAATGAAAAACTGCATTTAATACGCCCGAGGGTCATTTTGAGTATCTAGTGATGCCGTTCGGACTTGCCAATGCTCCATCAGTGTTTCAATCCTTTATGCATGACATCTTCCGTGAGTACCTGGATTAATTCCTGATTGTGTACTTGGATGACATTTTGATCTTCTCGGATGATTGGGAGTCTCATGTGAAGCACGTCAGAACGGTTTTTCAGGTCCTGCCTGCTAATTCTTTGTTTGTGAAGGGATCAAAGTGTCTCTTTGGTGTGCAGAAGGTTTCATTTTTGGGGTTCATCTTTTCCCCTTCTACTATCGAGATGGATCCGGTTAAGGTCCAAGCCATCCATGATTGGACTCAGCCGACATCTCTGAAAAGTCTGCAAAAGTTTCTGGGCTTTGCTAATTTTTATCGTCGCTTCATCTGCAATTTTTCTAGTGTTGCCAAACCATTGACCGATTTGACCAAGAAGGGTGCTGATTTGGTCAATTGGTCTTCTGCTGCTGTGGAAGCTTTTCAAGAGTTGAAGCGTCGTTTTTCTTCTGCCCCTGTGTTGTGTCAACCAGATGTTTCTCTTCCGTTCCAGGTCGAGGTTGATGCTTCTGAGATTGGAGCAGGGGCTGTTTTGTCACAGAGAGGTTCTGGTTGCTCAGTGATGAAACCATGCGTTTCTTTTCCAGGAAGTTTTTGCCTGCTGAGCGAAATTATGATGTGGGCAACCGAGAGTTGCTGGCCATGAATTGGGCATTCGAGGAGTGGTGTCATTGGCTTGAAGGAGCTAAGCATCGCGTGGTGGTATTGACTGATCATAAGAACTTGACTTATCTCGAGTCTGCCAAGCGCTTGAATCCTAGACAAGCTCGTTGGTCGTTGTTTTTTGCCCGTTTTGACTTTGTGATTTCGTACCTTCCAGGCTCTAAAAATGTGAAGGCGGATGCTCTGTCTAGGAGTTTTGTGCCCGACTCTCCGAGTTTATCTGAGCCGGCGGGTATCCTCAAGGAAGGAGTAATTGTGTCTGCCATCTCCCCTGATTTACGGCGGGTGCTGCAAAAATTTCAGGCTAATAAACCTGATCGTTGCCCAGCGGAGAAACTGTTTGTCCCTGATAGGTGGACGAATAGAGTTATCTCTGAACTTCATTGTTCGGTGTTGGCTGGTCATCCTGGAATCTTTGGTACCAGAGAGTTAGTGGCTAGATCCTTTTGGTGGCCCTCTCTGTCGCGGGATGTGCGTACTTTTGTGCAGTCCTGTGGGATTTGTGCTCGGGCTAAGCCCTGCTGTTCTCGTGCCAGTGGGTTGCTTTTGCCCTTGCCGGTCCCGAAGAGGCCTTGGACACATATCTCTATGGATTTTATTTCTGACCTTCCCGTTTCTCAAAAGATGTCAGTCATTTGGGTGGTCTGTGATCGCTTTTCTAAGATGGTCCATCTGGTACCCTTGTCTAAATTGCCTTCCTCTTCTGATTTGGTGCCTTTGTTCTTCCAGCATGTGGTTCGTTTGCATGGCATTCCAGAGAATATTTTTCTGACAGAGGTTCCCAGTTTGTTTCGAGGTTTTGGCGAGCCTTTTGTGGTAGGATGGGCATTGACTTGTCTTTTTCCTCGGCTTTCCATCCTAAGACTAATGGCCAGACCGAACGAACCAATCAGACCTTGGAAACATATCTGAGATGCTTTGTTTCTGCTGATCAGGATGACTGGGTGTCCTTTTTGCCTTTGGCTGAGTTCGCCCTTAATAATCGGGCCAGCTCGGCTACCTTGGTTTCACCGTTTTTCTGCAATTCTGGGTTCCATCCTCGTTTCTCTTCAGGACAGGTTGAGTCTTCGGACTGTCCTGGTGTGGATACTGTGGTGGACAGGTTGCAGCAGATTTGGACTCAGGTAGTGGACAATTTGGCCTTGTCCCAGGAGAAGGCTCAACTTTTCGCTAATCGCAGACGCCGTGTGGGTCCCCGACTTCGTGTTGGGGATCTGGTTTGGTTATCTTCTCGTCATATTCCTATGGAGGTTTCCTCTCCTAAGTTTAAACCTCGTTTTATTGGTCCGTATAGGATTTCTGGGGTTCTTAATCCTGTGTCTTTTCGTCTGACCCTTCCAGATTCTTTTTCCATACATAACGTATTCCATAGGTCATTGTTGCGGAGATACGTGGCACCTATGGTCCCATCTGTTGAGCCTCCTGCCCCGGTTTTGGTGGAGGGGGAATTGGAGTATATTGTGGAGAAGATTTTGGATTCTCGTGTTTCAAGACGGAAACTCCAGTATCTGGTTAAATGGAAGGGTTATGCTCAGGAAGATAATTCCTGGGATTTTGCCTCTGATATCCATGCTCCCGATCTTGTTCGTGCCTTTCATGTGGCTCATCCTGGTCGGCCTGGGGGCTCTGGTGAGGGTTCGGTGACCCCTCCTCAAGGGGGGGGTACTGTTGTGAATTCTGTGGCAGAGTTCACTCCTGTGGTCACAAGTGGTACTTCGGCTGATTCTCTCTGGGAGCTTCCGTTTGTGGAGGAAAGTGGTACTGCAGCTTCTGAGTTTCCTCCCTCAGGTGATCTGGTGAGGTCGTTAGCTGCTTCTCTACTTAACTCCACCTGATGCTTTGATCCATGCTTCCTGTCAATGTTCCAGTGTTGGACTTGTGTTTCTCTGGATCATTCCTGTGGCCTGCTGCTCTGCATAGCTAAGTGCTTCTTTGCTATTTGTTGCTATTTTTTCTGTCCAGCTTGTCTATTTGTTTTGCTGGAAGCTCTGGGACGCAAAGGGTGTACCTCCGTGCCGTTAGTTCGGTACGGAGGGTCTTTTTGCCCCCTTTGCGTGGTTTTCTTTAGGGTTTTGTGTAGACCGCAAAGTTATCTTTCCTATCCTCGTTCTGTTTAGAATATCGGGCCTCACTTTGCTGAATCTATTTCATCCCTACGTTTGTCTTTTCATCTTACTCACAGTCATTATATGTGGGGGGCTGCCTTTTCCTTTGGGGTATTTCTCTGAGGCAAGGTAGGCTTATTTTTCTATCTTCAGGCTAGTTAGTTTCTCAGGCTGTGCCGAGTTGCATAGGGAGCGTTAGGTGCAATCCACAGCTGCCTCTAGTTGTGTTTGGAGAGGATCAGGAATTGCGGTCTACAGAGTTTCCACGTCTCAGAGCTCGTTCTATTATTTTGGGTTATTGTCAGATCACTGTATGTGCTCTGATCGCTATGTACATTGTGTTACTGAATTGCCTATCATAACACAAATCCTCCTGGCACATCCCACTGTCAGTCATTGTGGAGGAGGAGGGCCAAGCGACCGGAACATCACCATGGTGAACCACTGTGACATCATGATTCTCATGGTGCACAGGCCCCGCCCCAATGCAGGCTGAGGTGGAAGCCTGTTAACCGCCTCTGGACCCAGCCCAGAAGATGGATTCCTCCCAGACCAGAGCCTGCTAGCACACTTCTGACTCGGCACCTGGCCTGGAGGATCCCTGAAGGAAGCCACGAAAGCCACACCAGAGGCCATGCCTGACAGGGATGCCACTTGTGTTGGAACTCTCCCACCCCCATCACCGATCCACTGCTGATGATACCAGCCACCTGCATGTCAAGCCAGCCTGCCGCAACCCTCAGGCTCTTCAATATCTGAGTCATAGATGCGATGCCATAAGTAAGCAGTGGTATGGGGGAACTAATCTTGACCACTGTGAGAGGAACCCCTCCACTTAACTTGGCCATATAAGTGACCCCAAAACAGTTCCACCCCACTAGAATGATGCCCCCACCCCTCCAACCCATTGTCATACTGGGGGAAGGGTGGCTGTGCGTTGGCCATTACTGACTAACCTGCAGCAACATCATTGGCAGCAGCAGATACAACAAGAAGCTAACAAACTCCTGATTCAACAATTGCATCAGCAACAGATGGATCTCTTGGCAGAAACTGTCTGGGTCAGCGATATGGCACCTTCTACCAGTTATAGTGATGCTACCCATGTAAGGTGAACAGTACAGGAGGCCTTGCAGAAAATGACTATGAAGGACAATGTTGAGGCTTTCCTGACTGTCTGGGAGAGGGTGGCAGACATAGAGAAACTGCCCCAAGAGCAATGTGAAGAGGTCCTAGCTCCATACCTTACTGGATAACCACAGAAAGTGTACTACAATCTGGCCCTGCATGATGCCAAGGAGTACAGCAAGGTGGAGATGGAAATTATGGCACGTTTGGGAATATCCCTGGCAGTCAGAGCAAAACAGGTGCACTTTTGGTGCTTATAAGTTAGCATAAAAACGCTTTTACTTGCACACAGAAATTGTAAAGCTCATTTTAAGCTTGCTAAAAGACTTGTGGGAGACCCCCTAATGTATGGAGTTAGGTGCAGTGGTCAGATGAGACCAAATTTGAACTTTTTGGCCACCAAGGTAAACGCTAAGTCTGGCGCCAAACCAACGCAGCTCACAACGCCAAGAACACAGTGAAACATGGTGGTGGCAGCTTCATGCTGTGGGGATGGTTTTCGGCAGCAAGGACAGGGAAAATTGTCCTAGTTGAGGGGCAGATGGATGGTGCAAAATACAGGGATTTTCTTGAGCAAAACCTGTTTCACTGTGTCAGTAATTTGAGACTAGGATGAAGGTTTACCTTCCAACAAAACAATGACCAAAGCATACTGCTAAAGCTACACTAGTGTGGTTACAGGGTACTGTTCACCAGAGGAAATCATGTAATTGAAGGAGCTGGAGCAGTTTTACCTTCAGGAGTGAGCAAAATTCCAGTGGCAAAATTGTGGAAAGCTCACAGCGACTTGCAGCTGTAATTGACGCAAAAGGAGGCTCTACAAAGTACTGACTTTAGGGGGGTGAATACTTGTGGACACTGAAGTTTTCATTTATTTTATCCTATTTGTTTATTGCTTCTCAATAAAAATAAAACCAAATGTTCAAAGTCGTAGGCATGTCTTGTGCATGAACTGATGTAAATCCTCAAAAAATACAGTGAAATTGTAGGTTGTGAGGTGGCAAAACACTAAAAATGCTAAGGATGTGAATACTTTGGCAATTCACTGTACAGAATATATTCAGTACAGACCAAAAGTTTGGACACACCTTCTCATTTAAAGATTTTTTCATGACTATGAAAATTGTGCATTCACACTGAAGGCATCAAAGCTATGAATTAACACATGCGGAATGATATACTTAACAAAAAAGTGTGAAACAATTATGTATTATATTCTAGGTTCTTCAAAGTAGCCACCTTTTGCCTTGATGACTGCTTTGCACACTCTTGACATTCTCTTCATGAGCTTCAAGAGGTAGTCACCGGGAATGGTTTTCACTTCACAGGTGTGCCCTGTCAGGTTTGATAAGTGGGATTTCTTGCCTTATAAATGGGGTTGGGACCATCAGTTGTGTTGTGCAGAAGTCTGGTGGATACACAGCAGATAGTCCTACTGAATATACTGTTAGAATTTGTATTATGGCAAGAAAAAAGAAGCTAAGTAAAGAAAAACGAGTGGCCATCATTACTTTAAGGAATGAAGATCAGTCAGTCCGAAAAATTTTGCAAACTTTGAATGTGTCCCCAAGTGCAATGGCAAAAACCATCAAGCGCTACAAAGAAACTGGCTCACATGAGCACTGCCCCAGGAAAGGAAGACCAACAGTCACCTCTGCTTCTGGGGATAAGTTTATCCGAGTTACCAGCCTCAGAAATCACAGGTTAACAGCAGCTTAGATTAGAGACCAGGTCAATGCCACACAGAGTTCTAGCAGCAGACACATCTCTACAACAACTCTTAAGAGGAGAATTTGTGCAGCAGGCATTCATGGTAAAATAGCTGCTAGGAAACCACTGCTAAGGACAGGCAACAAGCAGAAGAGACTTGTTTGGGCTAAAGAACACAAGGAATGGACATTAGACCAGTGGAAATCTGTGCTTTGGTCTGATGAGTCCAAGATTTGAGATCTTTGGTTCAAACCACAGTGTCTTTGTGGGATGTAGAAAAGGTGAGAGGATGGACTCCACATGCCTGGCTCCCACCATGAAGCATGGAGGAGGAGGTGTGATGGTGTGGGGGTGCTTTGCTGGTGACACTGTTGGGGATTTATTCAAAATTGAAGGCATACTGAACCAGCATGGCTACCACAGCATCTTGCAGCGGCATGCTATTCCATCCATTCCATTGCGTTTAGTTGGACCATCATTTATTTTTCAACAAGACAATGACCCCAAACACACCTCCAGTCTGTGTAAGGGCTATTTGACCAAGAAGGAGAGTGATGGGGTGCTACGCCAGATGACCTGGCCTCCACAGTCACCAGACCTGAACCCAATCAAGATGGTTTGGGGTGAGCTGGACCGCAGAGTGAAGGCAAAAGGGCCAACAAGTGCTAAGCATCTTTGGGAACTCCTTCAAGATTGTTGGAAGACCATTCACGGTGACTACCTCTTGAAGCTCATCAAGAGATTGCCAAGAGTGTGCAAAGCAGTCATCAAAGCAAAAGGTGGCTACTTTGAAGAACCTAGAATATAAGACATATTTTCAGTTGTTTTACACTTTTTTGTTAAGTATATAATTCCACATGTGTTAATTCATAGTTTTGATGCCGTCAGTGTGTATGTACAATTTTCATAGTCATGAAAATACAGAAAAATCTTTAAATGAGAATGTGTGTCCAAACTTTTGGTCTGTACTGTATATATATATATATATATATATATATATTGTAGCATGGCTAAAGCTTGTATAGTCGATGGGAGGTATGTATCACAGAGAAGGCTTGCCGCTGTGATGTAACCCGGAGTGTTTTGTTTAATACACATAAGGCAATAAGGAATTGTTTAGGATGTTTGGGTCCGGGTTACGGGTAGCTATGAGAGATGGGAGGGTCTGGCTACCCATATACCTCACCCCTGGGTAAGGGGCATAACCATGCCTATTTATGTTTGTTTCAGGACCTGTGGTGATGTCATAGCCACATGTCTAATCATGTGACGTTACTTCACCAATGGGTGTGGTTTCAGGCTACTTAATGGAGATGTGTAGCACATGGTGAGAGAGAGTGTTTGGAAGTCTGCCAGGGTGGACACACTTCCATGTGTCCTGGCCGGACACTGCATAGTGGCCTGTGTGTTGGACGGTTCCAAGTGGGGACAGACGTCCTGAACAACACACAGAGACCATCTTTAGGCTGGAGAGCCTACGTGCTGGACATAGCACGGCCTGTGTGCCCACAGACGTGAGAGAGAGCGGAGCTCTATTATGGACATTGAGGAAACATCGATCTGAAGTAAGACTGTTTACCTGTTGTTCCTGTCTTGCTGGTTTATGGAGCAATAAACCTGAGAACTTTTAAAGAAACGTGTCTCCTGAGTGTCACCCGCCGCACCTAAGCGAGTGTCCCCTAGACCCGTAGCGGGTGAAACGCTACAATATATATATATATATATATATATATATATATATATATATATATATACAGTGCCTACAAGTAGTATTCAACCCCCTGCAGATTTAGCAGGTTTACACATTTGGAATTAACTTGGCATTGTGACATTTGAACTGTAGATCAGCCTGGAAGTGTGAAATGCACTGCAGCAAAAAAGAATGTTATTTCTTTGTTTATTTTTTTTTTTAATTGGGAAAAGTTTTTTCAGAGGGTCATTTATTATTCAACCCCTCGACCCACCAGAATTCTGTTTGGTTCCCCTAAAGTATTAAGAAGTAGTTCAGGCACAAAGAACAATGAGCTTCACATGTTTGGATTAATTATCTCTTTTTCCAGCCTTTTCTGACTATTTAAGACCCCCCCCCAAACTTGTGAACAGCACTCAAACATGGTCAACATGGGAAAGACAAAGGAGCATTCCAAGGCCATCAGAGACAAGATTGTGAAGGGTCACAAGGCTGGCAAGGGGTACAAAACCCTTTCCAAGGAGTTGGGCCTACCTGTCTCCACTGTTGGGAGCATCATCCGGAAGTGGAAGGCTTATGGAACTACTGTTAGCCTTCCACGGCCTGGACAGCCTTTGAAAGTTTCCTCCCATGCCGAGGCCAGGCTTGTCCGAAGAGTCAAGGCTAACCCAAGGACAACAAGGAAAGAGCTCCGGGAAGATCTCATGGCAGTGGGGACATTGGTTTCAGTCAATACCATAAGTAACGTACTCCACCGCAATGGTCTCCGTTCCAGACGAGCCCGTAAGGTACCTTTACTTTCAAAGCGTCATGTCAAGGCTCGTCTACAGTTTGCTCATGATCACTTGGAGGACTCTGAGACTGACTGGTTCAATGTTCTCTGGTCTGATGAGACCAAGATCGAGATCTTTGGTGCCAACCACACACGTGACGTTTGGAGACTGGATGGCACTGCATACGACCCCAAGAATACCATCCCTACAGTCAAGCATGGTGGTGGCAGCTTCATGCTGTGGGGCTGTTTCTCAGCCAAGGGGCCTGGCCATCTGGTCCGCATCCATGGGAAAATGGATAGCACGGCCTACCTGGAGATTTTGGCCAAGAACCTCCGCTCCTCCATCAAGGATCTTAAGATGGGTCGTCATTTCATCTTCCAACAAGACAACGACCCAAAGCACACAGCCAAGAAAACCAAGGCCTGGTTCAAGAGGCAAAAAATCAAGGTGTTGCAGTGGCCTAGTCAGTCTCATGACCTTAACCCAATTGAAAACTTGTGGAAGGAGATCAAGATTAAAGTCCACATGAGACACCCAAAGAACCTAGATAACTTGGAGAAGATCTGCATGGAGGAGTGGGCCAAGATAACTCCAGAGACCTGTGTCGGCCTGATCAGGTCTTATAATAGACGATTATTAGCTGTAATTGCAAACAAAGGTTATTCCACAAAATATTAAACCTAGGGGTTGAATAATAATTGACCCACACTTTTATGTTTAAAATTTATAAAAATTTAACTGAGCAACAAAACTTTTTGGTTTGTAAGATTTATGCATCTGTTAATAAATCCTGCTCTTGTTTGAAGTTTGAAGGCTCTAACTTATTTACATCTCATTAAACCTGCTAAATCTGCAGGGGGTTGAATACTACTTGTAGGCACTGTATATATATATATATATATATATATATATATAGATATATATATATATCTATATATATATAATTGCCTAAGGGTTTTTCCGTCTGTCTGTCTGTCTGTCTGTCCTGGAAATCCCGGCTCTCCGATTGGTCGAGGCCGCCAGGCCTCGACCAATCAGCAACGGGCACAGTATCGACGTAGATGTCATAATGGTTGCCGTGGCGACGATGATGTCATAAAGGTTGCCTCGACCAATCAGCGACGGGCACAGTCTGCCGCGAATTCTGGAATCATCATTGTCCATATACTACGGGGACATGTATATTCTAGAATACCCGATGCGTTAGAATCGGGCCACAATCTAGTATATATATATACATACAGTGGGGCAAAAAAGTATTTAGTCAGTCAGCAATAGTGCAAGTTCCACCACTTAAAAAGATGAGAGGCGTCTGTAATTTACATCATAGGTAGACCTCAACTATGGGAGACAAACTGAGAAAAAAAAAATCCAGAAAATCACATTGTCTGTTTTTTTATCATTTTTTTTGCATATTATGGTGGAAAATAAGTATTTGGTCAGAAACAAAGTTTCATCCCAATACTTTGTAATATATCCTTTGTTGGCAATGACAGAGGTCAAACGTTTTCTGTAAGTCTTCACAAGGTTGTCACACACTGTTGTTGGTATGTTGGCCCATTCCTCCATGCAGATCTCCTCTAGAGCAGTGATGTTTTTGGCTTTTCGCTTGGCAACACGGACTTTCAACTCCCTCCAAAGGTTTTCTATAGGGTTGAGATCTGCAGACTGGCTAGGCCACTCCAGGACCTTGAAATGCTTCTTACAAAGCCACTCCTTCGTTGCCCTGGCGGTGTGCTTTGGATCATTGTCATGTTGAAAGACCCAGCCACGTTTCATCTTCAATGCCCTTGCTGATGGAAGGAGGTTTGCACTCAAAATCTCACGATACATGGCCCCATTCATTCATTTATATACCCGGATCAGTCGTC
This sequence comes from Ranitomeya imitator, assembly GCF_032444005.1. Classification (NCBI taxonomy): domain Eukaryota; kingdom Metazoa; phylum Chordata; class Amphibia; order Anura; family Dendrobatidae; genus Ranitomeya; species Ranitomeya imitator. Next base: position 518,634,286 of record NC_091285.1, read on the forward strand.
CTGGCCCCTTTGCAGAGAAACGGCCCCAAAGCATGATGTTTCCACCACCATGCTTTACAGTAGGTATGGTGTTTGATGGATGCAGCTCAGTATTCTTTTTCCTCCAAACACGACAAGTTGTGTTTCTACCAAACAGTTCCAGTTTGGTTTCATCAGACCATAGGACATTCTCCCAAAACTCCTCTGGATCATCCAAATGCTCTCTAGCAAACTTCAGACGGGCCCGGACATGTACTGGCTTAAGCAGTGGGACACGTCTGGCACTGCAGGATCTGAGTCCATGGTGGCGTAGTGTGTTACTTATGGTAGGCCTTGTTACATTGGTCCCAGCTCTCTGCAGTTCATTCACTAGGTCCCCCCGCGTGGTTCTGGGATTTTTGCTCACCGTTCTTGTGATCATTCTGACCCCACGGGGTGGGATTTTGCGTGGAACCCCAGATCGAGGGAGATTATCAGGGGTCTTGTATGTCTTCCATTTTCTAATTTTTGCTCCCACTGTTGATTTCTTCACTCCAAGCTGGTTGGCTATTGCAGATTCAGTCTTCCCAGCCTGGTGCAGGGCTACAATTTTGTTTCTGGTTTCCTTTGACAGCTCTTTGGTCTTCACCATAGTGGAGTTTGGAGTCAGACTGTTTGAGGGTGTGCACAGGTGTCTTTTTATACTGATAACAAGTTTAAACAGGTGCCATTACTACAGGTAATGAGTGGAGGAAAGAGGAGACTCTTAAAGAAGAAGTTACAGGTCTGTGAGAGCCAGAAATCTTGATTGTTTGTTTCTGACCAAGTACTTATTTTCCACCATAATATGCAAATAAAATGTTAAAAAAGCAGACAATGTGATTTTCTGGATTTTTTTTTTCTCAGTTTGTCTCCCATAGTTGAGGTCTACCTATGATGTAAATTACAGACGCCTCTCATCTTTTTAAGTGGTGGAACTTGCACTATTGCTGACTGACTAAATACTTTTTTGCCCCACTGTATATATATACAGCGTCGGACTGGAGCATCTTGGGCCCACTAGAGAAAATCAGTCTTGGGGCCCACTATGTAGCTACATAGAAATAAGTACAAGACTACCAATTGTGTGGTAAAACACGCTAATATCAGGGTATAAAATAAGGTAGTACATGTCTTAATTATGTAGCAGGGGTTGGGGTAGCCCCCTCATAGAAAATAAAGTAGCCCCCTCATAGGGTTCAATCTATCCCCCTCACAGAATATAATGCAACCCCATATAGAATATAATGTAGTCCCCCCATAGAATATAATGCAACCAGCCTCGGAGTATAATGCAGCCCCCTATAGGGTATAATGTAGCCCCCTTAGAGTATACTGCAACCCCCCTCATAAGGTATAATGCAGCCCCTTCATGGAATATAATGTAGCCCCCTCATAGGGTATCACGCTGCCCCCTCTCATAGGGTATCATGTAGCTCACCCTCATAGGGCATCATACAGCTCCCCCCATAGGGTATCATGCAACTCACACTCCGCATAGGGTATCAGGCAGCTCACTCCCCCATAGGGCATCATGCAGCTTATTCCCCCATAGGGTATCATGCAGCTCACCCTCTACGTAGGGTATCATGCAGCTCACTCCCTCCATAGGGCATCATGCAGCCCATTCCCCCCAAAGGGTATCAGGCAGCTCACTCCCCCATACTGTATCAGGCAGCTCACTCCCCCTATAGGGCATCATGCAGCTCACTCCCCCCTAGGGTAACATGCAGCTCACTCCCCCCATAGGGCATCATGCAGTTCACCCTTACCCCATAGGGCATCATGCAGCTCACCCTTGCCCCATAGGGCATCATGCAGATCACCCTTGCCCCATAGGGCATCATGCAGCTCACCCTTGCCCCATAGGGCATCATGCAGCTCACCCTTGCCCCATAGGGCATCATGCAGCTCACCCCCCTTGCCCCATAGGGCATCATGCAGATCACCCACCTGGCCCCATAGGGCATCATGCAGATCACCCCCTTGCCCCATAGGGCATCATGCAGCTAACCCCCCTTGCCCCAGAGGGCATCATGCATCTAACCCCCCTTGCCCCATAGGGCATCATGCAGATCACCCCCTTGCCCCATAGAACATCATGCAGCTCACCCCCCCATACGATCAGGACTCAGTAATAAAAAAACACAAAAAAGCACAATACTCACCTCTCCTCCTCGCTCCCACGCTGACTCCAGCAGCGGCTCTGCTCTGCACTGCTGTCGGCCTCACACACAGCAGGTACGCGATGAAGTGACGTCATCACGCACCCGCTGTGTGTCTGTGGCGAAGGGAATCATGGGAGAGGGAGCGTCATCTGACGTTCTCTCCCCATTAACGAGCTCTGGGGGCGGTGTTGGCATCAAGACCCCTGACTTACGGCCCCATAGCGGCCATGTGAGCTTGGGGCCCCTGAGGGAGCGGGGGGCCCTTGTCTGCAGACTCTCATAGCGGGCAGTGTTTAGCTGCAATTTGTGGCAAATGCTGCTTGCTATTATAGTGAAATTAATTCACTCCTCTCAACGCCCATGGGGGCGTGGGGAAGCGTGAATATTCATTTCACTTTAGCAGCGGGGACAGGCTTAGGCTTCCTGTCACCCGCTGCTGCTCTGCTGTTAACGGTGGGCCCCATAGCAGCTGCGTGGTGTGTCGCTATTAGCGACACCCCACTTGCTGGGGGCCCCTGGAGCAGAGGGGACCCTAGGCAGCTGCTGGCACTGTATGCCAGCAGGTGTCAGGGCCTGGGCCCACCAGAGAATCCTCAGGTTCTCCGTTGGGCCAGTCCAACCCTGTACATATAGATAGATAGATAGATAGATAGATAGATAGATAGATAGATAGATAGATAGATAGATAGATAGATAGATAGATAATTTGCTACTTTCATCTTCACAAGCTTAAAAGTAAATACACATGCGTACTTTGTAATTTTTGGTAGAGGGAATTGAAGTGTACACATTAGGTTTGTGGAGGTGCTGGGGAGTGGGATTTAAATCTCATAATAATGTAAGAGAGTAAGTAATTACACACTATTGTATGAAGTTTACAAATAGTTTATTTATTGTACAGGCATTTGTCAGACATGTAAGGTATATTAACGCTGCCAAGACATATGTGACATAGATCAACATAGATCGACGTTTCGACCACTCTCAGATCTTTTGCACAAAGTTGCTGGGTCTAGGATGAAGGAGGTGAGAGTTCCTGTGCTTACACCATGCATTCACCTCCTCCATCCTAGACCAAACGACTTTATGATAAAGACCTGAGAGTGGTAGAAATGTTAATCTATATTGATTTATTGTTTTATTGTATGTCGCATATGTTCTTACACATCTAATATTTGACTACATGTCTAAAAAATGCCTGGACAATAAATTAACTATTCACATCCTCAATACAAGATTGTGAGGTGAATTACTCCCTTACATTTTGTACTTTTGACTAGCAGTTGCTTATTACTGTGATTTTTTGTTACAACAGAGTATTTTTGACCTCACTGTGCTCTTTTGTGTCTTTAAGTTTCTTGGTGGTGTGAACAGGTTTCTACAGACATCTTCAATGTTCAAGTAGCCCATGGGTTTCTGGTTCTATAATTGTTCTCTTGTTTCTACAAGACTAGGGAGTCCACCACTCCTTTGTGGGTCATTTGCACTAAAGCTGTTCCATCCTGCATGTCCACATGGATATTTTCTCTCTGAACCCTGCTTATACAGGTACTATACAGATGATCAGGTTTTTAAATACATCAGATAGGGATTATATACATTAGATAGGATTGCTCTATATGGGTATACCTTGACGATTGGTGGAGCAGCTTAGTATACATTTTTCTGCAAAAAAAGTATCAACTAAATACCCTTTTTTTTCCATCTTTTGACTAGCACTTGCTTATTACTGTGATTTTTTTTTTTACAACAGAGTATTTTTGACCTCACTGTGCTCTTTTGTGTCTTCATGTATATTAGAGCTGCCAAGACATATGTGACATAGATCAACATAGATCAACGTTTCGACCACTCCCAGGTCTTTAGCACAAAGTTGCTGGGTCTAGGATGAAGGAGGTGAGAGTTCCTGTGCTTACACCATGCATTCACCTCCTCCATCCTAGACCAAGCGACTTTATGATAAAGACCTGACAGTGGTAGAAATGTTGATCTATATTGATCTGTTGTATGTCGCATATGTTCTTACACGTCTAATATATGACTACATGTCTAAAAAATGCCTGGACAATAAATTAACTATTCACATCCTCATTACAAGATTGTGAGGTGAATTACTCCCTTTTTACATTTTGTACTTTTAAACCCACATTTCAGAATATCAAGCAAAAATTAAATCTGCCTTAATGCTGCTGAGCCATTTCTATTTGGTGGTGTTCGGGTGCGAAGAAGCTAAATGGATCACATAGGTCACATTAAATGATTTTGCGTATGTTGAAAATATCCTTTTTTGCCAAAGAGGAGATTGAATTTCCTGGTAGTGCTGTTGGGACTGAAGAAAATAAACTCTGAAAAAGTGTAAGGGTGGTGAGGTCAGGGAGTCTGGCTAGCTTCCTCACAGTCTCAAAGAATGCTGGCAAACAAACTTAACCCAATATTCTAAATAAACACTCCATCACAATGACTTACTTTTTCCATAGCATTAAATCACTTTGCAAATATATAGAGTATGTGTCAGTATTTTACTTCTTTTCCTAAAATGCTTTAATCAGCATTTTCAAGTGGATCTCAAAGCAAGCCACTAGACTGTAAAAATGAAAGATATGGATTAAAGGTACAGCAGGAAGATAAAGGCTTTTTTTTATCAGACACACATCATGCACATCTGATCCTTTCTTTTGGCTTCAAATATATGGCTTAATCACATAGTTTTTTTGTGACTGGTGAATACAATATTACCAGTATTAGTTGAAATGGTTTCCACTTTCTGGAACATGTTTTTCCTTGTTATATTATTCATAATAATAATAATAATAATAATAGTAGTAAAAATATTAAGTTTGGAACTCAGTACCTTGCTAAATATATTCTAAGAAATGTTTTTATATTTGTATTAATATAACAGGCAGTTAGCTATCTTAGCACATCACAGAAAGAAAGTAGCCATAATTACCAATACATGTCACGGTGTTACCATGACAGAGAGAACCCATAAGACCGAAGTGTCTGATTTCGCCTACTCCTGCACTGATTAGAAGCACTACACCTTCATATTAAACAGTGTAAATTTCTTCTAACAGTGCAAAGGTTAATTTGCTCAGTTGAGAGGTCCTGGAAGCTTTCCTGCATTAAGGCTCTCAGCTGTGCACTGTTTGCCACTCCCATCTCCTATATAATCTGGGTCCTGGCTAACACTCATTGTCAGAGTAGCTTATGCTGCATGCCTGGAGGTTGTTAGTGGTTGTTATTGGAGAAGGCATTTGTTGGATTTATCTGTGACTGTTACTAGGTTCTGAGTGTGTGATTATTCCCTTTCTTCTCCTACTTTGGTTTAACCCCATTCTCTACTCCCCGGTGCATACATTTGTTGTCTGTGTGTGTATTTGTATGATTGGTCTTTTTGGTTATCCCTGTTCGTATTACCTTGTTGGTCTGGTTGCCATATTATACTACACTACTACTCCCCTCTTCCCTGAGTGGGGGAAGGGTACAGACTGAAGGAGGATTCAGGAGCTAAGGCAAGGTATGTGGCCCTGGAGTCTTCACCATCAGAAGTAATCTGGGGAGTAGGACGATCTAGGGTGACCGTTTCATAAGGGACAGGGATGGAGCCCTCCGGTCCCGAGACACCCGGCAACAGAGTTGTGACAATACATGGTCACAATGCCAATGTACTGCAGGATGTACCTGGCCCCCATGATAAAAGGAAGAGGCAGCATAGGTTCAAAACACTAATGAACAACAATTCACACACCTATCATCCATGAGGGGATGGGGGTTGCATGGTAATATTATTATTATTATTTATTTATACAGCACATGTACATGAGAAGGGGTTACAATACATACAAATTACAGCTATCACTTACAGTAAGCAAACTAACAATTACAGACTGATACAGAGGGGTGACGACCCTGCCCTTGCAGGCTTACATTCTACAAGATGGTGGGGATAGAGACATAATGCATATAAATATAATTGGTGTAAATTTCCAGTCACCCATCTGGTCACATGTAGTGCACCATCAGGCAGGCTCTACAGCACTATGTACAGTAAGTGCACCTGTTTAGTGTGGGACAGCTCACGTGATAGAACAGTATGGACATGACCAATAGGCTGTATGCAGGCATTGTGCACTAAGTAGGCCTCTTTCTGTGATATGTTTGAATTTTATGTTCTTTTCAGTGAATTACAATTTGAGACCTTCCATCATTGGGCACATATGGCTACAAATTGATGTGAATATTAATATAGGGAATATTAGAATACTTGTTTGATACTTTAGGAAAATACTTTAATTTCTGCAGAGGTTTAATTTAGGATTATAAGTAGTGATAAGCGAATATTTTCGTTACTCGAGATTTCTCGAGCACGCTCGGGGGTCCTCAGAGTATTTTTTAGTGCTTGGAGATTTAGTTTTCATCGCCTCAGCTGAATGATTCACATCTCTCAGCCAGCCAGAGTACATGAGGGGGTTGCCTGGATGCTAGGGAATCCCCACATGTAATCAAGCTGGCTGAGAGATGTGAATCATTCAGCTGAGGTGAGGAAAACTGAGGGTATGTGCACACGTTGTGGATTCTCTGCGGATCAGCAGCATTTTTTAAGGTGCAGAAACGCTGCAGATCCGCAATTGATTTACAAGTACAATGTAAATCAATGAGGAAAAAAAAATGCTGTGCACACTTTGCGGAAAATCCGCTGCGGAAACGCTACGGTTTAAAAGAAGTAGCATGTCACTTCTTTTTTGTTAATCTGCAGCGTTTTTGTACCCATTCCATTATAGAAAACCGCAGGGGTAAAAAAACGCAGCAAATCTGCAAGAAAACCGCAGCAAAAACACACAAAAAACGCTGCGGAACCGCACAAAAAACGCAACAAATTCACAGGTGTGTTTTCTGCCAGGAGAGGCAGAATCCGCACCAGAAATTCCTAAGGCTAATCCGCAACGTGTGCACATAGCCTAAATCTCTGAGCACTAAAAAATGCTCGGAGGTCACCTGAGCATGCTCGGGAAATCTCGAGTAACAAGTATATTCGCTCATCACTAATTATAAGAATACATATCTCTCACTGTCTTTAATATTAATGTGGTTAAATTGTGGGTGAATTCTATTATCAAAGCATGCACATCAGTATTTCATAAAATTGCTTATCTAAAAAAAATCATGTATGATGTTAAGTTCAGAAAATTAGAAAATCAGTTTTTACAGTGTAAATTATTACATCAGGGGCATATTGTAGCTATAGGAGGTTCTGAGGTTCATGTGTGTGTGTGGGGCCCAAGGGCTACTCTTCCACATATATTGTGAAATTAGTATTTTAAATAGCACAAGGTTGCTGACGAGCCCAAATAAACATTTTGTATCAATGCTCAGGATTAGAAAGTAACACTTTTGGACTATATAGACCTTAACCAGTTAGTGGCAATGCCAATTTTGTACTGAATGACCAAGCCAATTTTTACAATTCTGACCACTGTCACTTTCTCATTTTTCCATCAAAATTTTCAAAACCATTTTTTTAGGGACTTCCTCACATTTGAAGTGAGTTTGGAGGGGGTCAAAATGACAGAAAATACCCTAAAGTGACACAATTCTAAAAACTCCTCACCTCAAGGTGCTCAAAACCACACTCAAGAAGTTTATTAACCCTTCAGGTGCTTCACAAGAACAAAAGCAATGTGGAAGGAAAAAATGAACATTTTACTTTTTTCACAAAAAGATTACATTAGACCCAAACTTTTTTTTATTTTCACAAAGGTGAAAATGGGCCACAAAATTTGTTGTGCAATTTTTCCTGAGTATACCGATACCCCGTATATGGGTGAAAGCCACTGTTTCGGTGCATGGTAGGGTTCAGAAGGGAGGGAGCACCGTTTAACTTTTTGAAAGCAAAATTGGCTGGAATCAATGGCGGGCGCCATGTCGTATTTGGAGACCCCCTAACATACCTAAACAGTGGAAACCCCCCAATTCTAACTCCAACCCTAACACAGCCCTAACCCCTTCCCTAACCCCAACCCTAACCTCAACACACCCCTAACCACAACCCTAACCCCAACAACACAACCCTAACCCCAATACCACAACCCTAACACCAACACAAACTTAACTTGAACACAACCCTAACCCCAACATAACCCTAACCCTAGCCCCAACCCTAACCCTAGCCCCAACCTTAGCTCTAACGCTAACCCTTACCCTAGCCCCAACCCTAACTCTAATAGAAAAATGTAACAAAATACATTTTTTAAATTTTATTTTTTTTACCTAACTAAGGGGGTGATAAAGGGGGGTCTGATTTATTTTTTATTTTAATCACTGTGATAGACCCTATCACAGTGATCAAAATGAACCAACAGGAAAAAATCTCCTACTGTTGCCAGGTGCTGGCCGGCAGAACTCGGCGGGCGCACCGTGTATGCGTCTGCCATTTGCTTCCTGGAAGAAGACTATGATGGGGGACAGAACTGGAGGATCCAGGGACACCAAAGGTATCCTCTGGTATGCTAGATCATATCAGATGAGAGAGAAATAAAATGGAAATCAGACTTTTTTTGAGGTCACCATTATTTGATAAATAACAGCGATCACAACAATGGGGAAGGTAAAAATTGACCCAAATCATTTTCTGACGCTGGGGGGGAGCTGTATCCTTATTTCTCAATGCCGTTAAAAAGTGTCGCTGAGGAATAAGTACCCTTAACTGCCGCTGTTAAAAGGCATATTGGCGGTCATTAAGGGGTTAAATGGAATCTGTCAGCAGGTTTGCGCTATGTAATCTGAGCACAGCGTTGATGTAGGAGCTGAAGCACAGATTTCAGGGGTGTGTCACTTATTAGGCTATGTGCTGTTATTTCCATTAATGGTTTATCACAAGTAGGTTATCACTGCTAAACTAGCTCCCTCTTGCCAAGTAGTCCAACCCTGGTTCTTGCTCTGAAAAGCCACTCTCGCTCAATACACAAAGTACATAGAGAGCTGTGGGTGGAGTCAGCTTTTAAGCTCTGCTATATGCCACATCTAAAAACTCTATGTCACAACTGCTGCAGCCAGTAATCTAAGTGATACATCACTGTAATCAGGGTCTCTTTTTCTACATTATGCTGCTTTCAGATGAGATAGCAAAACTTGGGGACAGATGCACTATAATTGCCTTTACAAGTTCTATTCATTATGAATTGTGGTTCTGTGATCCCACATGGGAATGTATTGGGTCCAGTATTATGCTACTTTGTGCTCAATCGCTGCCATTGTCCTGAACCTGAGGTAGATTAAAAACACAGACGTACCAAAAAATCACCAATAAAATATAAATAAAATTAATAAAAAAGGTATAAATATAGTTGCTGTGATTGGTGCTTTGTGAGGCCTGTCCCACACGTCCAGATAATTACGGTACCGGAAAAATCGGTACCGGAATTATCCGTGTCCGTGTGCTTATGTAGCACATCAGTGTGGCACATGTGCGGCAGCCGTGTGCCGACTGAGAACCACACGGACCGTGCAGGAGACTTAACTACAGTTAAGCGCTGTCCCCTGCGTGCGGTGCTGAAGCCGGTATTCATCCCTTCTTCCCAGCAGCGTTCGCTGGAAAGAAGGAATGAATAATCTATTTTTTTTTCATTCCCTTTAAAAATAAAGTTTGTGCGTCCCCTCCCGCCTCCCATCCCCTGTGCGCCCCCCCCCCCCAGCGCTTGCCAGGAAATACTCACTGACACCCAGCTCCAGCGATGTCTCCTCAAAGCGGATGCAGCCTGTGCTGCGTGAGCGGTCACGTGGTCCCACTCATTACAGTGAGGAATATGCGCATATTCCTCACTGTAATGAGTGGGACCACATGACCGCTCACACAGGGCCTGCTGCCGGCACTGAGAGCATACATCGCTGGAGCTGGGTGTCAGTGAGTATTTCCTGGCAAGCGGGCGGGGGGGGGGCGCACAGGGGATGGGAGGTGGGAGGGGACGCGCAAACTTTATTTTTAAGGGAAAAGAAAAAAAAATTATTATTCATTCCTTCTTTCCAGCAAACGTTGCTGGGAAGAAGGCATGAATACCGGCTTCAGCACCACACGCGGGGGGACAGCGCTTACAGTAGCGCTGTCTCCTGCACGGCACACGGACTGCACACGGACAGCATCCGTGTGCGGTACGTGTTTTACACGGACCCATTGACTTTAATGGGTCCGTGTGATCCGTGCACTCCCACGAACACTGGCATGTCTCCGTGTTTTCCAAACGGACACACGGTCCGTGAAAACACGCTGACATGAGCAGAGACACATTTATTTTAATGTGTCTACGTGAGTCATTGTCTCCTGTACGTGAGGAAACTGTCACCTCACGTACCGGAGCCACTGACATGTGAAACCGGCCTGAAGGAATGAAAAAACCACTATGCAGGTAAAAACAAACCCAACCAATATATGAATAGCCAGAAAAGCACCAAGCAGATAGTAGATATAAAAATGCCTTTATTAATTATTGTTGGCAAGATAAAAACAAAAGATTTGTGCGCACAACAGAACTAAGGAGCAATACATATAGTTGTTCAATGAATTGAATAGTAATGGCCAACCCAATTTATATATAAAAAAGTACTTCCCACAAGTGAAAGTTTAAAAAAATGTGCAAAGTATGAACAAAGTAGTGTAAATTGAATTAACTCATAAATAAAGTGTATCAAAATACAAGATAAAAATCCTCATTGCAGTGCAAAGTACAAATGTGCAATGTGCAACACTGCAATTAGTGTTTCATGACACAGCATTATATGCTATACTACAAAAAAAGTGCAAAGTGCATAAAATGAGGGAGACTCAATATCTACCTTTATGGGTCGCCACGTCCCGTAATAGCGCACACCGACGCGGGTTTCGGATTTTATCCTTCGTCAGGACCAAAAACCAGAATGACCAAAAACCAGCTATTCGTGAATTTCTTTTTGGGGGGGCATTTATACCATTCCACATTTGATAAAATTGATAAAGCAGCTTTATTGTTTGGGTCAATACGATTACAGTGATACCTCATTTATTCCATTTTTTCATATTTTGGCGCTTTTATACGATAAAAACTATTTTATAGAAAAAATAATTATTTTTGCATCGCTTTATTCTGAGGACTATAACTTTTTTATTTTTTCGCTGATGATGCTGTATGGCGGCTTGTTTTTGCGGGCCAAGATGGCGTTTTCAGCGGTACCATGGTTATTTATATCCGTCTTTTTGATAGCGTGTTATTCTACTTTTTGTTCGGTGGTATGATAATAAAGCGTTGTTATTTGCCTCGTTATTTTTTTTTTTTACCGCGTTCACTGAAGGGGGACAATTTTATAGGTTGGGTCGCTACGGATGCGGCGATACTAAATATGTGCACTTTTATTGGTTTTTTCCTTATTTAGATAAAGAAATGTATTTATGGGAACAATATTTTTTTTTCTTTTACACATGTGAATATTTTTTTTTCTTTACAACATTGCCCCAGGGGGGCATCATGTTATAGGGTCAGATCACTGATCTGACACTTTGCACAGCACTTTGTCACTTCAGCGATCTAACATGCAGGGCTGCAGGCTTACAAGCGCTTGCTCTGAGCAAGGTAAGCCACCTCCCTGCAGGACCCGGATGCAGCCCCGTGGCCATTTTGGATCCAGGGCCTGCAGTGAGAAGAATGTAGGAGACCCTGAGAGCAACGCGATCACATCGCATTGCTCCGAGGGTCTCAGGGAAGAGTGCAGGGAGCCCCCTCCCTGCACGATGCTTCCCTATTCCGCAGGAACACTGCAATCATGTTTGATCGCAGTATGCTGAGGGTTAATGTGCCAGGGGTGGTCTGTGACCGCTCCTGGCACATAGTGCCAGATGTCAGCTGCGATAGTCAGCTGACACTTAGCTGCGATCGCATATGACGTACTATCCCATCACTGGGAATTAAGTCCCAGGTGTCATGCCGAAAACCAGAGGCAGACAGAACGGCATGACACCAGGTCACCTCGATGGGATAGTATGTCATATGGGATTAAGGGGTTAATAAAGCACATGGAGGGTGTGTAAATAGATGGTACAAGGGACCATATTTGGAGGAAAAAATTTAGAAGGACAATCTGGGAATTAATTAAATAAGAGAGGTGAAGCATTAAGCCAGTCTAAAGAGATTTTTATGACACACTTAAAACTGTAGGTATTGTGAGTTAATCTAATTGTTTTTGGCAGTCCAGAGAATTGTTGCAGCACCCAAGAAGTCTTGGAGATGGTTTAGGGAGGTTCCGATTATTGAGGATGTTAGTGTTATGTCATTCACGCAATTGAGGGTGCAGTTGGAACACCCGCCAGGGCCGTGAGGTACACGGTACCGGGTCCGGTACTTGAAGGGATGTGTTATGGTGGTGGCGACCTGGTCCGTGGCCCTGGGTGCCCATGTTAAAGGAATGGTCCTTAAAGGAGTTTGTAAATTAATAAAGTTTGTGATGCCACCTATGGTATTCGGTCAGGGATGACCAATGCTGCTTAAAGGGGCCCACTGGGGTGAGGTTTTGGTAACTGGGATGGTATGACTTCCCTCAGGTGATGCTGGGTCCCCAGGGCTCCCGGTGTAGTTGAGGACAGGTGCTAGGTGGCGTAGAAAGAAACGGAGGACACAGGGTTGCTGCTGTTGTCTTAGGCCCGGTAACTTTTAAATCAGGATCAGAGTCTTTGTACTTCCTGACGTTCAAGGCATACCATCCCTTGTCACCCATATGCCGTCTGTAGATTACACTGTCCTGTGGATATTAGTCCATGTCCGGGTGTCCCTCCAGGAGGTGAGATTCTGCATCCCTTCTATTTAAAAACACCTCTGATAACAGGTATGGTTCCTTTATGAATCCCCAGCCTCCTTCTAGTCTGAAGGCGACTACAGTGCCCTGCCTCATCGGGGCCTGGTTTGCTTGTCTGTCTCTATGGGTCTGGGCCTAAGTTTGCAGATACCTCTCATCAAATGCTTTAAGCCTGGCCTGGCTTTCTATATCTTTCGCTTAAAACTTACTGGCCAGCTGCTGCAGATATTCCCCCCAGCTGAAGATTTCCATCACTTAACCTTCCTTTCGTTCTACCCCTGGGAATCTGATTAGGTCAGTTCCAGGGTTCAAACAGCGGTATACCGTTCTCTCGGCATATACTTCCCCTGGTATATTGGCGGGTTGAATCGGAGCTCCCAGGCAACCCTCTATGCTCGAGGCCTGGTCCCATTTCCCAAGGGACTGAACCAGGCCAGGTTCGCAGCTTGGTGGTGCAGCTAACAGGCCCACTAGGAGTTCCTCAGCTACCGGGACAGGGTCGGTGACAGTAACTGCTCGTGGCTGTGTCCCGATGTCGGTCGTCTCCTCTGCTGAAGTCAGGGGCCGCCGGATAGGGCGCTGCTCCAGCAGCTTCACCTTCAGTGCCTATTTCCATTAGGTCACGGTGCTCAGTTGCATCCGCAGGAGTTGGCAGCTGAGCTCCTCTACTTCCGCTTTCAAGAACTCCGGGACCTCTGTTAACGGCTCGCTGTGGCTTTTATTCTCGTTGCTGGGGGAGTCCTCGGCTTCCACCACACCCTCCGGGTCCTTGCCACTCATTGTCTTGTCATCCAGGTTCTTCTGTCTCTAGGTCTGGTCCCCGCTCTCTCCTACATGGGCAGAGCTTCTTCTTCTTTCTCCTGCCATTTAGGATCAGGAGGCGGATCTCACTCGCTGACTAGCATGTCCTTAGGATGCAGAAGTATTTAGAATGTTCGTGACGCCAAGTTGGAAAGCCCGCCAGGGCCATGGGGTACTCGGTACTGGAACCGGTACTTAAAGGGATGTGTCACAATGGCGGCGACCTGGTCAATGGCTCTGGTCGCCCATGTTAAAGGGATGGTCCTTAAAGGGGTTTGGCAGCTGGGATGGTATGGCTTCCCAAAGGTGAAGCTGGGTCCTCAGTGCTTCCAGTGTAGTTGGTGACAGGTGGTAGGTGGTGTAGAAAGAAACAGAGGACACAGGGTTGCAGTCTCTTTACTTGGTTTACTGATGAATTCAGGGAACCACAGTCCAGGGTACCGGATCATAGGTACAGGTATTGTCCAGCAGGCTTGGAAGTGAATCTGGAATCCCTTTAACTAGGTGGGGTAGGAAGCCTTCCTTCTAGTGCTGCGTTGTAGTCCCTTGCTGCCTTAGGCCTCACACAAGGTCCTCACATTTTCTTTCTGTCCCCTTGGTTGGTAGGACACTACCCATACGACAGGTTCCTCGAGCATTTTTGCAGGATATATATCACGACCCGGGCTCTATGTGCTACTGTGTCCTCGGGTGTTAATGCTGGACAGGTAACTTGCAATCTGCTGTCCGCTGGTTTTTGCCGTGGGGCATAGAGTTGCCCCTACAACCTCGGTCTTCCAGCTACCAGTATCTGAGCTTCAGCGTGGAGGAAGCCCAGGCGCAGCTTCTCTCTCCAGCTCTCAACTCTCCTTTGCACATTTTCCTCCTTCACACTATCTACAGCTTGTTCTGTCCTTTTCTCTCTCCTTTCCAGAAGCTGCAGCACCTCATGTGGCTGCACGTCCCCTCTGAGTTCCAGACTCTCTCTGTCTCTCTCACAAACTGACTCCTCACTCCTCCGTGACAGACTGCTCTAACTTCCTTTCCAGCCCGAATATATATAGGGATCCACCCACAAACTGGATCAGTGCTCTCTAGTGTTGAGCATTCCGATACTGCAAATATTGGGTATCGGCCGATATTCGCTGTATCGGAATTCTGATACCGAGTTTCGATACTTTTGCAATATCGGATACCGGAATCGAAAGTACCTATAGTGCAATTATGCACTATAATGAAGTATGGGCGGTGCGTGGGCGGAGACTGCGTGGGTGTGTGTGCGGGAGGGGTCTGTACATGATGTGGGGGGTCTGTGCGTGCCTGCCGGGGCTCTATGCGGCCTGCCGGGGCTGTATGCGGGCCTGCCAGGGCTGTATGCGGCGTGCCAGGTCTCTGTGCGGCATGCCGGGTCTCTGTGTGGCGTGCCAGGTCTCTGTGCGGAGCGCAGGGTCTCTGTGCAGCGTGCGGGGTCTTTGTGAGGCGTGCGGGGTCTTTGTGAGGCGAGCGGGGTCTCTGTGCAACGTGCGGGGTCTCTGTGTGGCGTGCGGGGTCTATGTGTGATGTGCCGGGTCTCTGTGCGTGTGTGCAGGCATCGTCCGATGGGACTACAAGTCCCATCGGACGATGCCTGCTACACTGACAGTGATTGACACATTAGCCAATGATGGGCCAGTAGTAGTCCCATCATCCGGCTAATGTGTTGAATGAAAAAAACCACATACATACTCCATACATACTCCATACATGCTCCATACATACTCCATACAGTACATACATATAGACAAACAGTACATTAAACATAGAGTTCATACTCACCATTACTTGTCACTTTGATCCCCGAAGCCAGTGTCAACCTGTAAAAAAGATTAAAATAACAAACAATATACTCCCTGTCCGTAGAAATCCACGAGTGTCCCACAACAATCTCCCATGGAGAACTGCAGCAACAGCTGTTACGACCACTCTCCAGGGGCTCCAGAAACACAATGACGGGAGGGAGGTATTCCTCCGCCGCTGTAAAAAAAAAGTCCCATTGCTGGGTGAGAAATTTTCCCACGCAGCAATTGTCATAAAGTGACACTTTGAACTTTAGTAACCTCAGTGATACATATATGCTAGCCACATTAGGGAGAGACCCAAGTTGGGCTAAATGTAGCGGGACGAAAGAGACCAAAAAGCCCTCTACTTAAAGGAAATACATAGTGGATGCTTTCCTGAAATGGAAAGTACTTGCAAGCAGCACAATAGAAAGAATAGCAGGTTTACCCAGAATCCTTTGCAGTAGGCGGAGCTATGCAAATCATCTCTTTCCACCCCAGTCTAATCCACAGCGCTTGGAACCGCCAAGCGTGCAATGCTGCGGATTAGTTTCTAAATTTAAACAGCCAACCAATTCCTACCTGTGGACACGTGTTTCAGGCTTTAGGCCCTCATCAGCACAGGGCTGGAATTGGTTGGCTGTATGGAGTGGGGCTCGGTGAGCAAGCGATACATATATGCTAGCCACCTTAGGGAGAGACCCAAGTTGGGCTAAATGTAGCAGGACGAAAGATACCAAAAAGCCCTCTACTTAAAGGAAATACATAGTGGATGCTTTCCTGAAATGGAAAAGGAAAGAGATGATTTGCATAGCTCCGCCTACTGCAAAGGATTCTGGGTAAACCTGCTATTCTTTGTATTGTGCTGCTTGCAAGTACTTTCCGTTTCAGGAAAGCATCCACTATGTATTTCCTTTAAGTAGAGGGCTTTTCGGTCCCTTTCGTCCCGCTACATTTAGCCCAACTTGGGTCTCTCCCTAAGGTGGCTAGCATATATGTATCGCTTGCTCACCAAGCCCCACTCCATACAGCCAACCAATTCCAGCCCTGTGCTGATGAGGGCCTAAAGCCCGAAACACGTGTCCACAGGTAGGAATTGGTTGGCTGTGTAAATTTAGAAACTAATCCGCAGCATTGCACGCTTGGCGGTTCCAAGCGCTGTGGATTAGACTGGGGTGGAAAGAGATGATTTGCATAGCTCCGCCTACTGCAAAGGATTCTGGGTAAACCTGCTATTCTTTGTATTGTGCTGCTTGCAAGTACTTTCCATTTCAGGAAAGCATCCACTATGTATTTCCTTTAAGTAGAGGGCTTTTTGGTCTCTTTTGTCCCGCTACATTTAGCCCAACTTGGGTCTCTCCCTAAGGTGGCTAGCATATATGTATCGCTTGCTCACCGAGCCCCACTCCATACAGCCAACCAATTCCAGCCCTGTGCTGATGAGGGCCTAAAGCCCGAAACACGTGTCCACAGGTAGGAATTGGTTGGCTGTGTAAATTTAGAAACTAATCCGCAGCATTGCACGCTTGGCGGTTCCAAGCGCTGTGGATTAGACTGGGGTGGAAAGAGATGATTTGCATAGCTCCGCCTACTGCAAAGGATTCTGGGTAAACCTGCTATTCTTTGTATTGTGCTGCTTGCAAATACTTTCTGTTTCAGGAAAGCATCCACTATGTATAACCTCAGTGATGCACTGCAGGAGCCATTGTTTCCTGTCAGTTTGTCACTGAGGGTCCTATAGAGCAGTGACATCACCCGATGTCACTGTTCTTTAGGGGAGATCGTCGTGGGACTCTCATTATTAATTGGACTGCGGCGGATATTTAGTATACGGTTTATTATTTTACGTTTTTTGCAGGCGCTGAAGTATGATAAGTATGGTTAAATGAAGAATATTAAAATAATTTTTGAAACAAGCCAAGATACAGAGACTGTGCGGCACCAGGTAAGTAAATCTTTACAGGCTATTCAGCAAGCTGAGGCATACAGACTTTTAACACTTAGCCAGATGAAAGCATTCAGGAGTGGTGCACACCAAACAGTGGATCAGAGACTTCACTTGCAGTAATATATGTAAAAAGCAATGCGGCACTCACCCCAATGATGCTGTTGCAGAAAAATCCTTTATTCGCTGAAATCAGCGCTCAGGTACACATGGAGAGTCGGCGGGGAATGAACATGAGAGGGTGCGGGGAAACAGGTGGGGTAATGAAGGGTTAATGCCACCTTGCTATTGGATGGTGACATTAAGCCAAATTAATTATGGAGAGGCGTCAATTATGACACCTATCCATTATTAATCCAATAGTAGTAAAGGGTTAAAAAAAACACAAACACATTATTTAAAAGTATTTTAATGAAATAAACACAAAGGTTGTTGTAATATTTTATTCTACGCTCAATCCATCTGAAGACCCTCACTCAGTAACAAAGAAAAAATAATAAACCAACAATATACATACCTTCCGAAGATCTGTAACGTCCCACGATGTAAATCCATCTGAAGGGGTTAAATTATTTTTCAGCCAGGAGCTCTGCTAATGCAGCAGTGCTCGTGGCTGCAAAACCCCGGGGAATGAAGGTAAAGTAGGTCAATGACCTATATTTACCTTCATTCTCGGTGAGGCGCCCTCTGCTGGTTGTCCCCATATGAACTCGAGCCTGGGAGCTTTCTAGGAAAGTTCCCACGCTCGAGGGACAACCAGCAGAGGGCGCCTCACCGCAAAGCCAGTGACTGAGGGCAGATATTAATAGCCTGGAGAGGGTCCATGGTTATTGGCCCTGTTATGACTAGGCAATTCAGTACCACAGTGGACATAGAGGTCAGAGCACATACAGTGATCTGACAATAACCCAAAAACATAGAACGAGCTCTGAGACGTGGGAACTCTGTTGACCGCAATCCCTGATCCTCTCCAACAAACACTAGAGGCAGCCGTGGATTGCGCCTAACGCTCCCTATGCAACTCGGCACAGCCTGAGAAACTAGCTAGCCTGAAGATAGAAAATAAGCCTACCTTGCCTCAGAGAAATACCCCAAAGGAAAAGGCAGCCCCCCACATATAATGACTGTGAGTTAAGATGAAAAGACAAACGAAGAGATGAAATAGATTTAGCAAAGTGAGGCCCGACTTTCTGAACAGAGCGAGGATAGGAAAGGTAACTTTGCGGTCAACACAAAACCCTAAAAACCACGCAAAGGGGGCAAAAAGAACCTCCGTACCGAACTAACGGCACGGAGGTACACCCTCTGCGTCCCAGAGCTTCCAGCAAACAAATAGAAAAGCTGGACAGAAAAAAACAAACAAAATAGCAAAGGAAAACTTAGCTATGCAGAGCAGCAGGCCACAGGAACGATCCAGGAGGAAAACAAGTCCAATACTGGAACATTGACAGGAAGCCAGGATCAAAGCACTAGGTGGAGTTAAGTAGAGCAGCACCTAACGACCTCACCACATCACCTGAGGGAGGAAACTCAGAAGCCGCAGTACCACTTCCCTCCACCAACGGAAGCTCACAGAGAGAATCAGCAGAAGTACCACTTGTGACCACAGGAGGGAGCTCTGCCACAGAATTCACAACATGGCCCCCACCCTGGCTAAAAACATCTGCCCCCAGCCACCCCAGAAAAGGCACATCTGGAAGATGCGTCAATTCCAGCACTTAGCACCTCTCTTCCCACTCCCGTGTAGCGGTGGGAGACGGGGTCATATGCAAGCAAGCATATCGAAAAAGGCAGTACACACTGATATACCGGGTCAGTTGCTCAGCTGAGAACGGAAGCATCACTGACGAGGATCTCGACACATATAGTCCACCCTAATTTAAAGGGAGGCCACACAGAATTAAACCTAAGAGGACAGACAACAGAATCCCTTCTATGACCATGACAGTATACCCCTAATAATGGAGGGCCGCTGGACCCCCAGGCTTAGAGAAAGTCTGGCATGAAATGCCCAAACCAGACAATCAGCATGTACAGATCGGGCCGGGATCCATGACCGATCCTCAGGACCATACCCCCTCCAGTGTACCAAATACCGCAAGGTGCGGCGCTCCCACCCAGAAGTAATAATGCGCCTCACCTCGTATTCTATGTGACCTTCCATCAACACAAGGGAAAAGGCGGACCCCGAAGCCACCTCACCAGTACCCAAAGGTTTTAAAAGGGACTTGTGGAAAACATTTGGAAATTTTAAAAGAAGCCAGGAGGCGTAACCTACAGGCCACCGGGTTAATAATTTCCACAATTTCATATGGGCCAATGAATTTTGGACTTAGCTTGGTTACCATGCCATCCACCTCCTGCCATTTCCCCAGTGGTCACGTGCCAGAGGTCCTGCTCACTTACGGCACTCACACAGCCGCGGCGACACAGCACGGTAGGGATGCGCTAGCACCCCCCAGCATGTCCCCGGACACATGCAAAGGCTCACGTGGTGAGTCCGATGCGATGTCAGTGACAGATTTTTTTATATAATGGTTGTATGCTGGCATGTTTAAAGGAGTAAAAAAAGATACCAGCTGAGAGAAGGAGGTTACATTTTTTACTTAAGCGGTGACAGCCATTGAGAGGGACTGAAGGAGATGTGAGGAAATAGGATCAGTGGTAAAGATAGTAGGGCGAGAAGATGCGAGGAGCCTGAGAATTTGAAGTTAGACGCTTTGCAGTATTATGATTCACAGAGAATTTATTTCATGAAAACTGAATTCTCTTGGAAAATTTGCCAGAGCTGGCGAATTCAAATTCCAAAAGGATTGTTTATCTCTACTTATAAGGCTGCCGTCACACTAGCAGTATTTGGTCAGTATTTTACATCAGTATTTGTAAGCCAAAACCAGGAGTGGGTGATAAATGCAGAAGTGGTGCATATGTTTCTATTATACTTTTCCTCTATTTGTTCCACTCCTGGTTTTGGCTTACAAATACTGATGTAAAATACTGACCAAATACTGCTAGTGTGACGGCAGCCTAAGAGCACGTGTTTCTGTTACAGAAGTAATAGACCACAACTGATCACTTGTTTCCAGAGGCTATAACCATTAAATTTAAATGTGATGATCTCATATGATGATTGGTTGTTTGGTGACTGTTTCCAATGAGCTGTGCTGAGCCAGCAATAATAAACTGTCATGATCTATTTCAGGCATTCAAATTTGCAATTTAATCTGTTCTAATAAACTTTAGACGATAAATGCCTTTCATAGGGTGCATTTACACAGCACGATTGTTGGGAACAAGCATTCCTGAGAATGTTCATTTCCCAACAGTCATGCAATGTAAACGGACTGGTGATCACTTGATGAAGAAGCAAAAGCTTGTTCATCAGATTATATGAACTTTTGGCTGTATTAAAAAAATCATTTTTCTCAGCAATGCATCATTACCCCGTGTAAACAAGATCTATGCTGTTGAGAACAATGACAATGTATGCATTTAGAGCGTTGTATTACTGAACTTAACAGGTTATTTAACGACATGTAGCAAATCAAAGGTTGTTTTCGGCTGCAGATCATATGGTATAAGCCGACCCATAAGTTGTGAATTGCTTATCTCAGGAGACAATAAATAATTCCGGATATCATGTAATAACATGAAAAAGATGGTGCAAGAGGTGATCATATCAGTACTTCACTTAAATATACTTATCCAGTAATATATTCAGCTAACACATAGGTGAAAACTATTAGGTTGAGGTCTCTGGGAAGATCAGAGAATGCTTGATGTCACAATATTGTGCTAAAGCGTCATCAGTATCACAGTAGTGTGGAGTCAAAGTTATTAGACACATAATAGTAACTCGTAAAAGCTACTGACAAGGTCCACTACAGTCCGTTTTTTCTAACTACTGATTAATACTTCCCTCTGCTATTTCAATAGATTAATTATTACTTCTTAAATATATAAATGTGCCAAGTCATAAAGCCAAACTATAGAGCCAAATACTCACTGTGTTTATGATATTACCATTCATTCAATAATGTTTTTTGCAAGCATTTTACAACATGGTTTCAGCGTTGTCGGAGTTTGAAATTAAAAACATTTCTTCAATCCTAAACTGCTAATCTGCATTTTCTATCATATTCCAATAAAGCCTCTAGATCTAAATTACACCTGATAAATGCTATGTCTGTGGATGCTGGGTCTATGATTGGAAATCAATTTGCTGCTTGCTGTGAATGTGCACATCCTGCTGTAAAAAACTATCCTTCTTTCTATTTTCTGTAAGTAAGATAACTGTATGTACTGTATAATATAGTGCTTAATTCAAAATTAAAGGGAACCTGTCACCCCGTTTTTTCAGATTGAGATAAAAATACTGTTAAACAGGGCCTGCGCTGTGCGTTACAATAGTGTATGTAGTGTACCCTGATTCCCCACCTATGCTGCGAAATACATTACCAAAGTCGCCGTTTTCGCCTGTCAATCAGGCTGGTCAGGTCAGGTGGGCGTGGTGACATCGCTGTTTCTTCCCCAGCTTTCCGTTGGTGGCGTAGTGGTGTGCGCATGTCCAAGTTCCAAATCCACTGCGAGCAGGTGAAGCAAAAGCGCGCGATCTGTGCTATTACCCTTGTCATCGGTGGGGGCGGCCATCTTCCTGAGGCCGCGCGTGCGCAGATGGAATGCTCTGCTGCACGGGGCTTCAGGAAAATGGCCGCGGGATGCCACGCGTGCGCAGATGGAGATCGCGGCGGCCATTTTCCCAAAGCCGAGTTTGCATTACCATATTTTTCGGATAATTAGACGCACCGGACCATACCTGGGTGTATGGGTGGATGACAAACTCATGTTCAGTGGCCATTGTCAGACAGCTACTACAAAGGCAAATAAAATAATGGGATGCATTAAAAGAGGCATAGATGCTCATGAGGAGAACATAATTTTACCTCTATACAAGTCACTAGTTCGACCACACTTAGAATACTGTGCACAGTTCTGGTCTCCGGTGTATAAGAAAGACATAGCTGAGCTGGAGCGGGTGCAGAGAAGAGCAACCAAGGTTATTAGAGGACTGGGGGGTCTGCAATACCAAGATAGGTTATTACACTTGGGGCTATTTAGTTTGGAAAAATGAAGGCTAAGGGGTGATTTTATTTTAATGTATAAATATATGGGGGGACAGTACAAACACCTTTCTGATCATCTTTTTAATCATAGACCTAAGACAGGGACAAGGGGGCATCCTCTATGCCTGGAGGAAAGAAGGTTTAGGCATAATAACAGAGGCGAGTTCTTTACTGTAAGAGCAGTGAGAATATGGAACTCTCTGCCGTATGATGTTGTAATAAGTAGTGTTGAGCGATACCTTCTGATATCGGAACGTATCGGTATCGGATTGGATCGGCCGATATTCAAAAAATATCGGATATCGCCGATACCGATACCCGATCCCAATGCAAGTCAATGGGACCAAAATATCGGAATTAAAATAAACCCTTTCTTTCCTTGTAGGTTCATTCTACATGAAGGAAAACAACTAAGAATAATGCAGGATGTATTTGGGGAGGTGGTGGAGACATTAAAGGCATAGAGGTTTAGCCCAATCAAATAGAATAGCATGTTTTTTTTTTTTTAAAGACATTCGGAGTGACAAAGATATTGACTATGTAAATTTTTTTTTATTTTGTCAGATATTGATGTTTCACTATTCCACGCCCTTCCCCTTATTTTTTTTTACTTTTCCCACACTTTCATCTTCGTCATCATCAGCATCTTTGACATCAACTTCTTCTTCACCTTATTCATCTTCTTCTTCATCTTCTACCTATTTTTTTTTTATTACATTCTTCATATTCATTTTATTCAACTATTATTATTCTTCCTATTCTACATATTCATTTTATTCAACTGTTATTATTCTTCCTATTCTAATTCTTCATCATATTCTCATTTGTGACAGGCATTCCCGTAGTTGTTATCTATAAAAGTTTGAAGATTACACCTTCCGTTTTGCCTGTCACAAAAGTTACATTTGTCCGCGTTCAGTTTGGCCTGCAGCATCAGGCTTTATCCAGGGGCACCACGAGGAGGAACGGACTCACCCCCATACACTGCTTAGTCTTCTTCTGCATATAATTTAGATAATATCTTTTGCTCTGATATTAAGTCTTATGCTTAATGTTCTTCTGCTCTTTGTTCTGCAGCCTCTTGTTCTTCTGCTTCTCGGTCTTCCATGTCGTCGTCTCCAGGGTCGTCGTCTCCAGTGTCGTCGTCTTCTCCGCCGCCGTCGTCGTCTCCGCCGTCGTCATTGGGGTGGTCTTCAGGGTCGTCATCTCCAGGGTCATCGTCATCTCACTGGTTGTCGTCTCTGGTGTCGTCGTCATTTTAGGGGTGGTCTTCCGGGTCGTCGACTTTAGGGTCTTCAACTTGGAAATGTAGCAGAAGGTACAAGAAGGCTGAGAAAATGCCAAGAACCAGCTGATGGAACTGGAACTCGGATGGCTACCCGAAGGTTCAAGAGCCTATGGAACTACCGAGGACCAGCTGACGTTACTGGAACCCGGTTACTAAGCAGGAGGTACCCGTGCTAAAAAGCACTACCAAGGACCGCCTGACGTTGGCGGAACTCGGATACCCAGAAGGAGGCACCTAAGCCAAAGGCTCTGCCCGGAACCAGCTGACGTTACTGGAACCAGGATGGGGAGCAGAAGGTACAAGAGCAAAAGACACTGCCGAGAACCAGCTGACGGTACTGGAACCCGGATGGGTAGCCGAAGGTCCAAGAGCCAATGGAACTACCGAGGACCAGCTGACGTTACTGGAACCCGGTTACTAAGCAGGAGGTACCCGTGCCTGAAAGCACTACCAAGGACCACCTGACGTTGGTGGAACTTGGATACCCAGTAGGAGGCACCTAAGCCAAAGGCTCTGCCCGGAACCAGCTGACGGTACTGGAACCAGGATGGCGAGCAGAAGGTATAAGAACAAAAGACACTGCCGAGAACCAGCTGACGGTGCTGGAACCAGGATGTGGACCAGAAGGTCCACAGGAGAGGAGAGAACAGCTAGGCCGCGAGGCAGCCGCAGTTACCGAACCCCAACAGTCCTACAGGGGGAACTTGACCTACTGGCACTACAGAACCAGCCTTGACTGCCAATTCACGCAGCCCACATAGGTAGCTCCTAAACTGGAGGCACCCTGGAGTTGGCTAACCCGACCGCAACACGACGGGGCAAGCATAGGCGTCTCAGTGAGCTTGACACTACCCGGAAACAGCTGACGGTGCTGGAACCAGGCTGGGCACGAGGGAGTACCCGTGACAAAAACACTGCCGGGAACCAGCTGGCGGTGCTGGAACCCGGATGCGTTGCCCCAGTGTGCAAGAGCTAATGGCACCGAGGACCAGCTGACGGTGCTGGAACACGGTTACTAAGCTGTAGGTGCCCGCGCTTAAAAGCACTACCAAGGACCGCCTGGCGTTGGCAGAACTCGGATACCCAGGAGGAGGCACCTAAGCCAAAGCCTCTGCCCGGAACCAGCTGATGGTGCTGGAACCAGGTGGTGGACCAGAAGGTCCACAGGAGAGGAGAGAACAGCTAGGCCGCGAGGCAGCCGCAGTTACCGAACCCCAACAGTCTTACAGGGGGAGCTTGGCCTACTGGCACTACAGAACCAGCCTTGACTGCCAATTCACGCAGCCAACATAGGAAGCTCCTAAACTGGAGGCACCCTGGAGTTGGCTAACCCGACCGCAACACGACGGGGCAAGCATAGTCGTCTCAGTGAGCTTGACACTACCTGGAAACAGCTGACGGTGCTGGAACCAGGCTGGGCACGAGGGAGTACCCGTGACAAAAACACTGCCGGGAACAAGCTGGCGGTGCTGGAACCCGGATGCGTTGCCCCAGTGTGCAAGAGCCAA
Organism: Ranitomeya imitator; assembly: GCF_032444005.1. Classification (NCBI taxonomy): domain Eukaryota; kingdom Metazoa; phylum Chordata; class Amphibia; order Anura; family Dendrobatidae; genus Ranitomeya; species Ranitomeya imitator. Next base: position 518,659,727 of record NC_091285.1, read on the forward strand.
TGGCACCGAGGACCAGCTGACGGTGCTTGAACATGGTTACTAAGCTGTAGGTGCCCGCGCTTAAAAGCACTTCCAAGGACCGCCTGGCGTTGGCGGAACTCAGATACCCAGGAGGAGGCACCTAAGCCAAAGGCTCTGCCCAGAACCAGCTGACAGTGCTGGAACCAGGTGGTGGACCAGAAGGTCCACAGGAGAGGAGAGAACAGCTAGGCCACGAGGCAGCCGCAGTTACCGAACCCCAACAGTCCTACAGGGGGAGCTTGGCCTACTGGCACTACAGAACCAGCCTTGACTGCCAATTCACGCAGCCCACATAGGATGCTCCTAAACTGGAGGCACCCTGGAGTTGGCTAACCCGACCGCAACACGACGGGGCAAGCATAGTCATCTCAGTGAGCTTGACACTACCCGGAAACAGCTGACGGTGCTGGAACCAGGCTGGGCACGAGGGAGTACCCGTGACAAAAACACTGCCCGAGAACCAGCTGGCGGTGCTGGAACCTGGATGCGTTGCCTATTCAAGATTGTCTTACTAGAGCCCCAACTAGCGGTGTTGGAGCAAAGGGTAAGCAGGGGGAGCAGAGTGTAGGCCGAAGCCTGCACTGGAGGCAGCTTTGTGTCTGCATTGCGTTTGCAGGACACGATGCCGGCTACACAACGGGGGAACAGCTGGCGGTGCTGAACCCCACTAACACATTGGCTGGTGTTTTTCTCTGTGCAGCTAGCACGTCCGGGCAAAAACTGGCGGTGTTAGAGCCCAGGGTCAGCAGGAGGAGGAGAGGAGCAGAGTGTAGGCCGAAGCCTAATTGAACCAATTTCAAAGGTAACCTTTAACCCACCATCAGGTGTTACAATGTAGAAGAGCCACACCTTGTGCAGCAGTAATGCTCCACAAGTGAGAGGTTGCTCTTTAAATTTTGCTCATTGCACACGCAGAATGAATGACGTACACAATTTTGCCCATTGTGCAGTAGAACTGTATTGGAGGCGTGACTTGTCTTTTTAAGGAGACGCAGCACAAGTGTCCAAAAATAACGCCTTGGTGCTGGGCGCAGCCTCCTGACCGTTGTTATTTGCTGTACAGGAGTCTGTGCTCTTGTTATCCCTTGGCCATGCGCTGTGAGCGCTGCCTGTCTTATGACCTCATTTCATGTTGGCCGTTGCGGTTATCGATGGCCATGAATCCCAGACCCCCAGTGTGTTTTCAATAATTCACACTGCGGGGCTGGGATTCATGGCCTTGTGCAGTAAATATGTTCGCCGCTCACAAATGTCCTTACACCTGCTTCAGACTGGGCGGCCTCAGCTGATCCCTTATCGCATGCTGCGGCCATGAGGCCGCACAGTCTGAAGAAATGGAAGGACGGGAGTGAAGACAGGCGAAGATATGCACTGCTCGTGCCCATCAATCACACCCTTGCAGTCAAAATATATGAGACAACGAGGGGCGTTGTGTCGGGCAGGGCGGACGCACAAGCACAGGCAGCCAACCAATGATGTCAGAAGATGGGCAGCGCTACCAAGGTGGGTGCTGCGTGTCATTAAAAATGAATGTCACACCTCAGGGACATTGTAATGGTCTCTAATGAGACACATTTTGTACGTGTTGAGTTCCACGTGGGCAAGGAGAAAAAGTCAGCCACCTTGTACAAATGCAGCAGTACTGCTGTACAAGGTGGCTGTTATACATAGAAACACCTGGGGGGGGGCAGGTTCCCTTTAATTTCAGTTCAGGTGCCTGCGTGGCGTTTGCAGGTCACGTTGCCGGTTACACAGCAGGGGAACAGCTGGCGGTGCTGAAACCCACTAACACATTGGCTGGTGTTTTTCTCTGTGCAGCTAGCACATCCGGGCAAAAACTGGCGGTGTTAGAGCCCAAGGTCAGCAGGAGGAGGAGAGGAGCAGAGTGTAGGCCGAAGCCTGTACTGGTGGCAGCTTTTGTTCTGTTGTGCCAGCGTGGCTTGTGCTGGACACGTTGCCGACTACACAGCAGGGGAACAGCTGGCGTTGCTGAACCCCACTGACACATTGGCGGGTGTTTTTCTCTGTGCAGCTAACACGTCTGGGCTAAAACTGGCGGTGTTAGAGCCCAGGGTCAGCAGGAGGAGAAGAGAGGAGCAGAGTGTAGGCCGCAGCCTTCACTGGTGGCAGCTTTTGGTCTGTTATGCCAGCGTGGCTTGTGCTGGACACGTTGCCGACTACACAGCAGGGGAACAGCTGGCGGTGCTGAACCCCACTGACACATTGACTGTTGTGTTTTTCTCTGTGCAGCCAGCACTTCCGGGCCCCAACTGGCGTAGTTAGAGCCCAGGGTCTGCAGGACTAGCAGAGTTTAGGCCGAAGCCTAATTGAACCAATTTCAAAAGTAACCTTTAACCCACCCTCAGGTGTTACAATGTAGAAGAGCCACACCTTGTGCAGCAGTAATGCTCCACAAGTGAAAGGTTGCTCTTTAAATTTTGCTCATTGCACACGCAGCATGAAAGACGTACACAATTTTGCCCATTGTATAGTAAAACTGTATTGGAGGCGTGACTTGTCTTTTTTAAGGAGACGCAGCACAGGTGTCCAAAATAACGCCTTGGTGCTGGGCGCAGCCTCCTGAGCGTTGTTATTTGCTGTACAGGAGTCTGCGCTCTTGTTATCCCTTGGCCATCGCCAGTTAGCGTTGCCCGTCTTATGACCTCATTTCATGTTGGCTGGTGCGGTTAACGATGGCCATGAATCCCAGACCCACAGTGTCTTTTCATAAAGTCACAGTGCGGGGCTGGGATTCGTGGCCTTGCGCAGTAAATATGTTCGCCGCTCACACATGTCATTACACCTGCTTCAGACTGGACGGCCTCAGCTGATCCCTTATCACATGCCGCGGCCATGAGGCCGCACAGTCTGAAGAAGGCGGAAGGAGGGGAGTGAAGACAGGTGAAGATATGCACTGCTCGTGCCCATCAATCACACCCTCGCAGTCAAAATACATGAGACGAGGGGCGTCGTGTTGGGCAGGGCGCACGCACAGGCACAGGCAGCCAACCAATGATGTCAGAAGATGGGCAGCGCTACCAAGGGGGGTGTTGCGTGTCATTTAAAAAGGAGAATCACACCTCAGGGGCAGTGAAATGGTCTGTAATGAGACACATTTTGTACGTGTTGAGTTCCACGTGGGCAAGGAGAAAAAGTCAGCCACCTTGTACAAATGCAGCAGTACTGCTGTACAAGGTGGCTGTTATAAATACAACCACCTGGGGGGGGGGGCAGGGTCCCTTTAATTTCAGTTCAGGTGCCTGCGTGGCGTTTGCAGGTCACATTGCCGGCTACACAGCAGGGGAACAGCTGGCGGTGCTGAACCCCACTAACACATTGGCTGGTGTTTTTCTCTGTGCAGCTAGCACTTCCGGGCCCCAACTGGCGGTGTTAGAGCCCAGGGTCAGCAGGAGGAGGAGAGGAGCAGAGTGTAGGCCGAAGCCTGCACTGGTGGCAGCTTTTGGTCCGTTGTGCCAGCGTGGCTTGTGCTGGACACGTTGCCGACTACACAGCAGGGGAACAGCTGGCGGTGCCGAACCCCACTGACACATCAGCTAGTGTTTTTTCTGTGTAGACAACACTTCCAGGTGGCAACTGACAGTGTTGAAACCCAGGGAATCAAAGAGGAGCAGAGTGTAGGCCGAAGCCTGCAGTGGAGCAAGTTGAAAGGGAACCTTTAACTCCCCCCCCCCCAGGAATTTGTTGCTGAAAGAGCCATCTTGTACAGCAGTAATACTGCACATGGAAAATGGTGGCTCCTAAAATTATGCTCCTTGCAAACGCTGAAGTACACACTCATATAATGTGTCCCCTCACACCGTCAAACCGTCCCAGAAGTGGGACTTTCCTTTGTAATGTGACACAGCACAGCCGTCATTCCAACCCCCTTGGTGCCGTGCGCCACCTCCTCAACGTTGTTTGGTTCTGTCACGGAGCCCGCGCTGTAATGTTATCCCTTGGCCATGCACAGTTAGCGGTGCCCGTCTTCTGACATCATTTAGGTGTCAGGCTGGCAGTGCCTATGCGTCAAAGCTGCCCGAGATCCAACCTCGCAGTGTCATCTAATGTAATCCCACTGCTGGCCAGGGATCCATGGGCATGCGCAGTGCATATCATCGCCTCTCACTCACCTCCTTCCTGCTTCTTCAGACTGTGCGGCGTCACGGCCGTGGCATGCTATTAGGGATCAGCTGACGCCGCCTAGTCTGAAGAAGCGTGAAGAAGGGGAGTGAGAGGCTAGTATATGCACTGCGCATGGCCATGGATACCAGGCCCACTGTGGGATCACATTAGACGACACTGCAAGGTGGCATTTCGGGCAGCGTGGACGCACAGGCGCAGCCAGGATGACAACAAATGATGTCAGAGGACGGGCAGCACAAACTGTGCATGGCCAAGGGATAACATAACAGCGCAGGGTCCATGACGGAATCAAACAACGCAAAGGAGGCAGCTCACGGAGCCAAGGGGGTAGGAATGACGTCTGTGCTGCGTCACATTACAAAGGAAAGTCCCACCTCCGGGACGGTTGGACGGTGTGAGGGGACACATTACATGAGTGTGTAGTTCAGCGTTTCCAAGGAGCATAATTTCAAGAGCGACCTTTTCCTTGTGCAGTATTAGTGCTGCACAAGGTGGCTCTTTCAGTAACAAACGCCTAGGGGGGGGGACAGGTTCCCTTAAATTTTTGTTGTGCCAGCGTGGCAGTCGCATGACACGTTGCTGGATACACAGCTGGGGATCAGCTGACGTTACTGAACCCCAATAACAGAGGAGCGACTGTTGACTGTGCAGACAGCACTTCCAGGCACCAACTGGCGGTGTAAGAGCCCAGGGACAGCAGGAGGAGCAGATTGGAGGTATTGCCGCACACACAGCTGGGGATCAGCTGACGTTACTGAACCCCAATAACAGAGGAGCGACTGTTGACTGTGCAGACAGCACTTCCAGGCACCAACTGGCGGTGATAGAGCCCAGGGACAGCAGGAGTTGCAGAGGAACAGAGTGTAGGCCGAAGCCTGATTGGAGCAAGTTGAAAGGGAACCTTTAACCCCCCCCCCCCAAGACGTTTGTAGCTGAAAGAGCCATCTTGTGCAGCACTAAGGATGCAAAAGGAAAAGGTTGCTCTTTTAATTATGCTCCTTGCAAACACAGAAGTAAACACTAAAAATGTGTCCCCTTATACCGTAAAACCGTCCCGGAGGTGGGATTTATTTCCTTTGTAATGGGACGCAGCACAGCTGTCATTCCTATCCCCTTGGTGCCGTGCGCTGCCTCCTCAGCGTTGTTTTAAGCTGTCACGGAGCCTGCGCTCGTCTGTTATCCCTTGGCCATGCCCAATTTGCGCTGCCTGTCTTCTGACACAATTTGGTGTCAGGCTGTCAGTGCCTGTGCGTCCACGCTGCTCCAGATCTCAACTCGCAGTGTCGTCTAATGTAATCCCACTGCGGGCCTTGGATCCATGGGCATGCACAGTGCATATCCTCGCCTCTCACTCCCGTCCTTCCCTCTTCTTCAGACTGCGCGGCGTCACGGCCGTGGCATGCTATTAGGGATCAGCTGACGGCGCACAGTCTAAAGAAGGCGGAGGGAGATGAGCGACAGCCCGAGGTGAAGATATGCACTGCGCATGCCCATGGATCCCAGGCTCGCAGTGTGATTCAACCAGAAGACAATGCGAGGCGGGTTCTCGGGCAGCGCGGGCGCACAGGCGCAGCCGACCTGACACCAAATTATGTCAGAAAACAGGCAGCGCAAATTGGGCATGGCCAAGGGATAACAGAACAGCGCTGGCTCTGTGACAGCTTAAAGCAACGCTGAGGAGGCAGCGCATGGCACCAAGGGGGTAGGAATGACGGCTGTGCTGCGTCACATTATGAAGGAAAGTCCCAGCTCCGGGACGGTATAACGGTATCAGTGAACACATTTTATAAGTGTTAAGTTCTGCGTGTGCAAGGAGCTAAACTAAAAGAGCTACCTTTTCCTTGTGCAACATTACTGCTGCACAAGATGGCTCTTTCAGTAACAAACGCCGGGGGGGGGGGGGACAGGTTCCCTTACATTTAGGTTGTTGTGCCAGCGTGGCGGTCGCAGGACACATTGCCGGCTACACAGCTGGGGCTCAGCTGACGTTTCTGAAACCCAATAACACTGGGTCGTATGTTTTGACTGTGCAGCCTGCACTTCTGAGCCGCAACTGGCGGTGTTGGAGCCCAGGAATAGCAGTTCAGGTGGTAGAAAGATGAACACATCAGGAGACCTGGATGACACCCAATTACTTAATCAGGCAGAGGAGTGGCAAATTCCTGCGAGATCCAGGCCTGGTTCATTTTCAGGAAAGTAAGCCGGTCAACGTTATCGGAGGATAGTCGCATGCGACGGTCTGTTAGTACACCACCTGCGGCACTAAAGACACGTTCCGATAAGACACTAGCCGCAGGGCAAGCCAGCACCTCCAATGCATACTGGCTTAGCTCTGGCCATGTATCCAGCTTAGAGACCCAGAACTTGAACGGGGAAGAGCCGTCTGGGAGTACAGTAAGAGGGCAAGCCATGTAGTCTGTCACCATCTGACGGAACCGTTGCCTCCTGCTGACTGGAGCCGCCGGTGATGGTGTAGACATTTGGGGCGGGCACACAAAAGTTTTCCACAGTTGTGCCATACTGGGCTTGCCTTGGGCAGAGGCACTGCTTCTGCTCCCTCTTTGTGCAGAGCCTCCCCCACTGCCTCGACGCACTGAGCTGCTTTGTAAAGCACTAGCAGCACTCCTCTCAGTTGGACTGGAGAAGATGATGGAATTCACCAGTGTGTCGTGGTACTCCCGCATTTTACGCTCCCGGGTCAACGCTGGGATGAGGTTTTGGACGTTGTCACGGTAGCGAGGATCGAGGAGGCTGAACACCCAATAATCAGGCATGTTGGGAATGTGGTTGATGCGGCGGTCGTTTCTCAGGCACTGCAGCATGAAATCCACCATGTGCTGCAGACTGCCAACTGGCCCAGAAACGCTGTCCCCTGCTTGAGACATGATCTCTGCCCGCTCGTCATCACCCCACCCTCGCTGTACACTCTGACCACTGAATAATTGTCTCACTCCCTCCTCTGGACGGAGCTCTTCCTCCTCCATTGACTCCTCCTCATCCTCCTCACAAAGTGGCCCCTGCGTACCCCTTTGTGAGGAACCACGTGGCGCTGACTCTCCAGAAGCTTATGGAAAAGGTGACTCCTCATCCTCCACCTCTTCCACAACATCATCCCTTAACGCTTGCAAAGTTTGTTGAAGCAGGCAGATAAGGGGGACAGTCATGCTGACTAGTGCATCATCTGCACTTGCCATCCGCGTGGAATAATCGAAAGGACGCAAAACCTGGCAGACGTCCTTCATAGTGGCCCACTCTGTGGTTGTGAAGTCTGATCGGCGCTGACTGCGACTTTTTAGCGCCTGATGCAGCTGGTACTCCATTACTGCTTGCTGCTGCTCACACAACCGCTCCAACATATGTAACGTGGAATTCCACCTGGTAGGTAGGTCACATATGATGCGGTGTTCCGGAAGGCGGAATCGGCGCTGCAGAGCAGCAATGCGGGATCTTGCCAAGCTGGAACGCCGCAAGTGAGCACACTCTAGGCGGACCTTGTGCAGCAGTGCATCAAGATCCGGATAGTCCGGATAGTTTACACTGCAAAAACGCTAGTGCATGCCCTTATCATCTCCCGCCTCGACTACTGCAACCTCCTACTCTCTGGACTCCCCTCTAGCACTCTGGCACCACTCCAATCCATCCTACACTCTGCTGCCCGACTAATCCACCTGTCCCCCCGCTATTCCCTAGCCTCTCCCCTGTGTCAAGCCCTTCACTGGCTTCCTATCGCCCAGAGACTCCAGTTCAAAACCCTCACACTGACATACAAAGCCATCCACAACCTGTCTCCTCCATACATCTGTGACATGGTCTCCCGGTACCTACCTACACGCGACCTCCGGTCCTCCCAAGACCTCCTTCTCTACTCCCCTCTCATCTCTTCTTCCCATAACCGCATCCAAGACTTCTCCCGTGCTTCCCCCATACTCTGGAACTCTCTACCCCAACACATCAGACTTGCGCCTACCATAGAAACCTTCAAAAAGAACCTGAAGACTCATCTCTTCCGACAAGCCTACAGCCTGCAGTGATCCTCAACCTACTGAACAGCCGCACAGCCAGCTCTTCCCTCTCCTAGTGTATCCTCACCCACCCCCTGCAGACTGTGAGCCCTCGCGGGCAGGGTCCTCCCTCCTTATGTACTCGTGTGCCTTGTTATCTGCTCATGTTTAATGTATTTGTCTATATTTGCCCCGTATTCACATGTAAAGCGCCATGGAATAAATGGCGCTATAAAAATGTATAATAATAATAATAATAATAAATAGTCCCTCAGAAAACTCTGCACAACCAAATTGAGCACATGTGCCAGACATGGGATGTGAGTGAGGTTGCCAATGGCCAAAGCTGCCACCAGATTTCGGCCATTGTCACACTACCATGCCTGGCTGGAGATTCGCTGGCACTAACCACACAGCGCTCTCCTGCTTGATGGCATTCCAGAGCTCCTGCGCTGTGTGGCTTCGATTCCCCAATGAAACTAGTTTCAAGACGACCTGTTGACGTTTGGCCACGGCTGTGCTCATGTCGGTCATAAGTAAACGTTCACGGGTCCATGTGGAGGTGAACTGTGACGGCTCCTGCAGCGATGATTCTGAGGAACTTGTGTATGAGGAGGAGTCAATGCGTACAGACTGGATTCCTGCAATCCTTGGAGTGGGCAGGACACGTCCTGCGCCACTCGCACGATCTGTACCTGGCTCAACAACATTAACCCAATGGGCAGTGAGGGAAATGTATCGCCCCTGTCCATGTTGACTGGTCCACGCATCGGTGGTGAGGTGGACCTTGCTACTGACGGCGTTCAGTAGCGCGTGTTTTATTTGTCCCTCCACATGCTTGTGCAGGGCAGGGACAGCTTGCCTGCTGAAGTAAAAGCGGCTGGGCATCTTGTACTGTGGGACTGCCAATGCCATCAAGTCACGGAAGCTGTCAGTCTCCACCAGCCGGAATGAGAGCATTTCCAGGGACAGAAGTTTGGCAATGCCTGCATTCAGAGCCTGTGCTCGGGGGTGGTTGGCCGAGAATGCCCGCCTTTTCTCCCATGCCTGTACTACCGATGGCTGTAGAGTAGACTGGGAGTGTGAGGATGACTGGGAATGTGGTGCTGTGGGTGGAATTACACTAGGTCTCTGGACAACAGTGCCAGAGGTTCTTCCATTGCGATCCTGGGAGGAAGCCAAACCAGCTGTGCGTGAGCTGGAGGAAGAGGCAACACGAGCTGAAGAGGTGGTAGCTGCCGCTGTTGGTTGGCCTAGGTCTTCAGTGTGTTTTTGTAACTCCACCGCGTGCCTGTTCCGCACATGTTTCCACATATTTGTGGTATTGAGGTTGCTGACACTTTTACCTCTTTTGACTTTCTGATGACACAGCTTGCATTTGACAAAACAAATGTCATCTGCAACTGTGTCAAAAAAGGACCAGGCACTGCAAGTCTTGGGAGCGCCCTTTTTGGCTTTTGAAAGAGACAGGCTCCTAACGGGTGCCAAAGTGGAGGCTACAGGCTCCGCAGTCTTCCCCCTCCCTCTCCCTCTTTGGCCCGTAAGGGGAATCTCTTCCTCAGAGCTGCTCCCACCACCTTCCTGTTCCTCACGCCACGATGGGTCAAGGACCTCATCATCTCCACTACCCTCTGCCACCAACTGCTCCTCCTGGGTAGTCTCGGCAGCACAGTACGCACCAGAAAGCGGCACCTGAGTTTCATCATCAGATGCGTACTGCGCTGTGGTCACCGCAGGCACTGGCCCACCCGCCTCTTCAGAGTCAGAGAGACAAAGCTGTTGGGCATCACTGCACACTGCCTCTTCTTCCATTTCTCCAATGCTGCTTGGCTGGGCCCCTGTTTCCAAGCCAAGAGATTCAGAGAACAGAAGTAGAGACGGCTCCTGTCCTGGGCTCTCTGACTGCCTGGCCAATTTGGCAGGTGGTGAAGAGACAGATGGCTGCTCTCAGGTGGTCTGTGCCTGAGAGGATGTGGCACTAATTGAAGTCGATGCCAATGCGTTAGCTGCCATCCATCCGACAACGGCTTCAATTTGATCTTCACGCAGCAGCGGTGCACGGCGCTCTCCGACAAAGCTGCGCATGAAGGACTGTTCCCTGCTGAAACTGAGTGATGATGAGTCACCGGTGAACGCAGCAGGCACAGAATCACCACGTCTTCTCCCTGCTCCTCTCCCTGCTCCGCGCCCACACCCACGTGCCTTACTCCCTGCCCTCTTCATCTTGGTTGACAGATAAAGATAAGCAGAAAAGTACTAAGGCCTTAGTGTGCTTATTCATGAAATGCTCCTCCTAACAGGTGTAAGAAACACTAATGTTGTAAATTGTGGACTAGACTTTATTATTGATAAAATGGGGCCTACACAAGTGTTAAGTGGTGTTTGGTGAACTTTACTTTTTTTTTATGCAGATCGGGCTACAGAGCGACTTTAACACACACGGGGACCGTGCAGACAGCCGTAAACAGCGCTGCAAGGCCCAAAAACCCTCCTCTAGGTTATCCTATGTAGTGTTTTTCCACTATTTAGCTGGAGACGGGTGGAAAGACACTAATAGGAAATTTTTCAAACAATTTTCAACTGGCTGCACTATTTGAAAAAAGGAAACGTTTTTTCACGGTATGAGGCAGTGACGCACCCTGAGCTGAATCCAACCGGCTGTGGCCGCACACAGACTACAGGGTGAGCTGCGCTCACACGGAGACCGTGCAGACAGCCGTAAACGGCGCTGCAAGGCCCAAAAACCCTCCTCTAGGTTATCCTATGTAGTGTTTTTCCACTATTTAGCTGGAGACGGGTGGAAAGACACTAATAGGAAATGTTTGAAACAATTTTCAACTGGCTGCACTATTTGAAAAAAAGGAAAAGTTTTTTCACGGTATGAGGCAGTGACGCACCCTGAGCTGAATCCAACGGACTGTGGCTGCACACAGACTACAGGGCGAGCTGCGCTCACACGGAGACCGTGCAGACAGCCGTAAACAGCGCTGCAAGGCCCAAAAACCCTCCTCTAGGTTATCCTATGTAATGTTTTTCCACTATTTAGCTGGAGACGGGTGGAAAGACACTAATAGGAAATTTTTTTTAAAAATTTCAACTGGCTGCACTATTTGAAAAAAAGGAAAAGTTTTTTCACGGTATGAGGCAGTGACGCACCCTGAGCTGAATACAATGGGCTGTGGCTGCACACAGACTACAGGGCGAGCTGCGCTCACACGGAGACCGTGCAGACAGCCGTAAACGGCGCTGCAAGGCCCAAAAACACCCCCTCTAGGTTATCCTATGTAGTGTTTTTCCACAATTTAGCTAGAGACGGGTGGAAAAACACTAATAGGAAATTTTACAAAAAATGTGCAGCAGGCTGCACTATGAGCAAAAAAGGACAATGGATAGCACTGTATGAGGCAGTGTGAACACCCCCTGAGCTGAATACAACCGGGTATATGGCTGCACACAGACTACAGAGTGAGCTGCACACACACACACAGAGACCTTGCAGAATGCTGTTAAAACAGCGCTGCAAGGCAAGAGCAAGGTGAACAGTGAACAACACACAGCGTTTTGCTAAATTAGCCTTGGGAAAGCAAAATAAAGCAATTAGCTATCTCAACTGGCCCTCAGTTAGAACACAGCGTCCTGTCCCTAACTGAAATCACAGCAGAGTGAGCGCAAAATGGCGGCAGCGTTTTTTATAGTGCAGAGTGACATCATTTTAGCAGCCAATCACAGCCTTGCCAGTACTTACATGCCCACCATGCTAAACAGGATGTGCCCACACTTCCATTCATTCCTCATTGGCTGCTGCGTGCAGTTTGAATTCTGGGAACTTCCGATTCCGGTATCCGATACGCGGGAAGTATCGGAATTCGGTATCGGAATTCCGATACCGCAAATATCGGCCGATACCCGATACTTGCGGTATCGGAATGCTCAACACTAGTAATAAGTGATTCATTACTTAAATTTAAGAAGGGACTGGATGCCTTTCTTGAAAAGTATAATGTTACAGGATATATACACTAGATTTCTTGATATGGCGTTGATCCAGGGAACTAGTCTGATTGCCGTATGTGGAGTCGGGAAGGATTTTTTTTTCCCCAAAGTGGAGCTTACTATTTGCCACATGGGTTTTGTCTAACTCTGGATCAACATGTTAATGCATGTTAGGTTAGGTTATGGGTTGAACTAGATGGACTTAAAGTCTTCCTTCAACCTTAATAACTATGTTATAAGATGCACCTAGGTTTTAGATGAGGAAATTAGAGAAAAATTTAAGCAAAAAATGTGGTCAGTGTCGGACTGGGGTGACAAGGGCCCACCAATAACATTGACTTTGGAGGGCCCACTTTTTACCTGCATGCAAATATTATACTACCTTCGTTCACAAATTTACCTATATTTCTGTAAAATAATAAACTGGGTAGCATGGTTAATAAATGATGAGATGCTGCTTTTTTCTGTACAGAGTGAATCAAGTGAATTATGCCAAGTACTGCCCATACAGTGGGGTTGGGGGCCCAGATCTACAAAGGGGCCCATCGGAGGATTCCCCTCTTACCCTGTGGGCCAGTCCGAGCCTGTTTGTTACACGTGGAGGAAAGACAATTATCGCATCTAATTAGGAAAGGGTTCTTTACAGTAAGAGCAATCAGACTGGAATGCTGACCACAAGAGCTAGTAATGGCAGTTACTATAACAACATTTAAAAAAGGTATGGATGCTTTTTTTAACAAAACATGACATTGTGAGTTATAAATAGTGTTGAGCGATACCTTCCGATATTCGTTAATATCGGTATCGGATTGGATCGGTCGATATCCCAAAAATATCGGATATCGCCGATACCAGTACCCGATACCAATGCAAGTCAATGGGACACACATATCGGAATTAAAATAAACCCTTTCTGTCCTTGTACATCCTGTTCCAGAGGAGGAAGAGTGTGGGTGGTGCGTGGGCGGAGACTGCGTGTCTGTGTGGGACTGTGGGGGCTCTGTGCGGGCCTGCTGGGGGTCTATATGGGCCTCTTGGGGTCTGTGCGGGCTGCTGGGAGTCTGTGTGGGCCTGCTGGGGGTCTGTAAGGGCCTCTCGGGGGTCTGTGCAGTCGGCCGGGGGTCTGTTCGGCCTACCAGGGGTCTGTACGGGCCTCTCGGGGGTCTGTGCGGCCTGCAGGGGGTCTGTGCGGGTCTCTTGGGGGTCTGTATGGCCTGTCGGGGGTCTGTGCGGCCTGCCGGGGGTCTGTAAGGGCCTCTCGGGGGTCTGTGTTGCCTGCCGGGGGTCTGTGCGGCCTGCTGGAGGTCTGTACGGGCCTCTCTGGGGTCTGTGCGGCCTGCCGGGGGTCTGTACGGGCTTCTCGGGGGTCTGTGCGGCCTGCCGGGAGTCTGTGCAGTCTGCCGGGTGTCTGTACGGGGCTCTCTGGGGTCTGTGCTGCCTGCTGGGGGTCTGTGCGGCCTGCTGGTGGTCTCTGTGGGCCTCTCTGGGGTCTGTGTGGCCTGCTGGAGGTCTGTGCGGCCTGCCGGGGGTCCATATGGGCCTCTCTGGGGCCTGTGCAGCCTGCCGGGGGTCTGTGCGGGTGTGCAGGCATCGTCCGATGGGACTACAAGTCCCATCGGGCTATTCCTGCTACAATGGCAGTGATTGACACATTAGCCAATGATGGGACAGTAGTAGTCCCATCATCCGGCTAATGTGTTGAATGTAAAAAAAAACAAAAACAAAAAAACAACATACATACTACATACATACTACATGCATACTACATACATACTACATACATACATACCACATACATACTGCATACATACTACATACATACAACATGCTACATACATACTATATACATACATACAACATACTACATACATACTACATACATACATACAAGATACATACAACATACTACTTACATACATACAACATACTACATACATACTACACACATAAATACAACATGCATACATACAACATACATACAACATACTACATACATACCTACATACAACATGCATACAACATGCTACATACAATACATACTACATACATACATACTACATACATACTACATACAATACATTCATACAGTACATTACATACAATACATACATACAGATATACAGTACATATAACATAGATTACATACTCACCATTACTTGTCATTTTGATCCCCGAAGCCAGTGTCATCTGTAAAAAAGATTAAAATAACAAACAAACAATATACTCCCTGATCCGCAGAAATCCACGAGTGTCCCACGACGATCTCCCGTGGAGAACGGCAGCATCAGCTGATACGACCTCTCTCTAGGGGCTCCAGGAGTGACCGGAGAAAAGTATCCCTCCACACTGTGGTCCTCTGCTGCTGTAAAAAAATAGTCCCTAGTCTCACTTTTGGCATTGCTGTGTGAGAAATTTTCCCACGCAGCAATTGCCATTAAGTGAGGCTCTGAGAGGTTGCTATAGTTCAGTGATGCACTGCAGGAGCCATTGTCACTGAAGGTCCTATAGAGCAGTGACATCACCCGATGTCACTGTTCTATAGGGGAGATCGTCGTGGGACAGTTGTTATTAATTGTACTACGGCGGACAGGTAGTATACGGTTTATTATCTTTCATTTTTTGCAGGCACTGAAGTATGGTAAGCATGTTAAATGAAGAATATTAAAATATTTTTGTCCTAATGTGTGTTTTATTAACCCTTTACTAGTATTGGATTAATAATGGATAGGCATCTTATTGACGCCTCTCCGTTATTAACCCGGCTTAATGTCACCTTACAATAGCAAGGTGACATTAACCCCTTATTACCCCATATCTCACTGCTAAACGGGAGTGTGAAGAGGGGGGCTAAGTGCCAGAATTGGTGCATCTTACAGATGCGCCATTTCTGGGGCGGCTGCGGACTGGTATTTGTAGCCGGGGGGGGGGCTATATCCATGTCCCCTCTCTAGGCTATGAATATCATCCCGCAGCTGTCTGCGTAGCCTTTCTGGCTATAAAATATAGGGGGACCCCATGTCATTTTTTTGGGGGTCCCCCTATTTTAATAGCCAGTAAAGGCTACGCAGGCAGCTGCTGGCTGATATTCATAGCAGCCTACAAATATTGGCCCCCGGCCGTCGGCTTTCCCCCTCTGGCGCAGAAAATAGCGCAGGAGCCAACGCCGTTTTATAGTCAGACAGGCTACGCAGACAGCTGCGGGCTGATATTCATAGCCTAGAGAGGGGCCATGGATATTGCCCCCCCGGCTACAAATATCAGTCCGCAGCCGCCCCAGAAATGGTGCATCTGTAAAATGCACCAATTCCAGCACTTAGCCCTTCTCTTCCCACTCCCGTGTAGCGGTGGGATATGGGGTAATAAGGGGTTAATAAGATGCCTATCCATTATTAATACAATACTAGTAAAGGGTTAACGAAACACACACATTAGGAAAAAATCTACTATATAATTGTCTAAGGGTCACTTCCGTCTTTCTGTCTGTCCTTCTGTCCTTCTGTCAAGGATATTCATTGGTCGCGGCCTCTGTCTGTCATGGAAATCCAAGTCGCTGATTGGACGTGGCAAAACAGCCACGACCAATCAATGACGGGCACAGTCCAGAAGAAAATGGCCGCTCCTTACTCCCCGCAGTCAGTGCCCAGCGCGAGACTTCTAAGTCATCTGGGTAATTTCGCAATGCATCCTGGGAACGGAAGATGGCGGCAGCCGCGCGCGTATCGCCGGAGCTTCACTAGATCCCAGGGGTGAGTATATAACTATTTTTTATTTTAATTATTTTTTTAACAGGGATATGGGGCCCACACTGCTGTATACTACGTGAGCTGTGTTAAATACCGAATGGCTGCTATATACTACATAGGCAGTGTTATATACTATGTGGGCTGTGTGATATACTCCGTGGCTGTGCTATATACTGCATGGGCTGTGCTATATATTGCATGGCCACTGTTATATTTTGCGTGGAGAACACAAGAAAAAGGAAAACCGAACTACAAGGATCAAAACAATAATATATACAAATTAAATAAACACATGATAATGTATAAAGTAGTCCAAAAATAATTTTATTAGTAATAAATAGGGACAAAAAGAGAAAGGAAAAAAAAAGAGAAAGAAAAAAATTGGCAATGTGGCGCTAACCACACACAATGTGTATCAGCCCTCAAAAACACCACATAAAATAACCATAGATGTATTTACACTCAGATGTACATAATGCAAATAAGCTGACATGTATCAGTGATATATGACCCGTAAAAATGTATATGATAAAGGGGCATATAAATGTACATGAGATGATATGGGTGTACAAATACGTAACAGGAAACCAAAAACCGTAAGAAAAGGAAGCAGCAAAACATCTCTGCAGACTCACATCAGTAAATGGATGTTACGATGTAACAGTCAATAAACATAGGTCGTATATCTAAGTAGTACCCATTACACTATGTGAGACCCAACCATATCGTGACCTGCAGCTGCATGGTTACCTGTTATGAACTGGTGGTTTAGGAGCAACATGGGACGAGCTCTGAAGGAGGTGGTACCTGTACTGACCGCAGTCCCTAAGCTAAACACAACACTAGAAGTAGCCGTGAGATGCTCCTGTCACTCCCTAGGCACCTCGTCACAGCCTGAGAACTAACTACCCTTAAAGATAGAAACAGGAAAACTATCTTGCCTCAGAGAAAATCCCCAAAGGATAGATAGCCCCCCACAAGTAATGACTGTGAGTGGAGAGGGAAAAGACATACGTAGAATGAAACCAGGATGCAGCACAGGAGGCCAGTCTAGCTAGATAGATAGGACAGGACGGAATACTGTGCGGTCAGTATTAAAAACTACAAAAATCCACACAGAGTTTACAAAAATCTCCACACCTGACTAAAGGTGTGGAGGGTAAATCTGCTTCCCAGAGCTTCCAGCTTAACTGAATTAATCCATACTGACAAGCTGGACAAAACATAGAATGCACAGAACGAATAAGTCCACAACATATGGACAGAAAAGAGCAAATAAAGGACTTATCTTTGCTGAACTGGTCAGGATATCAGGGAAATCCAAGAGAGATGTGAATCCAACCAGGAACCATAGACAAGTGGCACTGGCTGAAAGGAAGAGCCAGGCATAAATAGCCGAGCAGAAAGACAATCAGTGGAAGCAGCTGCAGACAGCTAAATCCAAGGAGCAGCCATTCCACTCAAAACCACCGGAGGGTGCCCAAGAGCAGAACTCACAAAAGTGCCACTTACAACCACCGGAGGGAGCCCAAGAGTGGAATTCACAACAGTTACCGGTCACAACATGTAATCCCTTGACTAAATTTCAACTTGAACTTAAATCCATCTTATTGTCAGCTAAAGATAAAGGGATCATCTCTAAGGAGGTCTATACTGTCCTTCAAGTTGGCGAACCATCCATTCCCACCCTGTACCTGCTGCCGAAGATTCATAAAAACTGTTTGAAGCCACCAGGCAGACCCACCATCTCAGGGAATGGTAACTACCTAGAGAAAGTGAATAAATACATTGATTCCTTTCTACAACCTTTGGTTGAAACTCTACCATCTTTCACCAAAGACACTAGTGAGTTTCTCAAAAAGATTGATGGTTTGTTTATTGGTCCGGATACACTCCTTGTCACTTGTGACATCGAGTCGTTATATACGAATATCAGACATGCCGATGGAATTCGTGCTACTAGTTTTTTCTTACAATCTTCACACGTCATACCCTCTCTGGCTACTTTTTTGACAGATTTACTTGCATTTACTTTGTCCCACAACTTTTTTCTTTTTAAGGGGTCCTTCTTCCTGCAGCTCCAGGGAACAGCCATGGGGGCGTCTTTTGCACCATCTTACGCAAATCTGTTCCTGGGGCTGTGGGAGAGGGACCTCTTCCTGTCAGATCGACATGCGTCTATGGACTGCGTCCTTTTTTGGGCGCGGTACATAGACGATGTGTTTTTGATCTGGCAGGGGTCGGTTGATTCCCTTCACGACTTCATATCCACTTTAAATCAAAATAATCTTAATATTCATTTAACTTATCAGTATAACAGTGAATCTATTGACTTTTTGGATGTCCAGATTAGACGTGATGAAGAGAATGTTTTACAGACTGATGTTTTCCGCAAGTCGACTTCAGTAAACTCGCTACTTCGGGCAGAGTCATCACTGTTGTGAATTCTGCTCTTGGGCTCCCTCCGGTGGTTATGAGTGGTAGTGCTGCTGTCTTTGGATCACAGCATTTATCAGGTGTATCCATTTTTTGCAATTTGGGCTGGGCTATTTAGTCCTGCTTTATCCTTTAGTCAGTGCCAGTTGTCCATTATTTTTGGAGGATTCACATCCATTCCTGGTCTCTCCTGTTTGCTGTTCATTTCAACAAACATAAGTTCTGGCTTTGTTTTTGCTGTCCACCTGCTGTGGACCTTATAGTTCTGTGCATTTTCATGTTTTGTCTTGTCCAGCTTTGTCTGTGAATGATTTTTTTGCAGCCAAGCTGTGTCTCTGGAAATGCAGATATACCCTCCATGTCTTTAGTCAGATGTGGTGATTTGTATTTTCTGTTCTGGATATTTTCTAGTGTTTTAATACTGACCGCATAGTACTCTGTCCTATTCTTTCTTTTTAGCTAGAATGGCCTCCTATGCTACATCCTGATTTCATGTCTGCGTATGTTATTTCCCTCTCCTCTCACAGTCAATATTTGTGGGGGGCTGTCTATCCTTGGGGGATTTTCTCTGAGGCAAGATAGTTTTCCCGTTTCTGTCTTTAGGGGAAGTTAGTTCTTAGGCTGTGTCGAGGGGTCTAGGGAGTGTTAGGTACCCCCCACGGCTACTTCTAGTTGCGCTGCTAAGTTTAGGGTTTGCGGTCAGTAAGGTACCACCTTCTCCAGAGTACGTCTCATGCTGCTCCTAGGCCACCAGATCATAACAGTACAACTGGCCAGCAATGAGTTAATTGCATCTCGGAAGAAGGGAGGAAAGGTTTTGAGCCATTTTTTTGTTTTGTCTTTTCCTCCCTCTTAATCTCTGGGTGGCTACGGAACCTAGTAATAACATGAATGTTCAGGAGTTAGTTTCTCGGGTGGATCAGCTTGCTGCTAGGGTACATGGTATTTCATATTATATTATTCAGACTCCTGCCTTAGAACCTAAGATTCCCACTCCTGATTTATTTTTTGGTGACAGATCCAAATTTTTGAGTTTCAAAAATAACTGTAAACTGTTTTTTGCATTGAGACCCCGGTCCTCTGGTGATCCCATTCAGCAGGTTAAAATCATCATATCCCTGCTGCATGGTGACCCACAGGATTGGGCATTTTCCCTGGAATCTGGCAATCCTGCTTTGCTTAATGTTGATTCTTTCTTTCAAGCATTGGGGTTATTGTATGATGAGCCTAATTCTGTGGATCAAGCTGAGAAGATCTTGTTGGCCCTGTGTCAGGGTCAAGAAGCGGCAGAATCGTATTGCCAGAAATTTAGAAAATGGTCTGTACTGACTAAATGGAATGAGGATGCCTTGGCGGCAATTTTCAGAAAGGGTGTTTCTGAATCCGTTAAAGATGTTATGGTGGGGTTCCCCACGCCTGCTGGTCTGAGTGATTCTATGTCTCTGGCCATTCAGACTGATCGGCGCTTGCGCGAGCGCAGGGTTGTGCACACTGTGGCTTTGTCCTCCGAGCGGAGCCCTGAGCCTATGCAGTGTGATAGGATTTCGTCTAGAGCTGAACGACAAGGATTTAGGCACATTTGAACAGCAAGGTGGATTGCTGTGGAGGGGAACTAGAGAAAAAAAAATCTATAACTCTTCAGCATAGCGAGTGTGAGTGAGCTGAGTGTGACCAGAGCGTAAGTGTGGACGGCGGTAAGTGTGACTTGTGATTCAGTGACTTTGGAGTCAGGGAGTTTCCAAAGGAGGAATTACTGAATTGCTGTCTGTTTTGTATTAATACTTTGTATTTATTTATTATTTTATTATTTAACTTTTCTGTCTGGTGCAATCCCCATTAGGAAATGTCCTCCACGATTGTTAATGCCATCCAGTGCACATCTTGCTACATGTATGCAGTCCTTGAGCAGCCGATCGAGGGTGCATACTGCTGTGCGAGATGTGAGCACGTTGTGCATTTGGAAACCCAGATTCTGACTCTAAATGTGCAGCTGGCAACACTGAGATCCATTGACAATATGGAGAGGAGTCTTCTGCTCACAGAGCAGACGCTCAATGGGATAGATGAGGGGGGGATGGTAGCATGGAGCTGCAGGACGGTGAAGTAGCAAACTGGGTGACAGTTAGGAAGCGGGGTAGAGGGAAGAGTGCCAGGGAGGCTAGTCCTGATCTGGAACACCCCAATAAGTTTGCTAAGTTGGCAGATGAGGGGGGTGCCAGTACAGGGGTAGCACTGCTGCAGCCAGGCATGTCCTCTGAAAGCCGGGGGAGTGACTGCTCCAGTAAGGAGGGAAATAGGAGAGCAGGGCAGGCCAGACAGGTGCTGGTAGTGGGGGACTCAATTATTAGGGGAACAGATAGGGCAATCTGTCACAAAGACTGGGATCGTCGAACGGTGTGCTGCCTACCTGGCGCTCGAGTCCGACACATTGCTGATTGGGTGGACAGATTACTGGGAGGGGCTGGTGAGGACCCAGCGGTCATGTTGCACATAGGCACAAATGACAAAGTTAGAGGTAGGTGGAAGGTCCTTAAAGATGATTTCAGGGAACTAGGCTGCAAGCTGAAAGCAAGGACCTCCAACGTGGTATTCTCCTAAATACTGCCTGTACCACGTGCCACGCCAGAGAGGCAACGGGAGATTAGGGAGGTTAATAAGTGGCTCAAGAATTGGTGTAGGAAGGAGGGGTTTGGGTTCCTGCAGAACTGGGCCGACTTCTCAGTTGGCTACAGGCTCTACGCTAGGGATGGACTGCACCTCAATGGGGAAGGTGCAGCTGTGTTGGGGGAGAAAATGGCTAGAAGGTTGGAGGATTGTTTAAACTAGGGATTGGGGGGGAGTTTATTCAATTTATAGGAGGGGAAGATAGTGCAGACAGAGACCTGGGCACAAATAAGGAAGTTGGGGTGGCGGTGGCATGGGGGGTGGGGTTAGAACAGTTAATAATTTAAGAAAGAATAGAAGTACAGAGAGAAACATCAAGTACATGTATACTAATGCCAGAAGCCTCGCCAACAAAATGGATGAATTAGAACTAATGTTGTTGGAGCAAAATTATGACATGGTGGGGATATCTGAAACGTGGCTGGATGACTGCCATGACTGGGCTGTTAACTTTCAGGGCTATAGTCTGTTCAGAAATGACCGTACAGATAAGCGAGGGGGTGGGGTGTGTCTATATGTAAAATCGTCCTTAAAACCCATCCTGCGTGATAATATAGGTGAATTTAATGAAAATGTAGAATCCCTGTGGGTGGAGATAAGGGGAGGGGGAAAAAATAATAAATTACTGATTGGGGTTTGTTATAAATCTCCAAAAATAATGGAAGCAATGGAGAATATCCTCGTAAAGCAAATAGATGAAGCTGCGACTCAAGGAGAAGTCATTATTATGGGGGACTTCAACTACCCTGAAATAGATTGGGGAACAGAAACCTGCAGTTCCAGCAAAGGTAATCGGTTTTTGACAACTATGAGAGACAATTACCTTTCACAACTGGTTCAGGACCCAACAAGAAGGGGGGCACTGCTAGACCTAATATTAACCAACAGGCCAGACCGCATAGCAAATATAAGGGTTGGGGGTTAGTTGGGAAATAGCGATCACAAAATAATAAGTTTTCATGTATCCTTTAAAAAGATGTGTAATAGGACACTACAAGGACACTAAACTTCAGGAGGGCAAATTTCCAACGGATGAGAGAGGATCTTGGTGCAATTAAATGGGACGATATCCTGAGACATAAAAATACACAAAGAAAATGGGAGACGTTTATTAACATCCTGGATAGGACCTGTGCACAGTATATACCGTATGGGAATAAACATACTAGGAATAGGAGGAAACCAATTGGGCTAAATAGAGCTGTAAGGGGCGCAATAAGTGACAAAAAGAAAGCATTTAGAGAATTAAAGGAAGTAGGTAGTGAGGAGGCATTAAATAAATACAAAAAATTTAATAAATTCTGTAAAAAGCAAATCAAGGCAGCAAAGATTGAGACAGAGAGACTCATTGCCAGAGAGAGTAAAAATAATCCCAAAATATTCTTTAACTACATAAATAGTAAGAAACTAAAAAATGATAGTGTTGGCCCCCTTAAAAATAGTCTGGGTGAAATGGTGGATGAGGATGAGGAAAAAGCCAATATGCTAAATGACTTTTTTTCATCAGTATTTACACAAGAAAATCCCATGGCAGACAAAATGACTAGTGATAAAAATTCCCCATTAAATGTCACCTGCTTACCCCAGCAGGAAGTGCGGCGACGTCTAAAAATCACTAACATTGACAAATCTCCGGGCCCGGATGGGATACACCCTCGAGTACTGCAGGAATTAAGTACAGTCATTGATAGACCATTATTTTTAATCTTTAAAGACTCCATAATAACAGGGTCTGTACCACAGGACTGGCGTATAGCAAATGTGGTGCCAATATTCAAAAAGGGGACAAAAACTGAACTCGGAAATTATAGGCCAGTAAGCTTAACTTCTACTGTGGGTAAAATCCTGGAGGGCATTCTAAGGGATGCTATACTGGAGTATCTGAAGAGGAATAACCTCATGACCCAGTATCAGCACGGGTTTACTAGGGACCGTTCATGTCTGACTAATTTGATCAGTTTCTATGAAGAGGTAAGTTCCGGATTGGACCAAAGGAACCCAGTAGATGTAGTGTATATGGACTTTTCAAAAGCTTTTGATACGGTGCCACACAAAAGGTTGATGCATAAAATGAGAATAATGGGGATAGGGGAAAATATGTGTAAGTGGGTTGAGAGCTGGCTCAGGGATAGGAAACAAAGGGTGGTTATTAATGGAGCACACTCGGACTGGGGAGCGGTTAGCAGTGGGGTACCACAGGGGTCAGTATTGGGCCTCTTCTTTTTAACATATTTATTAATGACCTTGTAGGGGGCATTCAGAGTAGAATTTCAATGTTTGCAGATGACACTAAACTCTGCAGGGTAATCAATACAGAGGAGGACAATTTTATATTACAGGATGATTTATGTAAACTAGAAGCTTGGGCTGATAAATGGCAAATGAGCTTTAATGGGGATAAATGTAAGGTCATGCAATTGGGTAGAAGTAATAAGATGTATAATTATGTGCTTAATTCTAAAACTCTGGGCAAAACCGTCAATGAAAAAGACCTGGGTGTATGGGTGGATGACAAACTCATATTCAGTGGCCAGTGTCAGGCAGCTGCTACAAAGGCAAATAAAATAATGGGATGCCTTAAAAGAGGCATAGATGCTCATGAGGAGAACAAAATTTTACCTCTATACAAGTCACTTGTTTGACCACACTTAGAATACTGTGCACAGTTCTGGTCTCCGGTGTTCAAGAAAGACATAGCTGAACTGCAGCGGGTGCAGAGAAGAGCGACCAAGGTTATTAGAGGACTGGGGGGTCTGCAATACCAAGATAGGTTATTACACTTGGGGCTATTTAGTTTGGAAAAACGAAGACTAAGGGGTGATCTTATGTTAATGTATAAATATATGAGGGGACAGTACAAAGACCTTTCTGATGATCTTTTTAATCATAGACCTGAAACAGGGACAAGGGGGCATCCTCTGCGTTTGGAGGAAAAAAGGTTTACGCATAATAACAGACGTGGATTCTTTACTGTAAGAGCAGTGAGACTATGGAACTCTCTGCCGTATGATGTTGTAACGAGTGATTCATTACTTAAATTTAAGAGGGGACTGGATACATTTCTGGAAAAGTATAATGTTACAGGGTATATACACTAGATTCCTTGATAGGGCGTTGATCCAGGGAACTAGTCTGATTGCCGTATGTGGAGTCGGGAAGGAATTTTTTTCCCCAAGGTGGAGCTTACTTTTTGCCACATGGTTTTTTTTTGCCTTCCTCTGGATCAACATGTTAGAGCAAGTTAGGTTAGGCTATGGGTTGAACTAGATGGACTTAAAGTCTTCCTTCAACCTTAATAACTATATGTAACTATATGTAGAATGGGTTGTGTTTTTACTGCGGCGATTCTGCTCATGTTATTTCTGATTGCCCTAAGCGTACAAAGAGAATCGCTAGTTC
Organism: Ranitomeya imitator; assembly: GCF_032444005.1. NCBI lineage: Eukaryota > Metazoa > Chordata > Amphibia > Anura > Dendrobatidae > Ranitomeya > Ranitomeya imitator. Next base: position 518,684,127 of record NC_091285.1, read on the forward strand.
TGTTACCATCAGTACTGTACAACCTAAATTTCTGTTATCTGTGACCTTGATCTGCTCATTATCGTCATTTTCTGTCATGGCATTTGTAGATTCAGGCGCCACTCTGAACTTAATGGACTTAGAATTTGCCAGACCTTGTGGTTTCCCCTTGCATCCTTTGCAGAACCCTATTCCTTTAAGGGGGATTGATGCTACACTGTTGGCTAAAAATAAACCTCAGTTTTGGACACAGCTGACCATGCGCATGGCGCCAGCCCATCAGGAAGATTGTCGTTTTCTGGTGTTGCATAGTTTGCATGATGATATTGTGCTGGGTTTTCCATGGTTACAGCTACATAATCCGGTGTTAGATTGGAAATCTATGTCTGTGACTAGTTGGGGTTGTCAGGGGGTTCATGGTCACGTTCCTTTGATGTCAATTTCCTCTTCCCCCTCTTCTGAAATTCCTGAGTTTTTGTCAGATTTCCAGGATGTATTCGATGAGCCCAAATCCAGTTCCCTTCCACCGCATAGGGACTGTGATTGTGCTATTGACTTGATTCCAGGTTGTAAATTCCCTAAGGGCCGACTTTTCAACCTGTCTGTGCCAGAACATGCCGCCATGCGGAGCTATATTAAGGAGTCTTTGGAGAAGGGGCATATTCGGCCATCTTCTTCACCATTGGGAGCAAGTTTTTTTTTTGTTGACAAGAAGGATGGCTCCTTGAGACCGTGTATTGATTATTGCCTCTTGAATAAGATCACGGTCAAATTTCAATACCCTTTGCCTTTGCTTACTGATTTGTTTGCTAGGATTAAGGGGGCTGGCTGGTTTACTAAGATTGACCTTCGAGGGGCATATAATCTTATTCGTATTAAGCATGGTGACGAATGGAAAACTGCATTTAATACGCCCGAAGGCCATTTTGAATACCTTGTGATGCCATTCGGACTCTCTAATGCCCCATCTGTGTTCCAATCCTTCATGCATGATATCTTTCGGAGTTATCTTGATAAATTCATGGTTGTATATTTGGATGATATTTTGATTTTTTCCGATGATTGGGAGTCTCATGTGAAACAGGTCAGGATGGTATTTCAGATCCTCCGTAATAATGCTTTATTTGTGAAGGGGTCGAAGTGCCTCTTTGGAGTGCAGAAGGTTTCTTTTTTGGGCTTCATTTTTTCTCCCTCATGTATAGCAATGGATCCGGTTAAGGTTCAGGCCATTCATGATTGGATTCAGCCCAAATCTGTGAAGAGCCTTCAGAAATTCTTGGGCTTTGCTCATTTTTATCGTCGTTTCATTGCCAACTTCTCCAGTGTGGTTAAACCTCTGACCGATTTGATGAAGAAAGGCGCTGTTGTGACAAATTGGTCCTCTGCGGCTGTTTCTGCCTTTCAGGAGCTTAAACGCCGTTTTACTTCTGCCCCTGTGTTGCGTCAGCCGGATGTTTCTCTTCCATTTCAGGTTGAGGTTGATGCGTCTGAGATTGGGGCAGGGGCCGTTTTGTCTCAGAGGAATTCTGATGGTTCCTTGATGAAACCGTGTGCCTTCTTTTCTCGGAAGTTTTCGCCTGCGGAACGCAATTATGATGTCGGCTATCGGGAGTTGTTGGCTATGAAGTGGGCATTTGAGGAGTGGCGACATTGGCTTGAGGGGGCCAAGCACCGTATTGTGGTCCTGACCGATCATAAGAATCTGATTTACCTCGAGTCTGCCAAACGACTGAATCCTAGACAGGCTCGATGGTCCTTGTTTTTCTCCCGTTTTGATTTTGTGGTCTCGTACCTTCCTGGTACTAAGAATGTTAAGGCAGATGCCCTCTCTAGGAGTTTTTTTCCTGATTTCCCTGGGGTTCTTGAGCCGGTCAGAATTCTGAAGGAGGGGGTGATTCTTTCTGCCATTTTCCCTGATTTACGGCGGGTTCTTCGGGAATTTCAGGCTAATAAACCTGACCGCTGTCCAGTGGGGAAACTGTTTGTTCCTGATAGATGGACTAGTAAAGTGATTTCTGAGGTTCATTGTTTTGTGTTGGCTGGCCATCCTGGGATTTGTGGCACCAGAGATTTGGTTGGTAGGTCCTTTTGGTGGCCTTCTTTGTCGCTGGATGTGCGTTCTTTTGTGCAGTCCTGTGGGATTTGTGCGCAGGCTAAGCCTTGCTGTTCCCGCGCTAGTGGGTTGCTTCTGCCTTTGCCGGTCCCTGAGAGACATTGGACGCATATTTCTATGGATTTTATTTCAGATCTTCCGGTTTCCCAGAGGATGTCAGTTATCTGGGTGGTTTGTGACCGGTTTTCTCAGATGGTTCATTTGGTACCTTTGCCTAAATTGCCTTCCTCTTCAGATTTGGTTCCGTTGTTTTTTCAGCATGTGGTTCATTTGCATGGTATTCCGGAGAATATTGTGTCCGATAGAGGTTCCCAGTTTGTTTCTAGGTTGTGGCGGGCCTTTTGTGCTAGGCTGGGCATTGATTTGTCTTTTTCTTCTGCATTTCATCCTCAGACAAATGACCAGACCGAGCGAACTAATCAGACTTTGGAGACTTATTTGAGATGCTTTGTGTCTGCTGATCAGGATGATTGGGTGGCCTTCTTGCCATTGGCCGAGTTTGCCCTTAATAATCTGGCTAGTTCGGCTACTTTGGTTTCGCCTTTCTTTTGTAATTTTGGTTTTCATCCTCGTTTTTCTTCTGGGCAGGTTGAGCCTTCTGACTGTCCTGGTGTGGATTCTGTGGTTGACAGGTTGCAGCAGATTTGGGCTCATGTGGTGGACAATTTGGTGTTGTCTCAGGAGGAGGCTCAACGTTTTGCTAACCGTCGTCGGTGTGTTGGTTCCCGGCTTTGGGTTGGGGATCTGGTCTGGTTGTCTTCCCGTCATGTTCCTATGAAGGTTTCTTCCCCTAAGTTTAAGCCTCGGTTTATTGGTCCTGACTCCTTATAAGATTTCTGAGATTATTAATCCGGTGTCTTTTCGTTTGGCGCTTCCGGCCTCTTTTGCTATCCATAATGTCTTCCATAGATCTTTATTGCGGAAATATGTGGTGCCCGTTGTTCCCTCTTTTGATCCTCCGGCCCCTGTGTTGGTTGATGGTAAGTTGCAATATGTGGTTGAGAACATTTTGGATTCTCTTTTTTTGAGGCGGAGGCTTCAGTACCTTGTCAAATGGAAGGGTTATGGCCAGGAGGATAATTCTTGTTTTTTTACCTCTGATGTCCATGCTGCTGATTTGGTTTGTGCCTTTCATCTGGCTCATCCTGATCGTCCTGGGGGCCCTGGTGAGGGTTCGGTGACCCCTCCTCAAGGGGGGGGGTCCTGTTGTGAATTCTGCTTTTGGGTTCCCTCCAGTGGTTGTAGGTGGGAATGCAGTTGGCTCTGAGTCGCAGTCCTGGCCAGGTGTATCTGCTGATTGCAGTTCTGAGTGGGATATTTAGGTGTGCAGGATTCATTAGTCCTTTCCAGTTGTCAATGTTTCTTGTGAAGTGTTGGATCACTTTCTGGCTTCTCCTGCTTAGCTGCCAATTCAGCAAAGATAAGTGTCTGTTTCTTTTTCTGTGGCACACATGCAGTGTGCTTATACTCTGTGCTATTCATTTGTTTTTCTCTTGTCCAGCTTAGACTGTGTCAGTGTTTTCTCAGTCTTGTTGGATTCTCTGTAGTTGCAGATATACGCTCCACATCTTTAGTTAGATGGTGGAGATTTTGTATTTTCTGCTGTGGATATTTTTGGAAGGATTTTTAATACTGACCACTTAGTATCCTGTCCTATCCTTTCCTATTTAGCTAGTGTGTGCCTCATTTGCAAAATCCTGTTTCCTGCCTGCGTGTTTCTTTTCCTCCACTACTCACAGTCAATATTTGTGGGGGGCTGCCTATCCTTTGGGGTTCTTCTCTGAGGCAAGGTAGAATTCCTATTTCCATCTATAGGGGTATTTAGTCCTCCGGCTGTGCCGAGGTGTCTAGGTTTTGTTAGGCACATCCCACGGCTACTTCTACTTGCGGTGTTAAGATCAGGGTTTGCGGTCAGTATAGTTACCACCTACTCCAGTGAAAGTTTTCATGCTGCTCCAAGGTCACCTGATCATAACAGTTTCCATAATGTGATGTGATTATGTCCTTCACACCTAGGCCTTTTTCTGTGTTTTTTTCCTTGTATTTTATAGTTTTTGTGATTTTTTTTTTTAATTAATTTTTTTTTGAATTATCAAAATACAAAACAAGAAAAGGATACATGAACATAAAGCTCAAGAGGACCAGAAATATATAGTGACGAAACTGAATATGTCAAGATCATAGGCTCGTACCGGAAGCTTCCAGGAATTCTGAGAATGAGTTTCCATATATCCAAGTTAGAGGATTATCAGATATCAGGTGGCAGTCCATGTATCATGAGAAAAAAACAGTAAGGCAAAATAGCATATATCTAGAGGCAGTAAAACAAATCAATAAAACAAAACAAATTGGTAATCCAGGGGGATATAGCAAAATATCCCCTAAATAAAACAACAGGGTTGAAACATTAGAACAGTTGAAGTCAAGGAAGGCATGAAAAAATGATTTTAGGTAGTCAGGATTATCATAAAGGCAAGGGTGAATAATATATAGAATTAATAATTTAGATAGATAGATGATATATAAGGTGAAATTTACGTGAAAAAGAAGAAAACAAATAGTAAAGTTATGGGGGGCTAGATAAAGCATGTTGCCAGGGTAGCCATGTGTGAAGGAACTTATCGTGTGACCGCGTATCCCAGCTGGATAGCTGCTCCATCCTATGGATATCCTGAACTTTTTTCACCCATTCACTAAGGTGAGGGGGAGATGTTTGTCTCCAATGTAAAGAGATCAGATGTTTAGCTGCAGCTACCAGTAGGGGAAGTAAGTCGTGCTTCCTAGGATTATAAGAGTTTGTGGAGAGCGATAGTAGAACCTCCTGAGGAGTTAGATTTTGTGTTATTAAACCTATCCATCGGAGGTAATCAAAGATTTCGTCCCAGAATTTAGAAATAATTAGACAGTACCAATGTCTAATTATGGGCCAAAGAGCCCTTGCATTTCATACATCTCCAACATAGAGGTGAGTCAGACAGGCCCAGATGATGGGGGACTCAACAGTTCTATACCATGTTGAAAGGATTTTAAAAGCATTTTCTTGCAACAAAACACATCTTGAGAAACCGTGTGAGTTTCCCAAAACTTGCTCCGTCTCTCGATTTGATAGGGACACATTTAGTTCAGATTTCCATGAGGATATATACAGAGGTTTGAAATGAGTGCTGGGGGAAATTAGGTTAGAATATAGTTTAGAGATTAATTTAGGAGGTATAGTTTTCAGTCTAACAAGGAATTCCAACCATAACCAGTTGTACATGATGCCTTTAAATGAAGTCTCTGGGTCATTTTTTAGCTTCTTGAGGCCAGTTATCAAAGCATTTAATCTGGTTGGAAAGTAGATGTGAAATAGGGTGCGCCGGCAAAGAGTTCCTTAGATCAAAAGCGTCTATGTAGTTTGGCTCAATGAGCCAGGGTATAATATTCAAAGGGATATTGTCTAGGAAAAGGCAGTGTGGCCATTTATTTGGAACAAGCGCTTTTCTAATAGCCAAGGTATTATTAGTTATTGTCTCTAGTGAACCTTGCGGGGGGGGTAGCGGAGGTCCAAAGTTTTTGTAATATTTTTTAAGCCTTCTCATGTGATAAATTTATTTAACTATTTTGGACTATAACTCCGTGTTTATTGTAGAATCTTAACCTTTTTATATGATGTAGTCACTATTGATAGCAGCATCTAAATATTTAATATTTAAACAATTATGGACGTACAAACACTGATTGTGGCTAATACAGCAAGTTGTCAGCTATGGAGTACAGCCAACAGCTGCTGGATTGTCACTTGCCGGTCATTAAGGGGTTAAAGTTATTGTTGGGTTGTTTTGCGGCCTTTGGCACTTGGTGTCTTGACTGTATGCATAGCATCATGAAATCTGAAGATTAACAGAGGATTTTGGGTCTCAATGTAGTACCCAGTGTCAGAAAGCTGGGTTTAAGTCCTATGTCATGTGTCTTCCAGCAGGACAATTACTCTAAATATACTTCAAGAAGAACCAAAAATAGATGGAAATAAAAACGCAGGGGAGTTCTGAAGTGGTCAACAATGAGTCCGGATTTAAATTTCATTGAACACCTATGAAGAGACCTTAAAATAGCTGTTGGGAGAAGTCATCCTTCAAATATAAGAGACCCGGAACAGTTTGCAATAAAAAAGTGGTCCAAAATTCCAGTTGAGAGGTGTAAGAAACTTGATGATGATTGTTTGCAGTTATTTATTCCAAAGGGTGTGCAACCAAATATTAAGTTGAGGGTGCCAATAATTTTGCCCGAAGCATTTTTGGGTTTTTGTGTGAAATTATGTCAAATTTGCCTGTTTTTCTCTATTTTATGTGTTGCGTAAATACACCCAAAGGAAATAAACATGTGTATAACAAAACAGGTGTAATTGTAATATACCAATCATAGTCTATCGGGCTGTTTACATGTCCATGTTTTTTGTAGACATGTCTATTTTGATCAGAGTCATGGATCAAAATTACCAATCCAAGTCTATGAGTCTGTGAAAATAATGGACAGCAAACTGAAGTAGTATAAATGTGGAATTTAATTTTCATCAGTAAAAATCCCTCATGAAAAACTGATGGTTAAAAACTGACAGTGCCCAAACATTCATGAAACGCTTATCCAAAACACTGATGATGCTTCAAGCTTTTTTGCACACAAGAAAAGTCACTGACATCTGAATAAGGCCTAAGAATGATATCAACCAAAATTATACCCACAGCTACAGCTCTAAACCTCAGTATGCCATAAAAGAGTAGAGATCATTACATGTTGATGAAAAACTAGTGATGAGCGAGTATACTCGTTGCTCGGGTTTCCCAGAGCATGCTCGGAAAAAGTGTATGCGAACATGATGCAAGGAACCTGATTATGGTTAAAGTTTTATTTTTTTATTTTTTTTGGAATGGACCATACAAGGACAGTTAGGTTAATGCGCTGAGTCGGTAAGCCAATCTGAGCAAATGAGTTTTTAGGGCACGCTTAAAACTGTGGGGATTGGGTATTAATCGTATTAACCTGGGTAGTGCAATCCAAAGAATCGGCGCAGCACATGTAAAGTCTTGGTGATGGGAGTCAGAGGTTCTGATTATTGAGGATGCTAACCTCAGATCATTAGCAGAACGGAGGGCACGGGTAGGGTGGTAGACTGAGACAAGAGAGGAGATGTAGGGTGGTGCTGAGCCATGGAGTGCTTTGTGGATGAGGGTAATAGTTTTGCACTGGATTCTGGAGTGCATGGGTAGCCAGTGTAATGACTGGCACAAGGTAGAGGCATCGGTGTAACGGTTGGTGAGGAATATGATCCTGGCTGCAGCATTCAGGACAGATTGAAGCAGGGAGAGTTTGGTAAGAGGGAGGCCGTTTAGGAGAGAGTTACAATAGTCCAGACGAGAATGAATAAGTGAAACAGTAAGAGTCTTTGCAAAGTCGAAAGTAAGAAAAGGGCGAATTCTAGAAATGTTTTTGAGATGCAGATAAGAAGAGCATGCCAGTGATCGGATGTGGGGAGTGTTAGGAGTTGAGTTTCCTCTGCTGCACAGGGGGAATCTCGATCCATCTCCGCTGTGGTCTCCCATTCTCCTCCAGCCGCAGTGGAGTCTGCTCAGCAGGGACGTCGATCCCAGCGTCTCGCTCAGTCTGACTCTGTGAGAAGAGTTACTGCTGCTTCTCCAGCTTCTGCCTTTAAAGCCTATACTGGTCAGCAGCGAGCGGACTTCTCTGGGACTAAGTCCTTATCTGCGCACACTGAGCATGCCCAGGGCAAGATCTCCCGTTGGAGATCGAGGGTCATGTGCTCAGGCTCTGCGGCACATTCCATTGGTCCTCTTGGCAGGTCTTGGAAGGGCAAAAGTTCTATAGCCACTTCCTGTGCTGCAGCTATATAAACTGCACATGACCGCACGGCCATGCGCTAGTATCAAGTCATATGTGCTTTGCGCCAGTGTGGTTAGCATAAGTGTGTTCAGGGACCCGGCTGAAATAAGCCCCTAGAATACCGGCACCTCCGGTGAGGAGATTGTATGAGTGTGTTCAGGGACCCGGCTGAAATAAGCCCCTAGAATACCGGCTTCTCCGGTGAGGAGATTGCGTGTTGCTTAACCACAGACTGCTATCAGCTTGGCAGTAAGCTTGTGCTCCTGTGAGGCTAACAGGGCGCAGTGCTTTCCTCTCGCGGCTGCTCTGTGAGGTAACAGAGCTAGTCTACACCGCCATATTGTGCCACCATTCACTAGCAGCAGGTTCTTCCTGCACGGTGGACCCCGGGCTGCGAACGCACCATTAATAATAAATATCTATTTCTACTCGGTGCGTTCCGCTAGCCCTAACAGGGAGTGATTGAAAGCTTGGAATCAAGTATGCCCTCAAGGCAGCGGGCATGTTGCTTTGGAGTAATGGTGGAACCGCACACGGAGATGGCAATGTCAGGCAAAGGTAGGTTAGTAGAGGGAGAGAACACGAGGAGTTCAGTTTTTGACAGGTTCAGTTTCAGATAGAGGGAGGACATGATGACAGCGGTAAGACAATCACTGGTGTTTTCTAAAAAGGCCGGTGTGATATGAGGAGAATTGTATAATTGGGTGTAATCAGCATAGAGATGGTACTGGAACCCAAATCTACTGATTGTTTGTCCAATAGGGGCAGTGTACAAAGAAAAGAGGAGGGGGCCTAGGACTGATCCTTGAGGAACCCCAACAGTAAGGGGAATGTGAGAGGAGGAGGAACTAGCAAAAGATACAGTGAAGGAGTGGTCAGAGACATAGGAGGAGAACCAGGAGAGAACGGTGTCATTGAGGCCGATGGAGCGGAACATAGTGAGGAGGAGCTGATGATCCACAGTGTTGGATGCTGCGGAGAGATCCAAGAGGATTAGCATGTAGTAGTGACCATTAGATTTAGCTGTTAGTAGGTCATTAGAGACTTTAGTGAGGGCAGTTTCAGTAGAGTGTAAAGAACGGAAACCAGATTGAAGAGGGTCGAGAAGAGAGTTATCTGAGAGAGTATATACTGTATTGATCTATGCTTGTCATGCTGCTGCAGTGCAGTATAACGCAACCTCCACCAGAGGGAGCTTGAGAGGAAAGTGAGACTGCATACACAGAGAAGCACCACAGAGCAGCAGCACAGGCACCACCAAGTGGCGAGAGAGTGGTCACACAAGCCAAGTCAAAATACAATCAGAGGCAGAAGTACCCAAAGGGATAAGCAGTAAACGTGGTCAGGAACAAGCTAGTAGGTTCAGCAGCGGTCAGAGGCGGATAAGACAAAGTCAGAAGGCAGAAGCGAGTCTGAATCAGGGAAACGCTGGGAAAAGGGCAGACAGAGGGAGTCAACAGACACGGGGCAAGTCAGGGATCACAGCAGGACAAATCAAGAGCTACCAAAGTCAGGTTCACACACTGAAGGCAGAACTATAGCTGACACTGCCAGCAGGATGCATGGAAGCCAAATAGCAAACCTGAACCCAGAATGAGGCAGAGCAAAGTTAAATAAACGTAGTAGAATGCAGAACAGAACGGCACTAGAGTTAAACGTCTTCAAACAAGTAGGACTATTGGTGGACAGCTGTGTACTCAGGCGTCACAATCATAAGGGGTAATGGTGCTCTGCATGGGAATCCAGCAAGTAATCCGTATGCAAAGAAAAAGAAGAAAATAATGCGGCACTCACCCCGACTTGGCTGTGAAGATTGTGATCTTTATTGAAGAAAAAAGTTAACCCTTGACATGATCCACCCGGAAAAGGACAGACAGGATTAAACCCTGGATCGGATCATGACAATGCTCTTATTTTTACAATTTTATTTTAGAATTAATACATCTGTTCTCTTTTAGTTCAGTGGATGTTTTATCTAGACTGCGAATCTGCTTTAAAAAGATACAAAAAAATTACATTATGTGGCAGAAAGAAAAATCAAATGAAAATTGTTCGGTATCAAAACTGCAGGGAGTCACTGATTTGCAATACAGAACATTCACGTGTGCAAAGGTTTAACCTCTGGCGTAGACATCTGGAGTAAAGCTTCAAAGTATTCATAGGTTTAGATGTAGTTTGGCCTAATAGATCATAAAGATAATTACTTTTGGTGTATATTAATCGCAGTCAGTAAAAGTCATAGAGAAATTGACACTTGAGTTACTTTCAGCAAATGAACAGCCTGAATCAAATTTTTACATGACGCTACAATTCCTAAATGCACACGTATATGATATAAATAATTAGTTAATTTTTTTTGGGCAGTGAGGGAAAAACTAATTTTGCTATAATATTTGGTGATTTGGTTTTGTTCACAGCAGAGAAAAATTACATCTGCACATCTTTCTATAGAGAGTTATGATTACGGCAATATCAAATTTTTATAGACTGTAACGTTTTGCTACTTTTGAACAACAATCTTTTTTATACTGAAACCAATACGTTTTTTTCATATTGTTTCATTTTTTAATTTTTAGTATTGTTGGTGCTCTTTATATTTTTCTATGAAAAAATATTTATATTGTGTAGGAGGGTTTATTTTACCAGTTTTGGAACTACACTAATGAGCAGATAATTAGTCATTTTTAGTGATGAGCGAATATACTCGTTACTTGCGATTTCTTGAGCAAGCTCGGGTGTCCTCCGAATATTTTTTAGTGCTCAGAGATTTAGTTTTTCTTGCCGCAGCTGAATGATTTACATCTGTTAGCCAGCATAAGTACATGTGGGGATACCCTAGCAACCAGGCAACCCCTACATGTTGATGAAGTTCTGTTCCAATGAAGTTCTGTTCTGTCCTGTTCCAATTTTTGTTTTGCTCATTCTGCAAATTTAGTGCCGATCTGGGTCATCCGCAGGGGGATGAGAAAGCAGCTGGGTCAGGAGTTTAAGGTGGGAGTGATAAATGCCGAAACTTCCTGTTTCTACAAAGATCAGAGAAAAGAGAAGAATTAGCTGGTGAGAAAGGCAAAATAAGCAATTGTAAGTACACAGCGCTATACAATGACATACAGGGTGGGCCATGTATATGGATACACCTAAATAAAATGGGAATGGTTGGTGATATCAACTTCCTGTTTGTGGCACATTAGTATATGGGAAAGGGAAAACTTTTAAAGCTGGGTGGTGACCATGGCGGCCATTTTGAAGTTGGCCATTTTGGATCCAATTTTATTTTTTCCAGTGGGAAGAGGGTCATGTGACACATCAAACTTATTGAGAATTTCACAAGAAAAACAAAGGTGTTCTTGGTTTTAGCGTAACTTTATTCTTTCATGAGCTATTTACAAGTTTCTGTTTGTTTTTTTACAGCCATTGACATGTTGCAGAGGTTAACATGTGAGGAGCGGAAAGAAAGTGTGTTGATGTCTGGTGAACGCAGTACCCGGATAATTGCAGCAGATTTCAATGCACGACACCCTACACAAGAAACCTGTCACCATTCCCATGTTATTTAGGTGTATCCATATAAATGGGCCACCCAAAAAAGTTTGCCTCATCACTGAACATAATGTTGTGTGTAAACTGAGGGTCCTGTTCCAATTTTTGCCTTGCCCATTCTGCAAATTTAGCGCGCCAATCTGGCATCAGTAGAACATCCCTTTAGCGGATATTAGCCACTCAAAAAAGGCATCCTTACAAAATACATCTGCTACAGCATCTCAACGACATTGACTTTTGCTGTGACTGATGAGTAATAGAGGGAAAACTGACCTATTGTTTCTACCTAGAGCTTAGAAGCATTGAGCTAGTCAGTTTTTAATCACATGATGTCATTGACCTAATGGAAAAGAGAAGAATTAGCTGGGTAGAAAGGCAAAATGAGCAACTGTAAGTACACCGTGCTATACAATATGATTGTAAGATATATGATTTTTAATATATTATATTACAAATATTGATGGAAGTGCTTATTACCTTCAAATAATTTGCTTGTTAGATAAATGTCTTAAAAATGTTACTTTTATTAGACTATACTCTATAGTACTCCATGTCTGCATACACTGTGGACTTCTGTAAGTAATCAGGAGTAATTTTCTACATTTTTACCTTTAAATACAAATTTAGTTAAAGAGCAAAAAGAGAGAACACTATATATTTGGATAATGTTCTGCACTCAGAGATGAGGTTATAAAGTTAGAAAACATATTTTATGTTGAAGATTCTCCCTACTCACCCTCACTATTTGTAAACTGAAATATGAATTTAAGAACAAGGCAGCAAATGCAGACAGAAAAAATAAGAATGATCAATAATTATTTCATGGGAAAAAAAACAAAGAAAGTCAAGTTTTAATTAAATGGCAACCATCTGTTCGATCACAGACTGGGTTCAGAAAGTTCTTTGTTCTGTTTAGTGCAGAATAAAAAGAATACTTAAGCAGAGCTTTTAGTGTGCAGTGTCTGAGCTGGTTTACATCGGTATAGACAGCCACCTGCTGATTTCCACATTGTTCCCTTAAGTTGCACAGACTACCCTTGTCCTTACCAGCAGATGTGACACCATAAAACAGGGCAGTTCGGTACATATAAAAGCTGATTACTAGTTCTGCCTTTTCCTTTTCTTCATCTTTGGCCATAGAATGAGTATGTAACCTGTAATTCTAGCAAGAATACCAGAGACTTGGTTAAAAATTACTTTGCTCCAATTTTTCTAATTTTTATTTTCAACCAACTGCATCTTGGCAAATATGATAGCAAGCAATCTTCTTTCAACACAACATACATCAATAGATACTGGTTAATTGTCTTAATTAAATGCTTTTATGACTTGCGGTGTTCTTCAGATGCTGTCTGTATTTAGAATTACTTACAATTATAAGAAGAGAAAACACTTCACTGCAAAGATGTTTGAAGTTCAAGCTTTCCCTAGCTCACGGCGAAACAGGTAAATCCCATTGTAGACCCCTTTGCAGGAATGGGCCACTTAATCCCTTATATCAGAAATGAGTTCCACAATTCCCTTCGCTGACCCGTAGAAGCGCCCGACAGGCACGAAACGGCCGTCGTCTGGCTTTGCACACTCCCGGCCGTGAAGATGTTATTGTGAGCTAATAAAGTTACCTGACTCGGAGGATCGGTGAGTGCTGCCTTTTTGTTCTTCATTATTGGAATGGTCAGCATGTGTCTTCGGCTATAGCACCCGTGGTCCGGCGGCTAGCCTCCACTGCATGTGAGCAGGCTCGGCTATCACAAGAAGCGGTGGTGTGGTCAGCTGTGTCTCTACGAGATTGACGTTCCACAATTCCCTTGATTCACTGAGTACAGCCAAAAGCAGCATTTCACTATTCGTTTCACAAACTGCCCAGTTCATTATTATATACTGTACATTTGTGAATAAGGGTGAAATAGTATTTGCACTAAGCAGAATAGTGCGGTTAATGCTAATGTCAACGCTACTGCTGTGCCCCTGGCAACCTAGTCCGACACTGATGAGGTTTATTAACTGACCATTATTATGATACTGACTGAGGATATACAGTCTGCAGTGTCTGTATGACATACAATCCAGCAATCTTATGTACCCTTTATTAATTGTCTAAAAAAGGTCCACTATTCATAGACCAAAATGTTGCACCAAATATGCATAGCATCTGTAATTGAACTTTCAACTTCCTTGGCGTTCAGAGTTTTTACTACATGCATTGGTTTGCAACCTTATTTCTGCAACCTCTATTAATATGGAGAGGAGTTCATTTTAGACAGAATGAATTCTATGTAGCACCATACATAAACGGTTACATTTCAATCACAAGGCAAATATTCTATGCCTCTAAAATATCTATTGTTGAAAACACTTGAACAGTAACTGTTACAAGGTCAAAAGTAACAAAATTCTCACTTTTGCATTTTTATTTAAAGTTCACCATAATGTTCTAAAGATATTGACTCACGGGATTCTGTGGTGGTTTGCTTTTAAGCTGCTCTCCGTTTTTACAGTTTGATTAAACTACACTCACTTGTTAAAAACCATAAAAAATCCACAAAATAAAATAAGTCTGCAAAAGACTAGATGTGCTAAAACAAATGCTAATAAATAACTTCTTCCAATTTTCTGTTGTTGCACTTTTGTTTTTTAATTCCCCTACTTTCAAGAGTCTTACTTTTTTATTTTTCAGTCGAAAAAGACATACGAGGGCTTGTTTTTTGCAGAATGCTTTGTAGTTTTGATTGACACTATTCTATTTATCGTACAATGTACTGGAAAAAAGGGAAAAAATTCCATTTGCAGTGAATTTTTAAAATTTAAATGCCTCATTTGGTGGTAAAAAAAAAAGACCTGACAATATGATTATTTAGGTATGTATGATTAGATTAGGGCAACTTTTTTTTTAAGGTAGAAGTTAGATATAAGTTTAATTGAGTTCCACTTTTAACCTAATATGTTGATTCAGAGGAAGGCAAAAACCCCATGAGGCATATGCTAATTGCCCCATATTAGGGGAAACATTATTTCCCTACTCCACATATGGTTTTCAGACTAGTTCTCTGGATCAACCTCAGGTACTAATAAAATAATACATTTATAAAAAAAATAGTTTGTTTTTTTGCTTTGTGTCACCATTTTCTAAACCTGTACCTATTTTTCACAAAATGAGATGAATATGGGCTTGCTTTTTTTTGCGTGGTAAACTTAATTTTATTGATACCGTTTTGAGGCAGATATTATATCTCTTATTGCATTCTTTTCTAGAGTTGTGATGATCGAAAAAAATTCAGACTGGTGTTTTCCTTTTTTTTTCTCTTTTCAATTATTTCAACTGTTACAAGGTGGGTTAAAATACAGGTGCTTCTCACAAAATTAGAATAGCATCAAAAAGTTAATTTACCATATTTCAGTTCTTCAATTCAGAATGTGAAACACGCATATTATATAGAGTCATTACAAACAGAGTGATCTATTTCAAGTGTTTATATCTGATAATGTTGATTATTATGGTTTACAGCCAATGAAAACCCCAAAGTCATTATCTCAATAAATTAGAATAATTAACAGAAAACAGCTGAAAAGGCTTCCTTAAAAGGTAACTTGGTCTGTTTCAGTAGGTTTCACAATCATGGGGAAGACTGCTGACTTGACAGATGTCCAGAAGGCAGAAATTGACATACTCCACAAGGAAAGTAAATTATGCATTTCATTTGGAAATCAAGGTCCCAGAGTCTGGAGGAAGGGTGGAGAGGCCACAATCCAAGCTGCTTGAGCTCTAGTGTGAAGTTTCCACACTCAGTGATGTTTGGGGAGCCATGTCATCTGCTGATGTAGGTCCACTGTATTTTGTCAAGACCAAAGTCAGTGCAGCCATCTACCAGGAAATTTTAGAGCTTCAGACTTCATGCTTCCCTCTGCCAACAAGCTTTTTGGACTTGGAAATTGCATTCTACAGTAGGACCTGGCACCTGTCCACATTGCCAAAATCATATTGATCTTTGGTTTATGAGGGGAGTAATATCCCCAGGTACAGATACATTTACTCTTGATAAGCTCAGCGGATTATACAACTATTATATAATTATCTCAGAGTCCATTTGAAGGTTCAATGTAACCTGGAAACAGGAATGAACTTTGCGACAGGAATGAATCTTGTGACAAAAATGAATCAGAGCACGTAAAAACATGATTTGATACATATATACTACACCGGAGATACAAGAGTCAAAAACTGGCCAAAATAGTAATAGCAGAACACGTTTATTGAAAAATCAATTTTCACCTAAAACCATACATATCATATATAGTAGAGAACAATTAATTAAAGTTCAAATGTGACTACTGGGGTCTGTGACCAGGAGCCAGACGGGACATCTTGTGACTTATGGGTAATTAGCCCCTTTACTTGCTCACTATATTTCACATGTTGTGATCCGTTTACTTATGATGTGTGGCGATTGTATGAGTATGGTTAGTGCCACCATGCAATTGTAACACCCGGTTTAATTGCTATGCATCAGGTTCATGAGCATTCATGTGTAGGTAATAATCACTCTTTTGTCATGACAGTTGATTCAATTTTTGTCCCGGCCTGTTGCACCTGGGTCATTGGTTGTATCCACGGATGTAGTCACATTTGAACTTTAATTAATTGTTCTCTACTATATATGATATGTATGGTTTTAGGTGAAAATTTATTTTTCAATAAACGTGTTTTGCTACTACTATTTTGGCCAGTTTTTGACTCTTTTATCTCCGGTGTAGTATAGTTGTTAGTGAGTCGCCTCATGTGTGTAATTAACTGACGTTCATTTCTATATACAGTATGATTTGATACATATTCAGCAAAGCATCCATTTTGTTATATCTTCAAATATATATCATATCCTTAACAGGCACACCAGACCCAACAATGCAGACAAGCTGAAGGCTATTATCAAAGCAACCTGGGCTTCCACCGTTTGATGCAGTAATTGATGCAAAAAGATCCCCGACCAAGTATTGAGTGCATTTACCGACCATACATTTCAGTAGGCCAACATTTCAGATTTAAAAAATTTTTTTCAAGCTGGTGTTATAAAGTATTCTAATTTACTGAGGTAGTGACTTTTGCGTTTTCATTTGCTGTAAGCCATAATCATCAACATTAACAGAAATAAACACTTGAAAAAGATCACTCTGTTTGTAATGACTCTCTATAATATATGAGTTTCACTTTTTGTATTGAGGAAGTGAAATAAATTAACTTGTTGATGGTATTCTAATTTTGAGAGAAGCACCTGTATATGTGTATATATATTATATATATATACATGTACAGTTGTACAGTTGCGTAAGTATTTGCCCCCTCCCTGATATCCTATTCTTTTGCATGTTTGTCACATTTAAATGTTTCATATCACCAAACAAATTTAAATATTAGACAAAGATAACACAAGTAAACACAAAATGCAGTTTTTAATTGAAGGTCTTTATTATTAAGGGAAAAAGAAATCCAAAACTACAAGACCCTGTGTGAAAAAGTGATTGTCCCTTAAACCTAATAACTGATTAGGCCACCTTAGCAGAACATTTGGGGGAGAAGGTACATGGTGATTAGATTTTCCCTTCCTATCTATGGGAATTAGGTAAGGTTGTAGTAACACAAGATGTTTTTACTTCCATAAAAAGGGGACAGAGGGTAATACAATTTAGCTGTTAATTTTCTAATAACAAAAAAAGCAGATAGATTCCAGCCCCTAATATTCCAAGTTTATTCAAAAATGTTTTAAAACCATTAATCCATGTTGTGATCATAGGCAAAGCTCAGACAAAGAACATATATGAGCAATTGAAATCTGTTACTTTTGATCACTACATGGATTCATTATTTTAAAATGCTTTTGAATAAACTGGGAATTTTAGGAGCTGGAATCTATCTACTTTTTTGTTTGTTTATAAACGTGTGGTCATACAGTTTCTCCTTCATGCCTTGAGCTGCCCAGGTTTGCTTGTTACAACCTCTTTTCTACCAAATATCTGAGAATGTAGACTGCCAAGTATTTTATTGATTTATTTGCCAAACAAAATGGGGATAATGCTTTCAGGGTTTCATCTATGTGACGTGTGAATGTTATAGTTAGGACCTCTGACTTGTTAATATTGACTATGAAATTGTATATACGACCAAATAATGTTAGGATCCTTATTCATTTGGGGACTATTTGTTTCAATGTTATTAGTTTGAATATGAGTTATTTATCTCTTTATATTGTCTAGGTTATTAATTCAACATATACTATATTGGTAATGGTTTAATTTAATGGTTCATGCAGCTTTACATGTACACCCGATTCTTACACTATGGCTGGTCCGAACAATGAAAGCAATTGTTACCATCTACCTCTCGTGTCTCCTCATTTTCCTCATAGTTTGTAAGCTTGCGAGCAGGGCCCTCATTCCTCTTGGTATCTGGTTTGTTCCGTGTTTAATGTTATGCTGTAATGTCTATTGACTGTTCAAGTCTCCTCTATAATGTAAAGTGCTGTGGAATATGTTGGCGCTATATAAATAAAAATTATTATTATTATTATTATGCTATTTGTAGGTTGAAAGTGTATGGCATGTAAAAACTGGGCATAATTGTCATTCCATTCCCCTTTTTATATTTGACAAATCCAGACTTTTCATTTGCAATTATAGAAGAAAGATTGAGTCTTAAGGCCAAAATATTGGCACATTTTAACATCCTGGTTTAGTAACAAAATAGACCTGTAGCTGCCGCTTAGCTGAGGGTCTATTACTCACCAATCCCTACTCCAGTGTTAAACTTTTTTCTTATCACCAGCTTCCATTTGTTTGGTAACCCATTGCCTATTAAGCCAAGCCCAGACCAGCAGACATGTGTGCCTTAGCATTTAGGAATCATCTCTCCAAGCTTCCAAATATTTCTCACTTCCAACAAAGTGACTAATAATCTTCTCTGGAAATTTTTGTCTGGTTTCCATCAACCAACTACTACTTCTGAGTTTAGACCACTGAATCCTCTCTTAGCTCTATTGTTTCAAAGTAATTTCTTATTGTCTTATTGTGAGTTATCAATGTTCCTGACTGCATGCATGTCTCTGCTATTAACCATATCCATTTTGCAAGCTTACTACATCTACATGTCTGCTTTTAACCACATATATTATGTGGAGATTTGTGCTACACAGATGGTTTAGATTTCCCTATATAGGAACTGACATGAGTCCTAATTACACACCTGGACCTGTTGAAGCGCTGTCGGCACGAAATGACCATCGTACGTTTAAAAGTCCTTTTATTCTCCCTCTTGGCAGGGTGAGGACATGCCTCAAGGGCGGCGGGTGTTCACGAAGGTGCACCCTGCCAAGAGGGAGAATAAAAAGACTTTTAAACGTATCGCTTGGTGAGTGCCACTATTTCTTTTTTCTTTTTTTCTTTATAATTTTTGGTATGAATCACACCTTACCTGGTGCTGTTCTACTTCTTCTTTTCTGTGGACTTAACCATATCTTTGTTGCGGGTTGGTGCCATTTTGTCAAGTGAGGACTTACTAGAATTATGCACTGAGGGTGAAAGGTTTGCTCTTGATCAGTCATACTTTCTAGGTCAGAGTTCTGGGATCCTTCAGTGGCTGCACCTGTTGGTACCATCTAAGAGGGCTGCATTGGGGAATGACCCCTTCATTTAGTTAAGTATTTCTCCAGGTCTATGTGATTTTCCTAGTTCTTGGGGTGCTAAAGTGCTGTTCCTTTTTCTACTTGATCTTTTGCTCTCTTTCTGGGCTTGTCAAATGGTGCTGCAGGCTCAAGTGTCCATCGCTCAGCAGTCAGGCTCCATTATCCATTATTGCTATATTTAAGTGTTGAGAAAGCATCAAGATTTAATATACTCTTCTGAAGGACTTTGGCTTAATTAACTTACATCATCTGCTGGATAGAACAAACAAAAGAACTGGACATTACAGGTCATATATTTATGAAATAAAAATACCGTGACCAAAATAATGTATTGGAATAGCATGGACGTCCTAAAGAGCTGAATCGCAGACCATTCGGGAATAATAGTGAAACCAAAATGAAGAACCCTGGACATGGATAAAAAAGAATAGTTATGGGACAAAATATTATAATGTAAAGCATAATTATTTAACCCCTTAGCGACCGCCGATACGCCTTTTAACGGCGGCCGCTAAGGGTACTTAAACCACAGCGCCGTTAATTAACGGCGCTGTGGAAAAAGTGAATAGCGCCCCCCAGAGGCCGATTTTCTCCGGGGTCTCGGCTGCCGGGGGTAGCCGAGACCCCAGAGAACATGATTCAGGGGGGTTTTAACCCACCCCGCATTTGCGATCGCCGGTAATTAACCGTTTACCGGCGATCGCAAAAAAAAACAAAAAAACGCGATCTCTTTTTAATTTCTCTGTCCTCCGATGTGATCGCACATCGGAGGACAGAGAAAAGGGGTCCCAGGTGGCCCCCCAATACTCACCTATCTCCCCCGATGCTCCTCGTGTTTCCCGGTGGGCGCCGCCATCTTCAAAATGGCGGGCGCATGCGCAGTGCGCCCGCCGGCCGGCCCCGCGAGAATCTTTGGGGTCTCGGCTGCCGGGGGTAGCCGAGACCCCAAAGAGCATGATCGGGGTCGGTTTTACCAACCCCTGTTTTGCGATCGCCGGTAATTAACTGTTTACCGGCGACCGCAAAAAAAAAAAGTAAAGTGTAATTCTCTGTCCTCTGATGTGATCGCACATCAGAGGACAGAGAAATAGGGGGATTCGGGGACCCTACAATACTCACCTGTGTCCCTGGATCCTCTTGCTGCTCCTCCTGGCCGCCGGCAGAAGAAAATGGCGGGCGCATGCGCAGTGCGCCCGCCATCTGTCTCCATCTGCCGGCCGGCAGGAGAACAGCAGTTGGGGCTAAAATTAGGGGTAGGGTTAGGGGTAGGGTTAGGGTTAGGGGTAGGGTTAGGGGTAGGGTTAGGGTTAGGGGTAGGTTTAGGGGTAGGGGTAGGGTTAGGGTTAGGGGTAGGGTTAGGGGTAGGGTAGGGTTAGGGGTAGGGGTAGGGTTAGGGTTAGGGTTAGGGATAGGGCTAGGGTTAGGGTTAGGGTTAGGGCTAGGGTTAGGGCTAGGGCTAGGGTTAGGGTTAGGGTTAGGGCTAGGGTTGTGGCTAAATTTAGGGTTAGGGTTGGGGCTAAATTTAGGGTTAGGGTTTGGGCTAAATTTAGGGTTAGGCTTCTTTCACACTTACGTCTGTACGGGGCCGTCGCAATGCGTCGGCCCGACATACCGACGCACGTTGTGAAAATTGTGCACAACGTGGGCAGCAGCTGTAGTTTTTCAACGCATCCACTGCCCAATCTATGTCCTGGGGAGGAGGGGGCGGAGTTATGGCCACGCATGCACTGTCAGAAATGGCGAATGCGACGTACAAAAAAACATTTCATTGAACTTTTTTTGTGCCGACGGTCCGCCAAAACACAACTGATCCAGTGCACGACGGACGCGACGTGTGGCCATCCGTCACGATCCGTCGGCAATACAAGTCTATGGGCAAAAAACGCATCCTGCGGGCACATTTGCAGGATCCGTTTCTTGTCCAAAACGACGGATTGCGACGGATGCCAAACAACGCAAGTGTGAAAGTAGCCTTAGGGCTAGGGTTAGGGTTGGGGCTAAAGTTAGGGCTAGGGTTGGGGCTAAAGTTAGGGTTAGAGCTGGGATTAGGGTTAGGGTTTGGATTAGGGTTGGTATTAGGGTTAGGGTTGGCATTAGGGTTACGCTTGGGATTAGGGTTAGGTTTGGGTTTAGGGTTAAGGTTAGGGTTGTTATTAAGGGTGTATTGGGATTAGGGTTAGGTTTGAGGTTAGGGTTGAGATTAGGATTAGGGGTGTGTTGGATTTAGGGTTTTGATTAGGGTTATGGTTAGGGTTGACATTAGGGTTGTTTTGGGGTAAGGGTTGTGATTATGGTTAGGGTTAGTGATTAGAATTATGGATCAGGTTGGGATTAGGGTTAGGGGTGTGTTGGGGTTAGGGTTGGAGCTAGAATTGGGGGGTTTCCACTGTTTAGGTACATCAGGGCGTCTCCAAACACGACAGCCAATTTTGCGCTCAAAAAGTCAAATTGTGCTCCCTCCCTTCTGAGCTCTGCCGTGCGCCCAAACAGTGGGTTACCCCCACATATGGGGCATCAGCGTACTCGGGATAAATTGGATAACAACTTCTGCGGTGCAATTTCTCTTGTTACCCTTGTGAAAATAAAAACTTGGGGGCTACAATATCTTTTTTGTGAAAAAAAAAATATTTTTTATTTTCACGACTCTGCATTCCAAACTTCTGTGAAGCACTTGGGCATTCAAAGTTCTCACCACACATCTAGATAAGTTCCTTGGGGGGGTCTAGTTTCCAAAATGGGGTCACTTGTGGGGGGTTACTACAGTTTAGGTACATCAGGGGCTCTGCAATCGCAACATAATGCCCACAGACCATTCTATCAAAGTCTGCATTCCAAAAAGGCGCTCCTTCCCTTCCGAGCTCTGCCGTGCGCCCAAACAGTGGTTTACCCCCACATATGGCGCATCAGCGTACTCGGGATAAATTGGACAACAACTATTGCAGTCCAATTTCTCCTGTTACCCTTGTGAAAATAAAAACTTGGGGGCTACAATATCTTTTTTGTGGAAAATTTTTTTTTTTTATTTTCACGACTCTGCATTCTAAACTTCTGTGAAGCACTTGGGCATTCAAAGTTCTCACCACACATCTAGATAAGTTCCTTGGGGGGTCTAGTTTCCAAAATGGGGTCACTTGTGGAGGGTTTCTACTGGTTAGGTACATCAGGGGCTCTGCAAACGCAACATAATACCCGCAGACCATTCTATCAAAGTCTGCATTCCAAAACGGCGCTCCTTCCTTCCGAGCTCTGCCGTGCACCCAAACAGTGGTTTACCCCCACATATTGGGTAACAGCATACTCAGGACAAATTGGACAACAACTTTTGGGGTCCAATTTCTCTTGTTACCCTTGTGAAAATAAAAACTTGGGGGCTAAAAAATCTTTTTTGTGGAAAAAAAAAATATTTTTTATTTTCACGGCTCTGCATTATAAACTTCTGTGAAGCACTTGGGCATTCAAGGTTCTCACTACACATCTAGATAAGTTTCATGGGGGGTCTAGTTTCCAAAATGGGGTCACTTGTGGGGGATTTCTACTGTTTAGGCACATCAGGGGCTCTCCAAACGCGACATGGCGTCCGATCTCAATTCCAGCCAATTCTACATTGAAAAAGTAAAACGGCACTCTTTCTCTTCCAAGCTCTGCGGTGCGCCCAAACAGTGGTTTACCCCCACATATTGGGTATCGACGTACTCAGGAGAAATTGCACAACAACTTTAGTGGTCTAATTTCTCCTGTTACCCTTGTGAAAATAAAAATTTGTGGGCAAAAGATCATTTTTGTAGAAAAAATGCAATTTTTTTTTTCATGGCTCTACGTTATAAACTTCTGTGAAGCACATGGGGGTTGAAAGTGCTCGCCACACATCTAGATAAGTTCCTTAAGGGGTCTAGTTTCCAAAATGGTGTCAATTGTGGGGGGTTTCCACTGTTTAGGCACATCAGGGGCTCTCCAAACGCGACATGGCGTCCGATCTCAATTCCAGCCAATTCTACATTGAAAAAGTAAAACGGCACTCCTTCTCTTCCAAGCTCTGCGGTGCGCCCTAACAGTGGTTTACCCCCACATATTGGGTATCAGCTTACTCAGGAGAAATTGCACAACAACTTTTGTGGTCTAATTTCTCCTGTTACCCTTGTGAAAATAAGAATTTGTGGGCGAAAAGATCATTTTTGTGTAAAAAAAACGATTTTTTATTTTCACGGCTCTACGTTATAAACTTCTGTGAAGCACTTGGGGGTTCAAAGTGCTCACCAGACATCTAGATAAGTTCCTTAAGGGGTCTAGTTTCCAAAATGGTGTCACTTGTGGGGAGTTTCCACTGTTTAGGCACATCAGGGGCTCTCTAAACGTGAGATGGTGTCCGATCTCAATTCCAGCCAATTCTGCATTGAAAAAGTCAAACGGCGCTCCTTCACTTCTAAGTTCTGCGGTGCGCCCAAAAAGTGGTTTACGCCCACATATGGGGTATTGGCGTATTCAGGAGAAATTGCATAACAAAATTTATGGTTACATTTCTGTTTTTACACTTGTGAAAATAAAAAAAATGGTTCTGAATTAAGATGTTTGCAAAAAAAAGTTAAATGTTCATTTTTTCCTTCCACATTGTTTCAGTTCCTGTGAAGCACGTAAAGGGTTAATAAACTTCTTGAATGTGGTTTTGAGAACCTTGAGGGGTGTAGTTTTTAGAATGGTGTCACACTTCATTATTTTCTATCATATAGACCCCTCAAAATGACTTCAAATGTGATGTGGTCCCTAAAAAAAAATGGTGTTGTAAAAATGAGAAATTGCTGGTCAACTTTTAACCCTTATAACTCCCTAACAAAAAAAAAATTTGTTTCCAAAATTGTGCTGATGTAAGGTAGACATGTGGGAAATGTTATTTATAAACTATTATTCGTGACATATCTCTCTGATTTAAGGGCATAAAAATACAAAGTTTGAAAATTGCAATATTTTAAAAATTTTCGCCATATTTCCGTTTTTTTCATAAATAATCGCAAGTAACATCGAAGAAATGTTACCAGTATCATGAAGTACAATATATCACGAAAAAACAGTCTCAGAATCAGCAGGATCCGTTGAAGCGTTCCAGAGTTATAACCTCATAAAGTGACAGTGGTCAGAATTGCAAAAATTGGCCTGGTCATTAAGTACCAAATTGGCTCTGTCACTAAGGGGTTAAACAATTGGTGCAATGGTTGGCATTGCGTGCAGCAGAGTGCCCACAGAAATATAACTATAATTCAATATGAGATAAAAACTAAAACATACACATAGCGATTAGTGATGAGCGAATATACTCGTTACTCGAGATTTCCCGAGCACGTTCGGATGTCCTCCGATTATTTTTTAGTGCTCAGAGATTTAGTTTTCATCACCTCAGCTGAATGATTTACATCTGTTAGCCAGCATAAGTGCATGTAGGGGTTGCCTGGTTGCTAGGGAATCCCCACATGTAATCAAGCTGGCTAACAGATGTATATCATTCAGCTGCGGCGATGAAAACTAAATCTCCGAGCACTAAAAAATAATCGGAGGACACCCGAGCGTGCTCGGGAAATCTCGAGTAACGAGTATATTCGCTCATCACTAATAGCGTTCTAAAAATTTATTTTAAGGGGGACCACAAAAAAGATGTAAGGTAAGAGAAATATTAACTGTTATACTTGGAAACGGAAGTGTGTTCATACTACCATATGTGTTATATAACAGTGGCAATATTTCAATATATGGTAGATTAGTTGTGCATCACATGAGGCATCTCCAAAAGTCAATATGTAGCAATAATAAATAGCAGAATATTTAACAGGATTTGTATAGGAAGACTGAATGTAGATAAGCAGCAATGGTTACCTGATGGTGGTCTGATGGTGGTCCCCGGTTCAAGTGCGGCGCACACTTTGACGCTTGTTTGGGAAAATGTCCATTGTGAATGGTGCTGCAGGCTCAAGTGTCCATCTCATGTTCATTATCCATTATTGCTATATTTGAGTGTTGAAAAAGCATCAGAACTTAATAAACTCTACTGCAGGACTTTAGCTTAATTAATTTACAACATCTTCTGCTGGATGTATATGGCAGCACATTCAAAATACTTTGAAGGAAATCTTTAGGCGGGTTTTTGCTATATAATCGGAGAGAAGCATAACATAGGACAATAACGCCTGATTTCAGGAATGTATCACTTATTAAGCTGCTTGTAGTTTTCATAGAATCCCTGTTTTGTTTGATGGAGATGTAGCACAGCTAAGACTTCTGACCTGTATATAATCCCGCCCCCACACCACTGACTGGCAGCATTCTGTGTACACTGTGCATTGAAAGCAAGCAGGAAATCAGTGGTGGGGGCGGAGTTACATAGCCTGACTGCTCTGCACATGAGCTGTTGTCCTGCAGTTTCAATCTCCTGCTGATAAAACAATGCTCGTACATGCGGTAGTACATATGTCATCACTCCCCTGATGAATCAAAAGAGGAAACGCGTCGGGAAACATAGGCACTAAATGGGATCAGTGGATAGAACGGCATGATCCGCATCTAGATCCCGGACACTCTGAGGAGGCACCGCTGACAGTATCGGTCCCACAGATGAGTATAAACCAAGACGCTATAAATAAATGCACCCACGCATAAACACCTGCTGAACATATGCTGATATGCACAAATAGGTTTGTGAGGCATATATGTATTCCGGTGTTATCGGTGGTTTAAATATAACAGGACGGGGTTCGGCCCGGGCCGCTCCATATTTTTGCTGAGCTTGCTCATTTATTGTTAAACACCATATGCATAAAACCCTTGAGACACATGAGTGGTTTACAAATACTGTTCCATTTGGTTTTTACCTGTGTTCTGCTTTTTGGTTGTTTTCTGTTTTCGTTGTTGGTTTTAAACACAGGCATTTTGTTCACCTATGGTCACTATTGTGATTTTAATTAATGAAAGTAAAAGTTAAGTTTTAATATTTAATCTCTAACCAGCTGCTAAGATTCAGTATTGTGGGATCAATCAGCTGTTTGCCAGGTTTCCACAGCTTACTGCACACAACAGTTTAGATTCACCATCATTCCTATAATAAGATTTGTTGTCTTTGGTCTGCGTCTTAATTACTTTCTTTTCATTGTCATTTCTTTATTATCTAAATATATGTGACAAGTTATATAATACTGTGGCTTCCAGAATTTCAGTACATTATTTATAACACCAATAAAGACAATCTTCAAGATTTTTACCCATCGCTTGTGCTGATATGATATGTTACTATGTTACTATGTTACTATGATATAGAAATATCAGTGGAAGTCATATCATCGGGACTTGAAATATCACAGTCATGTAGTAAATAAGGACTATTGTCCGGCAAGTTTCCCAAAATTCTAAGACATGGCTTTGGAGACATGTTTCATGTTTTCTTTAGGTTTTTTTAATCAAGAATATTCTGTTCATGACACTTCTTCCTATGACAGTGGAACACAGGGAATGTCAGACATCTTCCATCTCTTAATGCTGGTATGTTGACACATATGTAATCCACACCCAAAAGGCAGAAAATATATATATATACATATATATATATATATGTATATATATATATATATATATATATATATATATATATATATATGGTATATATATACAGCTCTGCAAAAAGTTCAGTTTGTCTGATTTTTCTCTTTATAGGTATATTTTTGAGTAAAATGTAATTTTTTTTTTATTTTATAAACTTCTGACAACATGTCTCCGAATTTCTAAGCATTTTTTTTGCATTCTTTTCTGACAAAGAAAAATGGTCAAAATAAAAAATGTCTACCTCATGTGAAGCTCATCAAGAGAATGCCAAGAGTGTGCAAAGCAGTGATCAAAGCAAAAAGTGGCAACTTTGAAGAACCTAGAATATAAGGCATAATTTCAGTTGTTTCACACTTTTTTGTTAAGTATATAATTCCACATGTGTTAATTCATAGTTTTGATGCCTTCAGTGTGAATGTACAATTTTCATAGTCATAAAAATACAGAAAAATCTTTAAATGAGAAGGTGTGTCCAAACTTTTGGTCTGTACTATATATATATTTATTAATAGCAATAATTATTATTATAATTATTATAAAAAATTGATGAGATTTAATCTGTTCTGTAACTGCAGAGCTGGCCTGGGACAACAGATGGATCAGATGGGAATGGATGAAATGCCATGTGATTACAGTATATCAGCATCAAGATTCTAAAGCAGGCAGATCTTTGAAACTAGAGGTGAGCAGATTGCCAAGCTAGACTGTGGAAATAAGAGGTGTTTTAGCTTCCATGAGATTTTTTTTAATGCATACAAAATACCCGCATTTTTTAACAGGTGCATCTGTTATTTTGTTTTTGTTTTTTGCAGCTTTTCTTTAAATAATTTGGTTTAGTTCATGTATTGTTATTGCATTTTAGTGACATTTTGTCATTGTACGTTTTGCATCCAAAGTCATATAATTCAGACTTCTCCTGACACAGAGTTTCCTCCTAGACTCACATGACTTGTAATAGGGAAAAACAAAAACACCACAAAGCTATTTTTTTCTGGCAGAAATCTAGAATTCTAATTCAGAGAATAGTGGAGAAAAGTAGAAAAGGCAAAAACACACTGCTTGCAAAACATTTGAAATGTTTTTTCCATAATTGACTAAAAGAATAAAGCTGCTTTACCAATTTCACCACAAGCGGAACGGAATAAAAAAAAAAAAAAAAAAAAAGCAATTTTTGTTCATTCTGTCACCCAAAAATCGGAATAAAAAGTGATCATAAAATGTTATGTGCTCGAAAATTGTACAGATAAAAACATTAATTTGTCCAACAAAAAACAATCCATCACAAGCCAAAATATGGAAAAATTATAGCTGTCTAAATATTGTAATGCAAAAACAACTTTTCACAATGAAAAGCATGTTTTAGTGTTTGAAAGCAGCCAAACATAAAAATCCTATGTAAACCAACCAGAAGAATAAAGTTGTGTAATTAATAACACCGCACAAGGAATGGTGTAAAAAATAAATAAAAACAATTTTTCACATGCTGTTTATTTTTTTATTCTGCTTCCCAAAGATCGTAGTAAGGCTCGGCACACATTTATCCTGTGCTCTGCGCTGGGTGCTTACACTAGGGTTTCCATGTAAATCTCTGAAATACATGATTCAGACAGAGCCCTTGGTGGAAGATTCCCTATAAGGAGGCAGATGGAGACACTGTGGATGAAATAAAACCTGTGATCTGTGATCTGGTGGTGTCTGTCTTTTTAGGATTCCATAAAAGTGCCGTTGGCCACAGTTTTGTGCACTTCTGAAAATGACACAGTTGAACAGAGGCAGAGTAACTCTACTGCCTAATTATTTTGAATAGATCCCTTGGGGTTTAACCCCTTAACCCCCGAGGGTGGTTTGCATGTTAATGACAGGGCCAATTTTTACAATTCTGACCACTGTCCTTTATGAGGTTATAACTTTGGAACGCTTCAACAGATCCTGATGATTCAGACAAAGTTTTCTCGTGACATATTGTACTTCATGATAGTGGAAAAACTTATTTGATATTACTTGCATTTATTTGTGAAAAAAAAAACAGAATTTTGGCAAAAATTTAGAAAATTTCGCAATTTTCCAACTTTGAATATTTATGCCCTTAAATCACAGAGATATGTCACACAAAATACTTAATAACTAGTGTTGAGCATTCCGATACCGCAAGTATCGGGTATCGGCCGAAACTTGCGGTATCGGAATTCCGATACCGAATTCCTATACTTCCCGCGTATCGGATACCGGAATCGGAAGTTCCCAGAATTCAAACTGCACACAGCAGCCAATGAGGAATGAATGGAAGTGTGGGCACATCCTGTTTAGCATGGTGGGCATGTAAGTACTGGCAAGGATGTGATTGGCTGCTGAAATGATGTCACTCTGCACTATAAAAAACGCTGCCGCCATTTTGCGCTCACTCTGCTGTGATTTCAGTTAGGGACAGGACGCTGTGTTCTAACTGAGGGCCAGTTGAGATAGCTAATTGCTTTATTTTGCTTTTCCAAGGCTAATTTAGCAAACGCTGTGTGTTCAACTTGCTCTTGCCTTGCAGCGCTGTTTTAACAGCGTTCTGCAAGGTATCTGTGTGTGTGTGTGCAGCTCCCTCTGTAGTCTGTGTGCAGCCATATACCCGGTTGTATTCAGCTCAGGGGGGGTTCACACTGCCTCATACAGTTCTATCCATTGTCCTTTTTTGCTCATAGTGCAGCCAGCTGCACATTTTTTCTAAAATTTCCTATTAGTGTTTTTCCACCCGTCTCCAGCTAAATTGTGGAAAAACACTACATAGGATAACCTAGAGGGGAGTTTTTGGGCCTTGCAGCGCCGTTTACGGCTGTCTGCACGGTCTCTGTGTGAGCGCAGCTCGCCCTGTAGTCTGTGTGCAGCCACAGCCAGTTGTATTCAGCTCAGGGTAAGTCACTGCCTCATACCGTGAAAAAACTTTTCCTTTTTTTCAAATAGTGCAGCCTGCTGAAAATTTTTCCAAAAATTTCCTATTAGTGTCTTTCCACCCGTCTCCAGCTAAGTAGTGGAAAAACACTACATAGGATAATCTAGAGGAGGGTTTTTGGGCCTGCAGCGCCGTTTACGGCTGTCTGCACGGTCTCCGTGTGAGCGAAGCTCGCCCTGCAGTCTGTGTGCAGCCACAGCCGGTTGTATTCAGCTCAGGGTGCGTTACTGCCTCATACTGTTAAATAACTTGTCCTTTTTTTGAAATAGTGCAGCCTGTTGAAAATTTTTTTAAAAATTTCCTATTAGTGTCTTTCCACCCGTCTCCAGCTAAATAGTGGAAAAACACTACATAGGATAACCTAGAGGAGGGTTTTTGGGCCTTGCAGCGCCATTTACGGCTGTCTGCACGGTCTCCGTGTGAGCGCAGCTCGCCCTGTAGTCTGTGTGCAGCCACAGCCGGTTGGATTCAGCTCAGGGTGCGTTACTGCCTCATACCGTTAAATAACTTTGTACTTTTTTTGAAATAGTGCAGCCTGTTGAAAATATTTTTTTAAATTTCCTATTAGTGTCTTTCCACCCGTCTCCAGCTAAATAGTGGAAAAACACTACATAAGATAACCTAGAGGAGGGTTTTTGGGCCTTGCAGCGCCGTTTACGGCTGTCTGCACGGTCTCCGTGTGAGCGCAGCTCGCCCTGTAGTCTGTGTGCAGACACAGCCGGTTGGATTCAGCTCAGGGTGCGTTACTGCTTCATACTGTTAAATAACTTGTCCTTTTTTTGAAATAGTGCAGCCTGTTGAAAATTTTTAAAAAAATTTCCTATTACTGTCTTTCCACCCGTCTCCAGCTAAATAGTGGGAAAACACTACATAGGATAACCTAGAGGAGGGTTTTTGGGCCTTGCAGTGCCGTTTACGGCTGTCTGCACGGTCCCCGTGTGAGTTAAACTCGCTCTGTAGCCCGATCTGCAGAAAAAAAAAAGTAAATTTCACCAAACACCACTTAACACTTGTGTAGGCCACATTTTATAAATAATAAACTCTAGTCCACACTTTACAACATTAGTGTTTCTTACACCTGTTAGGAGGAGCATTTCAGGAATAAGCACACTAAGGCCTTAGTACTTTTCTGCTTATCTTTATCTGTCAATCAAGATGAAGAGGGCAGGGAGTAAGGCACGTGGGCGTGGGCGCGGAGCAGGGAGAGGAGCAGGGAGAGGACGTGGTGATTCTGTGCCTGCTGCGGGCACCGGTGACTCATCATCACTCAGTTTCAGCAGGGAACAGTCCTTCATGCGCAGCTTTGTCGGAGAGCGCCGTGCACCGCTGCTGCGTGAAGATCAAATTGAAGCCGTTGTCGGATGGATGGCAGCTAACGCATCGGCATCGACTTCAATTAGTGCCACATCCTCTCAGGCACAGACCACTGGAGAGCAGCCATCTGTCTCTTCACCACCTGCCAAATTGGCCAGGCAGTCAGAGAGCCCAGGACAGGAGCCGTCTCTACTTCTGTTCTCTGAATCTCTTGGCTTGGAAACAGGGGGCCAGCCAAGCAGCATTGGAGAAATGGAAGAAGAGGCAGTGTGCAGTGATGCCCAACAGCTTTGTCTCTCTGACTCTGAGGAGGCGGGTGTGCCAGTGCCTGCGGTGACCACAGCGCAGTACGCATCTGATGATGAAACTCAGGTGCTGCTTTCTGGTGCGTACTGTGCTGCCGAGACTACCCAGGAGGAGCAGTTGGTGGCAGAGGGTAGTGGAGATGATGAGGTCCTTGACCCATCGTGGCGTGAGGAACAGGAAGGTGGTGGGAGCAGCTCTGAGGAAGAGATTCCCCTTACGGGCCAAAGAGGGAGAGGGAGGGGGAAGACTGCAGAGCCTGTAGCCTCCACTTTGGCACCTGTTAGGAGCCTGTCTCTTTCAAAAGCCAAAAAGGGTGCTCCCAAGACTTGCAGTGCCTGGTCCTTTTTTGACACAGTTGCAGATGACATTTGTTTTGTCAAATACAAGCTGTGTCATCAGAAAGTCAACAGAGGGAAAAGTGTCAGCAACCTCAATACCACAAATATGTGGAAACATGTGCGGACCAGGCACGCGGTGGAGTTACAAAAACACACTGAAGACGTAGGCCAACCAACAGCGGCAGCTACCACCTCTTCAGCTCGTGTTGCCTCTTCCTCCAGCTCACGCACAGCTGGTTTGGCTTCCTCCCAGGATCGCCATGGAAGAAGCTCTGGCACTGTTGTCCAGAGACCTAGTGTAATTCCACCCACAGCACCACATTCCCAGTCATCCTCACACTCCCAGTCTACTCTACAGCCATCAGTAGCACAGGCATGGGAGAAAAGGCGGGCATTCTCGGCCAACCACCCCCGAGCACAGGCTCTGAATGCAGGCATTGCCAAACTTCTGTCCCTGGAAATGCTCTCATTCAGGCTGGTGGAGTCTGACCGCTTCCGTGACTTGATGGCATTGGCAGTCCCACAGTACAAGGTGCCCAGCTGCTTTTACTTCAGCAGGCAAGCTGTCCCTGCCCTGCACAAGCATGTGGAGGGACACATAAAACACGCGCTACTGAACGCCGTCAGTAGCAAGGTCCACCTCACCACCGATGCGTGGACCAGTCAACATGGACAGGGGCGATACATTTCCCTCACTGCCCATTGGGTTAATGTTGTTGAGCCAGGTACAGATCGTGCGAGTGGCGCAGGACGTGTCCTGCCCACTCCAAGGATTGCAGGAATCCAGTCTGTACGCATTGACTCCTCCTCATACACAAGTTCCTCAGAATCATCGCTGCAGGAGCCGTCACAGTCCACCTCCACATGGACCCGTGAACGTTTACCTGTTATGACCGACATGAGCACAGCCGTGGCCAAACGTCAACAGGCCATCTTGAAACTAGTTTCTTTGGGGAATCGAAGCCACACAGCGCAGGAGCTCTGGAATGCCATCAAGCAGGAGAGCGATGTGTGGTTAGTGCCAGCGAATCTCCAGCCAGGCATGGTAGTGTGTGACAATGGCCGAAATCTGGTGGCAGCTTTGGCCATTGGCAACCTCACTCACATCCCATGTCTTGCACATGTGCTCAATTTGGTTGTGCAGAGTTTTCTGAGGGACTATCCGGATCTTGATGCACTGCTGCACAAGGTCCGCCTAGAGTGTGCTCACTTGCGGCGTTCCAGCTTGGCAAGATCCCGCATTGCTGCTCTGCAGCGCCGATTCTGCCTTCCGGAACACTGCATCATATGTGACCTACCTACCAGGTGGAATTCCACGTTACATATGTTGGAGCGGTTGTGTGAGCAGCAGCAAGCAGTAATGGAGTACCAGCTGCATCAGGCGCAAAAAAGTCGCAGTCAGCGCCGATCAGACTTCACAACCACAGAGTGGGCCACTATGAAGGACGTCTACCAGGTTTTGCGTCCTTTCGATTATTCCATGCGGATGGCAAGTGCAGATGATGCACTAGTCAGCATGACTGTCCCCCTTATCTGCCTGCTTCAACAAACTTTGCAAGCGTTAAGGGATGATGTTGTGGAAGAGGTAGAGGATGAGGAGTCACCTTTTCCATCAGGTTCTGGACAGTCAGCGCCACGTGGTTCCTCACAAAGGGGTACGCAGGGGCCACTTTGTGAGGAGGATGAGGAGGAGTCAATGGAGGAGGAAGAGCTCCATCCAGAGGAGGGAGTGAGACAATTGTCCAGTGGTCAGTGTGTACAGCGAGGGTGGGGTGATGACGAGCGGGCAGAGATCATGTCTCAAGCAGGGGACAGCGTTTCTGGGCCAGTTGGCAGTCTGCAGCACATGGTGGATTTCATGCTGCAGTGCCTGAGAAACGACCGCTGCATCGACCACATTCTCAACATGCCTGATTATTGGGTGTTCACCCTCCTCGATCCTCGCTACCGGGACAACATCCAAAACCTCATCCCAGCATTGACCCGGGAACGTAAAATGCGGGAGTACTACGACACACTGGTGAATTCCATCATCTTCTCCAGTCCAACTGAGAGGAGTGCAGCTAGTGCTTTACAAAGCAGCTCAGTGCGTCGAGGCAGTGGGGGAGGCTCTGCACAAAGAGGGAGCAGAAGCAGTGCCTCTGCCCAAGGCAAGACCAGTATGGCACAACTGTGGCAAACTTTTGTGTGCCCGCCCCAAATGTCTACACCATCACCGGCGGCTCCAGTCAGCAGGAGGCAACGGTTCCGTCAGATGGTGACAGACTACATGGCTTGCCCTCTTACTATACTCCCAGACGGCTCTTCCCCGTTCAAGTTTTGGGTCTCTAAGCTGGATACATGGCCAGAGCTAAGCCAGTATGCATTGGAGGTGCTGGCTTGCCCTGCGGCTAGTGTCTTATCGGAACGTGTCTTTAGTGCCGCAGGTGGTGTACTAACAGACCGTCGCATGCGACTATCCTCCGATAACATTGACCGGCTTACTTTCCTGAAAATGAACCAGGCCTGGATCTCACAGGAATTTGCCACTCCTCTGCCTGATTAAGTAATTGGGTGTCATCCAGGTATCCTGATGTGTTCATCTTTCTACCACCTGAACTGCTATTCCTGGGCTCCAACACCACCAGTTGCGGCTCAGAAGTGCAGGCTGCACAGTCAAAACATACAACCAAGTGTTATTGGGTTTCAGTAACGTCAGCTGATCCCCAGCTGTGTATCCGGCAATGTGTCATGCGACCGCCACGCTGGCACAACAAAAATGTAAGGGAACCTGTCCCCCCCCTAGGCGTTTGTTACTGAAAGAGCCACCTTGTGCAGCACTAATACTGCACAAGGAAAAGGTCGCTCTTGAAATTATGCTTCTTGGAAATGCTGAACTACACACTCATGTAATGTGTCCCCTCACACCGTCAAACCGTCCCGGAGGTGGGACTTTCCTTTGTAATGTGACGCAGCACAGCCGTCATTCCTACCCCCTTAGCTCCGTGCGCTGCCTCCTTAGCGTTGTTTGATTCTGTCATGGACCCTGCGCTGTTATGTTATCCCTTGGCCATGCAGAGTTTGCGCTGCTCGTCCTCTGACATCATTTGTTGTCATCCTGGCTGCGCCTGTGCGTTCACGCTGCCCGAAATGCCACCTCGCAGTGTCGTCTAATGTGATCCCACAGTGGGCCTGGTATCCATGGCCATGCGCAGTGCATATACTAGCCTCTCACTCCCCTTCTTCACGCTTCTTCAGACTAGGCGGCCTCAGCTGATCCCTAATAGCATGCCACGGCCGTGACGCCGCACAGTCTGAAGAAACAGGAAGGAGGTGAGTGAGAGGCGATGATATGCACTGCGCATGCCCATGGATCCCAGGCCCGCAGTGGGATTACATTAGATGACACTGCGAGGTTGGATCTCGGGCAGCTTTGACGCACAGGCACTGCCAGCCTGACACCTAAGGCTACGTTCACATTAGCGTTACGCTAATGTGCGTCGCTGTTGCGTCGGCGACGCAGCGGCGACGCAGCGGCGATGCGCCCCTATGTTTAACATAGGGGACGCGTGCGTTTTTTTGTTAGCGTTTTTCGACACGTGCGTCGTTTCCGACGCTAGCGTCGGACGCAAAAAAATGCAACAAGTTGCATTTTTCGTGCGTCCGATTTTCGTCAAAAAACGACGCACGCGTCGCAAAACGCAGCGTTTTTGCACGCTTTTTGGTGCGTCGTGCGTTGCGTCGCCGTTGCGTCGCCGACGCACCGGCGCGCAACGCTAATGTGAACGTAGCCTAAATGATGTCAGAAGACGGGCACCGCTAACTGTGCATGGCCAAGGGATAACATTACAGCGCGGGCTCCGTGACAGAACCAAACAACGTTGAGGAGGTGGCGCACGGCACCAAGGGGGTTGGAATGACGGCTGTGCTGTGTCACATTACAAAGGAAAGTCCCACTTCCGGGACGCTTTGACGGTGTGAGGGGACACATTATATGAGTGTGTACTTCAGCGTTTGCAAGGAGCATAATTTTAGGAGCCACCATTTTCCATGTGCAGTATTACTGCTGTACAAGATGGCTCTTTCAGCGACAAATGCCTGGGGGGGTTAAAGGTTCCCTTTCAACTTGCTCCACTGCAGGCTTCGGCCTACACTCTGCTCCTCTTTGATTCCCTGGGTTTCAACACTGTCAGTTGCCACCTGGAAGTGTTGTCTACACAGAAAAAACACTAGCTGATGTGTCAGTGGGGTTCAGCACCGCCAGCTGTTCCCCCGCTGTGTAGTCGGCAACGTGTCCAGCACAAGCCACGCTGGCACAACAGAACAAAAGCTGCCACCAGTGCAGGCTTCGGCCTACACTCTGCTCCTCTCCTCCTCCTGCTGACCCTGGGCTCTAACACCGCCAGTTTTTGCCCGGACGTGCTAGCTGCACAGAGAAAAACACCAGTCAATGTGTCAGTGGGGTTCAGCACCGCCAGCTGTTCCCCTGCTGTGTAGCTGGCAATGTGTCCTGCAAACGCCACGCAGTCACCTGAACTGAAATTAAAGGGAACCTGCCCCCACCCCCCCAGGTTTTTCTATGTATAACAGCCACCTTGTACAGCAGTACTGCTGCATTTGTACAAGGTGGCTGACTTTTTCTCCTTGCCCACGTTGAATTTAACACGTACAAAATGTGTCTCATTACAGACCATTACAATGTCCCTGAGGTGTGACTTTCCTTTTTAATGACACGCAGCACCCCCCTTGGTAGCGCTGCCCGTCTTCTGACATCATTGGTTGGCTGGCTGTGCCTGTGCGTCCGCCCTGCCCGACACAACGCCCCTCGTTGTCTCATATATTTTGACTGCGAGGGTGTGATTGATGGGCATGTGCAGTGCATATGTTCGCCTGTCTTAACTCATCTCCTTCCGCCTTCTTCAGACTGTGCGGCCTCATGGCCGTGGCAGGCGATAAGGGATCAGCTGAGGCCGCCCAGTCTGAAGCAGGTGTAAGGACATGTGTGAGCGGCGAACATATTTACTGCGTAAGGCCACGAATCCCAGCTCTGCAGTGTGACTTTATTAAAAGACACTGCGGGTCTGGGATTCATGTCCATTGCTAACCGCACCGGCCAACATGAAATGAGGTGAGAAGACAGGCAGCGCTCACAGCGCATGGCCAAGGGATCACAATAGCGCAGACTCCTGTACAGCAAATAACAATGCTCAGGAGGCTGCGCCCAGCACCAAGGCGTTATTTTTGGACACCTGTGCTGCGTCACCTTAAAAAGACAAGTCACACCTCCAATACAGTTCTACTGTACAATGGGCAAAATTGTGTACGTCTTTCATTCTGCGTGTGCAATGAGCAAAATTCAAAGAGCAACCTTTCACTTGTGGAGCATTACTGCTGCACAAGGTGTGGCTCTTCTACTTTGTAACACCTGAGGGAGGGTTAAAGGTTACCTTTGAAATTGGTTCAATTAGGTATCGGCCTACACTCTGCTCCTCTCCTCCTCCTGCTGACCCTGGGCTCTAACACCGCCAGTTTCTGCCCGGACGTGCTAGCTGCACAGAGAAGAACACCAGCCAATGTGTTAGTGGGGTTCAGCACCGCCAGCTGTTCCCCCGCTGTGTAGCCGGCATCGTGTCCTGCAAACGCAACGCAGACACAAAGCTGCCTCCAGTGCAGGCTTCGGCCTACACTATGCTCCCCCTGCTTACCCTTTGCTCCAACACCGCTAGTTGGGGCTCTAGGAAGACAATCTTGAATAGGCAACGCATCCAGGTTCAAGCACCGCCAGCTGGTTCTCGGCAGTGTTTTTGTCACGGGTACTCCCTCGTGCCCAGCCTGGTTCCAGCACCGTCAGCTGTTTCCGGGTAGTGTCAAGCTCACTGAGACGCCTATGCGTTGCCCCGTCGTGTTGCGGTCGGGTTAGCCAACTCCAGGGTGCCTCCAGTTTAGGAGCTTCCTATGTGGGCTGCGTGAATTGGCAGTCAAGGCTGGTTCTGTAGTGCCAGTAGGCCAAGCTCCCCCTGTAGGACTGTTGGGGTTCGGTAACTGCGGCTGCCTCGCGGCCCAGCTGTTCTCTCCTCTCCTGTGGACCTTCTGGTCCACCACCTGGTACCAGCACCGTCAGCTGGTTCCGGGCAGAGCCTTTGGCTTAGGTGCCTCCTCCTGGGTATCCGAGTTCCGCCAACGCCAGGCGGTCCTTGGTAGTGCTTTTAAGCGTGGGCACCTACAGCTTAGTAACCGGGTACCAGCACCATCAGCTGGTCCTCGGTGCCATTGGCTCTTGCACACTGGGGCAACGCATCCGGGATCCAGCCCCGCCAGCTGGTTCTCGGCAGTGTTTTTGTCATGGGTACTCCCTCGTGCCCAGCCTGGTTCCAGCACCGTCAGCTGTTTCCGGGTAGTGTCAAGCTCACTGAGACGCCTATGCGTTGCCCCATCGTGTTGCGGTCGGGTTAGCCAACTCCAGGGTGCCTCCAGTTTAGGAGCTTCCTATGTGGGCTGCGTGAATTGGCAGTCAAGGCTGGTTCTGTAGTGCCAGTAGGCCAAGCTCCCCCTGTAGGACTGTTGGGGTTCGGTAACTGCGGCTGCCTCGCGGCCTAGCTGTTCTCCCCTCTCCTGTGGACCTTCTGGTCCACATCCTGGTTCCAGCACCGTCAGCTGGTTCTCGGCAGTGTCTTTTGCTCTTGTATCTTCTGCTCCCCATTCTGGTTCCAGTACCGTCAGCTGGTTCCGGGCAGAGCCTTTGGCTTAGGTGCCTCCTTCTGGGTATCCAAGTTCCACCAACGTCAGGTGGTCCTTTGTAGTGCTTTCAGGCACGGGTACCTCCTGCTTAGTAACCGGGTTCCAGTAACGTCAGCTGGTCCTCGGTAGTTCCATTGGCTCTTGAACCTTCGGGTAGCCATCCGAGTTCCAGTTCCATCGGCTGGTTCTTGGCATTTTCTCAGCCTTCTTGTACCTTCTGCTACATTTCCAAGTTGAAGACCCTAAAGACGACGACCCGGAAGACCACCCCTAAGATGACAACGACACCAGAGACGACAACCAGTGAGATGACGACGACCCTGAAGACCAACCCGATGACGACGACGACGGAGACGACGACGGCGGAGACGACGACGGCGGAGATGACGACGGCGGAGACGATGACCCTGGAGACGACGACATGGATGACCGAGAAGCAGAAGAACAAGAGGCTGCAGAACAAAGAGCAGAAGAACATTAAGCATAACACTTAATATCAGAGCAAAAGATATTATCTAAATTATATGCAGAAGAAGACTAAGCAGTGTATGGGGCTGAGTCCGTTCCTCCTCGTGGTGCCCCTGGATAAAGCCTGATGCTGCAGGCCAAACTGAACTCGGACAAATGTAACTTTTGTGACAGGCAGAACGGAAGGTGTAATCTTCAAACTTTTATAGATAACAACTACGGGAATGCCTGTCACAAATGAGAATATGATGAAGAAGTAGAATAGGAAGAATAATAATAGTTGAATAAAATGAATATGTAGAATAGGAAGAATAATAATAGTTGAATAAAATGAATATGAAGAATGTAATAAAAAAAAAATAGGTAGAAGATGAAGAAGAAGATGAATAAGGTGAAGAAGAAGTTGATGTCAAAGATGCAGATGATAATGAAGATGAAAGTGTGGGAAAAGAAAAAAAAGAAGGGGAAGGGCGTGGAATAGTGAAACATCAATATCTGACAAAATAAAAAAATTTACATAGTCAATAACTTTGTCACTCCGAAAGTCTTTAAAAAAAA
Organism: Ranitomeya imitator; assembly: GCF_032444005.1. Taxonomy (NCBI): domain Eukaryota; kingdom Metazoa; phylum Chordata; class Amphibia; order Anura; family Dendrobatidae; genus Ranitomeya; species Ranitomeya imitator. The sequence goes on from NC_091285.1 coordinate 518,723,517, forward strand.
AAAAATCATGCTATTCTATTTGATTGGGCTAAACCTCTATGCCTTTAATGTCTCTGCCACCTCCCCAAATACATCCTGCATTATTCTTAGTTGTTTTCCTTCATGTAGAATGAACCTACAAGGAAAGAAAGGGTTTATTTTAATTCCGATATTTTGGTCCCATTGACTTGCATTGGGATCGGGTATCGGTATCGGCGATATCCGATATTTTTTGAATATCGGCCGATCCAATCCGATACCGATACTTTCCGATATCGGAAGGTATCGCTCACTATTAATAAGTAACATTTCCCACATGTCTACTTTACATCAGCACAATTTTAGAACCAACATTTTTTTTGTTAGGGAGTTATAAGGGTTAAAATTTGACCAGCAATTTCTCATTTTTACACCATTTTTTTAGGGACCACATCACATTTAAAGTCACTTTGAGGGGTCTATGTGATCGAAAATAACCAAGTGTTCTAGAAACTGAACCCCTTAAGGTGCTCAAAACCACATTCAAGAAGTTTATTAACCCTTCAGGTGTTTCACAGGAATTTTTGGAATGTTTTAAAAAATGAACATTTAACTTTTTTCACAAAAAATTAAATTCAGCTCCAATTTGTTTTATTTTACCAAGGGTAACAGTAGAAATTGGACCCCAAAAGTAGTTGTCCAATATGTCCTGAGTACGCCGATACCCCATATGTGGGGGTAACCTACTATTTGGGCGCATGGCAGAGCTCGGAAAAGAAGGAGCGCCATTTGACTTTTCAATGCAAAATTGACTGGAATTGAGATCGGATGTCATGTCACGTTTGGAGAACCCCTGATGTGCCTAAACATTGAAACCCCCCACAAGTGACACCATTTTGGAAAGTAGACCCCCTAAGGAACTTATCTAGATGTGTGGTGAGCACTTTGACCCAAGTGCTTCACAGAAGTTTATAATGCTCATCCGTAAAAATAAAACATCTTTTTCTTTCCACAAAAATTATTTTTTAGCCCACAGTTTTGTATTTTCCCAAGGGTAACAGGAGAAATTGGATGCCAAAAGTTGTTGTCCAATTTGTCCTGAGTATGCTGATACCCCAAATGTGGGGGAACCTCTGTGTGGGCGCACGGCAGAGCTCAGAAGGGAAGGAGCGCCGTTTGGAATGCAGACTTAGATGGATTGGTCTGCAGGTGTCACATTGCATTTGCAGAGCCCTTGATTTACCTAAACAGTAGAAACCCCCACAAGTGTCCACATATTGGAAACTAGACCCCCCAATGAGCATTTCTAGATGTGTTGTGAGAACTTTGAACCCCAAGTGTTTCACTACAGTTTATAACGCAGAGCCGTTAAAAAAAATCTTTTTTTTTCACAAAAATTATTTTTAGCCCCCAGTTTTGTATTTTCCCACGGTTAACAGGAGAAATTGGACAACAAAAGTTGTTGTCCACTTTGTCCTGAGTACGCTGTTACCCCAAATGTGGGGGGGACCACTATTTGGATGCATGGCAGAACTCGGAAGGGAAGGAGCGCCGTTTGGAATGCAGACTTAGATGGATTGGACTGCAGGCATCATGCTGCATTTGCAGAGCCCCTGATGTACCTAAACAGTATAAAACCCCAACAAGTGACCCCATATTGGAAACTAGACCCCCCAAGAAACATATCTAGATGTGTTGTGAGAACTTTGACCCCCAAATGTTTCACTACAGTTTATAACGCAGATCGGTGAAAAAAAAATCTTTTTTTTTCCACAAAAATTATTTTTAGCCCCCAGTTTTGTATTTTCCCAAAGGTAACAGGAGAAATTGGACCCCAAAAGTTGTTGTCCAATTTGTCGTGAGTATGCTGATACCCCAAATGTGGGGGGAACCCCTGTTTGGTCGCACGGGAGAGCTCAGAAGGGAAGGAACACTTTTTTACTTTTTCAATGCAGAATTGGCTGGAATTGAGATTGGACGCGTTTGAAAAGCCCCTGATGTGCATAAACAGTGGAAACCCCGGAATTCTAACTGAAACCTTAGCCCAAACACACCCCTAACTCTAATCCCAACCCTAACCATAACCCTAACCACACCACTAACCCGAACATGCCCCTAGCCCTATTCCCAACCACACCCCTAACCCAACACACCCCTAACACCAACACACCCCTAACCCCAACACACCCCTAACCCTAATTCCAACCCTAACCACACCCCTAACTCCAACACACCCCTAACCATATTCCCAACCATAACCCTAACCACACCCCTAACCCTAATCCCAACCCTAATTCCAACTGTAAATGTAATCCAAACCCTAACTTTATCCCTAACCCTAACCATAACCCTAACTTTAGCCCCAACCCTAACCCTAACTTTAGCCCCAACCCTAACCCTAACTTTAGCCCCAAACCTAACCCTAACACTATCCCTAACTAGGGTTGAGCGAAACGGATAGGTCATTTTCATAAATCGGCGACTTTTAAGCAAAGTCGGGTTTCATGAAACCCGAACTGATCCTACAGTGGGATCGGCCATGCAGTACACGATCAGAGCGCCAAAGTTGCGTTTCATATGACGCTGTCATCGCCGTTTTTCATCCAATGAAGGAGGATGCAGAGTGTGGGCAGCGTGATGACCAGAGGCGTAGCTAGAGCTTTTGCCGCCCGGGGCTGTTCCCGAGTTTGGCGCCCCCCCCCCCGGCTCAATACACACAAAGGTTACCAAAAACGGTTTTCCTGTTTTGTAGAACTTAAACTGGGCCTAATGGTGTCACCCCCACATGCCACACCTGTGACTTAATACCACCACACCATGACCAGGCCACATAGTGACCGAATAATACTACATACAAGGGACAAATACCACAACACCATTTCCAGACCACATATTACCACCACATAGTGACTGAATACTACAATACTGATCAGTAATAAAAAAAAAACCACAATACTATCACCATAAGTGCCAGTATTCACAGGAGATCTGTACTTAGTATGCAGTGTCTGTGTAGAGGTAATACAGAGATCACTGGTGACATTATACACAGGACCTCTATATAGTATATAGTGTATAGTGTCAGTGTATAGGTAACACTGACTCACCAGTGACGTCTCTAGGTGAAGTCCTTCATCTTTCATCCAGCACAGACCGCCATCATTCCTTCCAGCCAGGACTCGTTTCTGCAGGAAATAACACAGTTATCTCGAGCTCCGCTTGCAGAACACATTACTTAATTTTTCACAACTTCTACATTACATCACATGAAGAAAAAAAGGTGATATAGTGTCACTCTGCACAGTAACAGGACCGCCCCCCCATTTAAAACAGTATACTCAAAAAATAAAATAAATACATCACTGCAGTAATAATATCCCTTAATTAGCCCCTATGGTAATAATATTCCCCACCCTGGCCCCGTTTCTCATTCCTGGCTCCAGCCATATGTTCTCGCATCCTGCCCTCATGAGTATCCATTCTACCCCATATGATCTCCACATCCTGCCCCACCAGCCTCCATCGTATCCGTCCTGCCCCATGATCCAATCCTGCCCCGTGTCTCCAATCATGCCCCGTATCTACATTCTGCCCATGCCTCAAGTCCTGCCCCCAGTGTGTCCAGCATATTACCCCCATGTTGTCCAGCAATCTGCCCCAGTGTGTCCAGCATATTACCCCCATGTTGTCCAGCAATCTGCCCCAGTGTGTCCAGCATATTATCCCCAGTGTGTCCAGCAATCTGCCCCAGTATGTCCAGCACTGCCCCCAGTGTGTCCAGCAATCTGCCCCAGTGTCCAGCCTTTCCCCAGTGTGTCCAGCAGTCTGCCCCAGTGTGTCCAGCATATTACCCCCAGTGTCCAGCATTGCCCCAGTGTGTCCAGCATATTACCCCCAGTGTGTCCAGCAATCTGCCCCAGTGTCCAGCATTGCCCCAGTGTGTCCAGAAGTCTGCCCCAGGGTCTCCAGCATTGCCTCAATGTGTCCAGAAATCTGCCCCAGGGTCTCCAGTATTGCCCCAGTGTGTCCAGCAATCTGCCCCATGGTCTCCTGTATTGCCCCAGTGTGTCCAGCATTCTGCCCCATGGTCTCCAGTATTGCCCCGGTGTATCCAGCAATCTGCCCCATGGTCTCCTGTATTGCCCCAGTGTGTCCAGCATTCTGCCCCATGGTCTCCAGTATTGCCCCGGTGTGTCCAGCAATCTGCCCCATGATCTCCAGTATTGCCCCAGTATGTCCAGAAGTCTGCCCAGGGTCTCCAGCATTGCCTCAATGTGTCCTGAAATCTGCCCCATGGTCTCCAGTATTCAGTGTGTCCAGCAATCTGCCCCATAGTCTCCTGTATTGCCCCAGTGTGTCCAGCATTCTGCCCCATGGTCTCCAGTATTTCCCCAGTGTGTCCAGCATTCTGCCCCATGGTCTCCAGTATTGCCCAAGTGTGTCCAGCAATCTGCCCCATGGTCTCCTGTATTGCCCCAGTGTGTCCAGCATTCTGCCACATGGTCTCCTGTATTGCCCCAGTGTGTCCAGCATTCTGCCCCATGGTCTCCAGTATTGCCCCAGTGTGTCCAGCAATCTGCCCCATGGTCTCCTGTATTGCCCCAGTGTGTCCAGCAATCTGCCCCATGGTCTCCTGTATTGCCCCAGTGTGTCCAGCATTCTGCCACATGGTCTCCTGTATTGCCCCAGTGTGTCCAGCAATCTGCCCCATGGTCTCCTGTATTGCCCCAGTGTGTCCAGCATTCTGCCACATGGTCTCCTGTATTGCCCCAGTGTGTCCAGCATTCTTCCCCATGGTCTCCAGTATTGCCCCAGTGTGTCCAGCAATCTGCCCCATGGTCTCCTGTATTGCCCCAGTGTGTCCAGCAATCTGCCCCATGGTCTCCTGTATTGCCCCAGTGTGTCCAGCATTCTGCCACATGGTCTCCTGTATTGCCCCAGTGTGTCCAGCAATCTGCCCCATGGTCTCCAGTATTGCCCCAGTGTGTCCAGCAATCTGCCCCATAGTCTCCTGTATTGCCCCAGTGTGTCCAGCAATCTGCCCCATGGTCTCATGTATTGCCCCAGTGTGTCCAGCAATCTGCCCCATGGTCTCCTGTATTGCCCCAGTGTGTCCAGCAATCTGCCCCATGGTCTCCTGTATTGCCCCAGTGTGTCCAGCAATCTGCCCCATAGTCTCCTGTACTGCCCCAGTGTGTCCAGCATTCTGCCCCATGGTCTCCAGTACTGCCCCAGTGTGTCCAGCAATCTGCCCCATGGTCTCAAGTATTGCCCCAGTGTGTCCAGCATTGCCCCAGCCCCAGACAGTCAGACATAAAGAAAAAAAAAAAAAAGTAAAATCCTCACCTCTCCCGTTCCTAGCGCAGGTCCGGTGCAGCCAGTCAGCGTCTCTCCGGCTCTGCGACGCTCAGGACAGAGAGGCAGAGCGGCGCGCACAGTGATGACGTCATCGCGCCCTCTGCTCTGAGACGTCGCAGAGTCAGAGGACGCTGCAGCTGCCGGCGCCGCAGGAACCAGGAGAGGTGAGTATAGAGCGGGGGGCGGGGTCCGGTGGTGGGGGGAGCTGGCCCTGGTCGTGGCGGCGGACGGCGCCGCCCGAAGATTTAAAGGGGCGTCTTTTTTTTTTTTTTTTTCTTCTCCTGCAGCGCCGGCCGCCCCCCGCATTGTGCCGCCCGGGGCGGACCGCCCCCCCCGCACCCCCCTTCCTACGCCACTGGTGATGACATAGGTCTCGGTCCCCACCATCTTTGAGAAGTGCATGGCAGTGATTGGCTTGCTGTCTGTGGCGTCACAGGGGGTATAAAGGGGCGTGCACGCCGACCGCCATCTTACTTCTGCCGATTTGAGCATAGGGAGAGGTGTTGCTGCAGTTAGTCAGAAGCAGGGACAGAGTTAGGGAGGAAATATAAACCCCCAAACTGCTTGTGCTGGAGCGATTTTCACTGTCCCACACCACCTTTTTGTGCAGGGACAGTGGAGGTCGTATTTTAGTGCAGCAGCTGCATAGCTGTGTGCACGGTGCTGTGCAAACCAACTGCTTTTTTTTAAAGCAAAATTCCTGCTGCTCCTTTCTGCACAGTTACCTATCTTGTTTATTTGTCCAAATTTTTGTGTTAAGCAGTCCTTTTTATTGCTGCCATACTTGTCCTGAACTCATTGTAGGGAGCTTGTTATTTTTCTCTTTTTTAAAAAAATAATAATTCCAGCCACTTTCTGGCACGTTCATAGTTTACTGTTATACCACTGGGCCAGAGTTGTGGTTCTGTGTCTCCCCCCCAAAAAAAAGGAGATTAAAATTCGCACACAGTGTATATTCTGCTGTACTGCTAGTGTGTCGTATATATCAGGCAGCCACTTTCTGGCACGTTCATAGTTTACTGTTATACCACTGGGCCAGAGTTGTGCTTCTGTGTCTCCCCCCCAAAAAAAAGGGAGATTAAAATTCGCACACAGTGTATATTCTGCTGTACTGCTAGTGTGTCGTATATATCAGGCAGCCACTTTCTGCCACGTTCATAGTTTACTGTTATACCACTGGGCCAGAGTTGTGCTTCTGTGTCTCCCCCCAAAAAAAGGGAGATTAAAATTCGCACACAGTGTATATTCTGCTGTACTGCTAGTGTGTCGTATATATCAGGCAGCCACTTTCTGCCACGTTCATAGTTTACTGTTATACCACTGGGCCAGAGTTGTGCTTCTGTGTCTCCCCCCCAAAAAAAGGGAGATTAAAATTCGCACACAGTGTATATTCTGCTGTACTGCTAGTGTGTCGTATATATCAGGCAGCCACTTTCTGGCACGTTCATAGTTTACTGTTATACCACTGGGCCAGAGTTGTGGTTCTGTGTCTCCCCCCCAAAAAAAGGGAGATTAAAATTCGCACACAGTGAATATTCTGCTGTACTGCTAGTGTGTCGTATATATCAGGCAGCCACTTTCTGCCACGTTCATAGTTTACTGTTATACCACTGGGCCAGAGTTGTCGTTCTGTGTCTCCCCCCCAAAAAAAGGGAGATTAAAATTTGCACACAGTGTATATTCTGCTGTACTGCTAGTGTGTCATATATATCAGGCAGCCACTTTCTGGCACGTTCATAGTTTACTGTTATACCACTGGGCCAGAGTTGTGGTTCTGTGTCTTTCCCCCCAAAAAAGGGAGATTAAAATTCGCACACAGTGTATATTCTGCTGTACTGCTAGTGTGTCGTATATATCAGGCAGCCACTTTCTGCCACGTTCATAGTTTACTGTTATACCACTGGGCCAGAGTTGTGCTTCTGTGTCTCCCCCCCAAAAAAAGGGAGATTAAAATTCGCACACAGTGTATATTCTGCTGTACTGCTAGTGTGTCGTATATATCAGGCAGCCACTTTCTGGCACGTTCATAGTTTACTGTTATACCACTGGGCCAGAGTTGTGGTTCTGTGTCTTTCCCCCCAAAAAAGGGAGATTAAAATTCGCACACAGTGTATATTCTGCTGTACTGCTAGTGTGTCGTATATATCAGGCAGCCACTTTCTGCCACGTTCATAGTTTACTGTTATACCACTGGGCCAGAGTTGTGCTTCTGTGTCTCCCCCCCAAAAAAAGGGAGATTAAAATTCGCACACAGTGTATATTCTGCTGTACTGCTAGTGTGTCGTATATATCAGGCAGCCACTTTCTGGCACGTTCATAGTTTACTGTTATACCACTGGGCCAGAGTTGTGGTTCTGTGTCTCCCCCCCCAAAAAAGGGAGATTAAAATTCGCACACAGTGAATATTCTGCTGTACTGCTAGTGTGTCGTATATATCAGGCAGCCACTTTCTGCCACGTTCATAGTTTACTGTTATACCACTGGGCCAGAGTTGTCGTTCTGTGTCTCCCCCCCAAAAAAAGGGAGATTAAAATTTGCACACAGTGTATATTTTGCTGTACTGCTAGTGTGTCATATATATCAGGCAGCCACTTTCTGGCACGTTCATAGTTTACTGTTATACCACTGGGCCAGAGTTGTGGTTCTGTGTCTTTCCCCCCAAAAAAGGGAGATTAAAATTCGCACACAGTGTATATTCTGCTGTACTGCTAGTGTGTCGTATATATCAGGCAGCCACTTTCTGGCACATTCATAGTTTACTGTTATACCACTGGGCCAGAGTTGTGGTTCTGTGTCTCCCCCCCAAAAAAAGGGAGATTAAAATTCGCACACAGTGTATATTCTGCTGTACTGCTAGTGTGTCGTATATATATCAGGCAGCCACTTTCTGCCACGTTCATAGTCTACTGTTATACTACTGGGCCAGAGTTGTGCTTCTGTGTCTCCCCCCCAAAAAAAGGGAGATTAAAATTTGCGCACAGTGTATATTCTGCTTTACTGCTAGTGTGTCGTATATATCAGGCAGCCACTTTCTGCCACGTTCATAGTTTACTGTTATACCACTGAGCCAAAATTGTGGTTCTGTGTCTCCCCCCCCCCCAAAAAAAAAGGGAGATTAAAATTCGCACACAGTGTATATTCTGCTGTACTGCTAGTGTGGCATATATATCAGGCAGCCACTTTCTGCCACGTTCATAGTCTACTGTTATACCACTGGGCCAGAGTTGTGCTTCTGTGTCTCCCCCCAAAAAAAGGGAGATTAAAATTTGCACACAGTGTATATTCTGCTGTACTGCTAGTGTGTCGTATATATCAGGCAGCCACTTTCTGGCACGTTCATAGTTTACTGTTATACCACTGGGCCAGAGTTGTGGTTCTGTGTTTCCCCCCCAAAAAAAGGGAGATTAAAATTCGCACACAGTGTATATTCTGCTGTACTGCTAGTGTGTCGTATATATCAGGCAGCCACTTTCTGCCACGTTCATAGTCTACTGTTATACCACTGGGCCAGAGTTGTGCTTCTGTGTCTCCCCCCAAAAAAAGGGAGATTAAAATTTGCACACAGTGTATATTCTGCTGTACTGCTAGTGTGTCGTATATATCAGGCAGCCACTTTCTGCCACGTTCATAGTTTACTGTTATACCACTGGGCCAGAGTTGTGGTTCTGTGTTTCCCCCCCAAAAAAAGGGAGATTAAAATTCGCACACAGTGTATATTCTGCTGTACTGCTAGTGTGTCGTATATATCAGGCAGCCACTTTCTGCCATGTTCATAGTCTACTGTTATACCACTGGGCCAGAGTTGTGCTTCTGTGTCTCCCCCCCAAAAAAAGGGAGATTAAAATTCACACACAGTGTATATTCTGCTGTACTGCTAGTGTGGCATATATATCAGGCAGCCACTTTCTGGCACGTTCATAGTTAACTGTTATACCACTGGGCCAGAGTTGTGCTTCTGTGTCTCCCCCCCAAAAAAGGGAGATTAAAATTTGCACACAGTGTATATTCTGCTGTACTGCTAGTGTGTCGTATATATCAGGCAGCCACTTTCTGGCACGTTCATAGTTTTCTATTATACCACTGGGCCAGAGATGTGGTTCTGTGTCTCCCCCCAAAAAAAGAGGAAGTCTGGTGGAAGAGGCCGTGGGCGAGGGTTGTCAGCTGGTACTGATGGTGGTGCTGCATCTGGTGGTAGTGGCAAAAGCACAGTAGCACCTAAGGCTGGAGGTGTTGAGCCTGCGTCATCGTCTGGCTACACAAGGCCTCGAAGGCTCCCTTACCTGGGAGTAGGAAAACAGCTTTCAAAGCCGGAGCAGCAGGAAAAAGTTTTGGCTTTTCTTGCTGACTCAGTCTCTAGCTCATTGGCCTCCTCTTCCCAAAGTTCAAAATGTCACAGCAGCCAGTCGTCAGTGGATGCTCCCGGTCAGGAACAAGACGTTTCCTTGTGTCCTTCTCCCAAACCAAAAGTGAAGGATGCGTCAGGCGACACAACAGGTTACTCCATGGAGCTCTTTACACATACCGTGCCTGGGTTAGAAAGTGAAATTGTACCCTGCCCATGACAAGAAGAATCGGACATGGAGTGCATTGATGCACAGCCACAGCTAGATTATGATGCTGTTCCATCGAGTCAGATCACTACATTGCCCTCGCAGTTTGCTGAGCCAGAATCTGACCCTGATGAGACTATGGTGCCCTGTCCCGAACGCTATAGCATCTTACACGGTGACACTGAGGAAGGTGCACATGACATTGAGGAGGAGGAGGTGATAGATGACCCAGTTGTTGACCCAGATTGGCAGCCATTGGGGGAAGAGGGTGGCGCTGCCACTAGCTCAGAAGCGGAGGAGGGTTATCCACAGCAGCACCAATCTATATCGCAACAGCTGTCATCTGGCAGGCGCGTATCAGGCAAAAAACATTTGACAAAACCAGTTTTAGGACAGCGTGGCCATCCTGTGAAAGTTGCACAGCGTGCAATGCCTGAAAAGGAATTCCATAGTAGGAAGAGTGCAGTGTGGCATTTTTTTGACCAAGATCCCAATGATCAATCAAAAGTGATCTGTAAAAAATGCTCAAAGACCTTTAGCAAAGGGAAGATTCTTAACAATTTAAATACAACGTGCATGCGTAGACATTTAAACAGCATGCAGTTGCAAGCCTGGACTAACTACCTAACGTCCCGTACCGTTGGAGCACCAGGTCTGAATGAAGGTAGTCAGCACTGCAACATTGCTTCCCTCACTGTAAGCCCACCGGTTAGGACACCAGCAGCAAATGTGGAGGGATCATCGCTAGGCCAAAGCAGTCAGGGAGTCAGAAGGTTATTGGTAGGAAGGACTGTATGTAGGCCAATATCACCAACTCACTCTCAATCTGCCATGTCCACAACCACCACCACCGCTAGTTCCACCATAGGCCGCTGTCCAGTCCAGCTCACCCTAGAAGAGACTCTTGTTAGGAAACGAAAGTACTCATCCTGTCATCCGCGTACAAAGGGTTTGAACGCCCACATTGCCAGACTTATCTCGTTAGAGATGATGCCCTACCGGTTGGTTGAAAGCGAAGCTTTCAAAGCCCTGATGGCCTACGCAGTACCACGCTATGACCTACCCAGTCGCCACTTCTTTGCGAGAAAAGCCATCCCATCCCTCCACCAGCATGTCAAAGACCACATTGTCCATGCACTGAGGCAGTCTGTCAGTGGGAAGGTGCACCTCACAACAGATGCATGGACCAGTAGGCATGGCCAGGGACGTTACGTGTCCATCACGGCGCACTGGGTTAATGTCGTGGATGCAGGGTCCACAGGGGACAGCAATAGTGGGACAGTTCTGCCTAGCCCATGATCTAGGAAACAGTTGGCTGTAGACGTTCGCCACCCCACCTCCTTCTCCTCCTCCTCCTCTAGAACCGAATGCTCATCCACAGAGCGCTGTCGTACGACCACTCCATCCGCAGCTGCCAGTGTTGCACACAAGGTGTCCCATTACGGAACAGCTAGTGGGAAGCGTCAGCAGGCCGTGTTTGAAATGAAGTGTTTGGGCGACAACAGACACACCGCGGAAGTTCTGGCTGAGTTCTTGCAGCAAGAAACTCAGTCATGGCTGGGCAGTGTACATCTTGAGGCAGGCAAGGTAGTCAGTGATAATGGAAGGAATTTTATGGCTGTCATAGCCCTTTCACAACTCAAACACATACCTTGCCTGGCTCACACTTTAAACCTGGTGGTGCAGTGCTTTCTTAAAATCTCTATCCAGAGTTACCAGCCCTGCTCCTGAAGGTGCGAAGAGTTTGCTTGCACATCCACCGGTCGCCCATACACTCCAGCCGTATGCTGAACCATCAGCGATCGCTCAATCTTCCACAGCACCGCCTAATTATCGACGTTGCAACAAGGTGGAACTTCACATTGCACATGGTTCAGAGGCTGTGTGAACAGAGGCGTGCTGTCATGTATTTGTGGGAGGATACGCATACACGGGCAGGCAGTTGGATGGCAGACATGGAGTTGTCTGGTGTGCAGTGGTCCAAGCTACAAGACCTCTGTCAAGTCCTTCAGTGTTTCGAGGAATGCACACGGCTGGCAAGTGCAGACGACGCCATCATAAGCATGAGCATCCCACTTATGCGTCTGCTGATGCAAAGTTTGACGCACATCAAGGAGCTGGCGTCTGCAGCCGAGGATGAGGGAATCCTTGATGACAGTCAGCCATTGTCTGGTCAGGGAACTGTCCAGGACGAGGTGGCGATCGAAGAGGATGAGGAGGAGGATGATGGGGATGACTATGTATGGGAGGAGGATGCTTCTCAGGGGCCACTTGAAACTGGTGGCGTTACAAGGTCAGGTACAGGTTTCTTGCGGGACACTTGTGATGTGGATTTCCAAGAAAGTGCTCCTCAACCCAGCAGGACCAGTGAATTGACACCAGGAACATTGGCCCACATGGCTGAGTATGCCTTGCGTATTCTAAAAAGGGACCCCCGCATTGTCAAAATGATGACCGATGACGATTACTGGTTGGCCTGCCTCCTGGATCTACGCTATAAAGGGAAAATGCAAAACATCATGCCACATGAGAACCTTGAGCAAATATTGGCTACCAAACAAGCAACTCTTGTAGACCGTTTGGTTCAGGCATTCCCAGCACACAGAGGTTGTGATGTTCCTCACACTTGCCGTAGGGGGCAACATGGCAGAGGTGCTAGAGGTGCAGAAATCCGAAGTGGCATTGGACAGAGGGGTTTTCTGACAAGGTTGTGGAGTGATTTTTCAATGACCACTGACACAACAGGGACTGCTGCATCTATTCAAAGTGACAGGAGACAGCATTTGTCCAGTATGGTTACAAACTATTTTTCATCCCTTATCGATGTTCTCCCTCACAGGTCATTCCCCTTTGATTACTGGGCATCTAAACTAGACACCTGTTCCGAATTGGCAGAATATGCATTACAGGAGCTCGCTTGCCCTGCTGCCAGTGTGCTTTCAGAAAGAGTCTTCAGTGCTGCTGGTTCACTACTGTCCGAAAAAAGGACACGTCTGGCTACCCAAAATGTAGATGATCTAACCTTCATTAAAATGAACCAATCATGGATTGCCAATTCTTTTGCCCCACCTTCCCCTGCTGACACGTAGCTTGGGTGATAAATGACTCGCTTTTGCCCTCCTCTTACTGACTTTGCCAATTCCTCCATTTGCAGCTGCTGAATGTCCACCATAGGCCATTTTTATACCTCCCTAAATTGGCTGACTCCCCCCACAGGACCGTGGTCACCACTTGGCGCAAGCACCAGTGCAAGTGCCGTTTGCCTGGACAGGTGGGTGCGCCCACTCTACCTCTACTAAACAAAGCTGAGTTTCAATCTACAGGCTTTCGGCCTCTATCAACAATATGAAACTGCATTTGGCCTGGTTCTTGGTTTGGGCCTAGTGACATCTGCTGCTGCCTCTTGGTTTCCTCAAAGAAACAAAGCTGAGTTTGAATCTACAGGCTTTCGGCCTCTATCAACAATATGAAACTGCATTTGGCCTGGTTCTTGGTTTGGGCCTAGTGACATCTGCTGCTACCGCTTGGTTTCCTCAAAGAAACAAAGCTGAGTTTCAATCTACAGGCTTTCGGCCTCTATCAACAATATGAAACTGCATTTGACCTGGTTCTTGGTTTGGGCCTAGTGACGTCTGCTGCTGCCTCTTGGTTTCCTCAAAGAAACAAAGCTGAGTTTCAATCTACAGGCTTTCGGCCTCTATCAACAATATGAAACTGCATTTGGCCTGGTTCTTAGTTTGGGTCTAGTGACGTCTGCTGCTGCCTCTTGGTTTCCTCAAAGAAACAAAGCTGAGTTTGAATCTAGAGGCTTTCGGCCTCTATCAACAATATGAAACTGCATTTGGCCTGGTTCTTGGTTTGGGCCTAGTGACGTCTGCTGCTGCCTCTTGGTTTCCTCAAAGAAACAAAGCTGAGTTTCAATCTACAGGCTTTCGGCCTGTATATAGAATTTGAAACTGTATTTGCCCTACTAGTTTGGTTGGGCCCTACTAACAGTGTCTGCTGCTGCTTGTTGTTGTCCTCCACTGAACAAAGCAATGCTGCCTATTTACTCCTGTTACCAATTTTTTTCTGCTTTTAGCCTCTTTTTTTATTTTGGGCCTATATCTGTGTTTCCTCCTCATCCTGCCTATTACCCAGCCACTGCTTGATGGCTCTGCTGGTACATTGACCCAGACCACTACATTCCCCTTGCACTCTACACAGCCAGAATCTGACCCTGCTGAAAGTCAGGTCCCCCTTCCCGCATACTATACCACCTTACACGGGGACAAAGAGGAAGGTGCATATGAAAGTGCAGGTTCCTTCATCAGGTGGGGGGGCATACTCGTTGGCGACGTCACTGTCACAGGGCCCGTCATAGTACGCAAAAGTGTCACTGCCGGTGGGAGGCGCCCCCACCGTCAAACACAACGCCGTACTTTGAGAGGCCCTGTGTCAGTGCCAATGCGAACGAGTGGGCCCCCCTGCTTGCTCTGGATCACAGCACTTGCAAAGTTGAAATACTTACCTCTCCCTGCTCCACCGCCGTGACGTATTCCACATTTCCTGGGCCCAAGAAAAAATTGAGCCAGCCCTCCCCCCCCCACAACTTTAACCAAATGACCCCCAATTTTCAATACCTAACTATTATTATAAGGTTAATTAAGATTGACAAGCTTAAGTAACAAGAACTGATGTTTTTGACATTAAAATGGGCTCTGTAGGTGTTTTTCTGTCCTTCACTCACTGCCGACTTTTATTCCCCATTGACTTGCATTTGGTTTCGTGTTTCAGTCGGCCCCCCGACTTTTAGCAATGATCGGCCGATTTCACCCGAACCGACGTTTGACAAAGTCGGGTTTCGCGAAACCCAACTCGATCCTGAAAAAGTAAAAGTCGCTCAACCCTATCCCTAACTGAAGCCCCAACCCTAACCTTAATTTTAGCCCCAACCCTAACCCTAACTTTAGCCCATCCCTAACCCTAACTTTAGTCCCAACCCTAACCCTAACTTTAGTCCCAACCCTAACCCTAACTTCATCCCCAACCCTAACCATAACCCTAACTTTAGCCCCAACCCTAACCCTAACTTTAGCCCCAACCCTAACCCTAACTTTAGTCCCAACCCTAACCCTAACTTTAGCCCCAAACCTAACCCTAACACTATTCCTAACTGAAGCCCCAACCCTAACCTTAACTTTATCCCCAACCCTAACCCTAACTTTAGCCCCAACCCTAACCCTAACTGTAGCCCCAACCCTAACTGTAGCCCCAACCCTAACTGTTGCCCTTACCGTAACTTTAGCCCCTATCCTAACCTTAACCCCAACCTTAATTGGAAAATAGAAATAAATATATTTTGTAATTTTATTATTTTTCCCTAACTAGGGGGTGATGAAGGGGGGTTTGATTTACCTTTATAGCGGGTTATTAAGCAGATTTTTATGATTGTCAGCTGTCACACACTAAAAGATGCTTTTTATTGTAAAAAAATAGTTTTTGCGTCACCACATTTTGAGAGCTATAATTTTTCCATATTTTGGTCCACAGAGTCATGTGAGGTACTGTTTTTTGCGGGACGAATTGACGTTTTTATTCGTATCATTTTCGGGCATGTGACATTTTTTGATCACTTTTTATTCCGATTTTTGTAAGGCAGAATGACCAAAAAACAACTATTCATGAATTTCTTTTGGGGGGGGGGCATTTCTATAGTGATGAGAGCATGCCTAATTTACCGGTACGTGTCTCCAGAAGCATGAGCTGAGCATAATGTACTGGTGACTGCAATGTACTGGTCACTACAGCATACTGCTCGCAACAACGGCAATTTGCTATTTTTAATCAGCAACATCCACTACACCCATGGAGTCAAAATAGCCGCTAAATCTGTGGATACATTCCCAAAGGGTTATAATTTCCAAAATGGAGTAATTTGAGGGAGGATTCTGCTTTTCTAGCACTTAGGGGCTCTTTATATGGAATCAGCAAACCATTCTACGAAAATCTGCACTTCAGGAGGAAAATAGTGCTCCATCCTTCCCGAGTCTTTCCATATAGCTAAGCAGTACTGTACATCTCCATATGGGGTATGTCTATATTCAGCAGAAATTGTGGGATACATTTTGGTGCTATTTTTACCCATTTCTCAGTATGAAAATGTAGAACTTGGGGCTAACACACAATCTTGGTGATAAAAATGTAAATTATTTTTTCTTCACTGCTCAATGGTATAAAAGTCTGTGACACATTTGTGGTGTCAATATAATCAACGCAACACTAGATGAATTCATTGAGAGGTTTAGTTTGTAAAACTGGGTCACTTATGGGGGAATTCTGCTGTTCAAACTAGTGCACTCAAACAAGTGCAGTAAAATCTGCACTGCAGTACATCACTTCTGAGCTTTGCACTGTGCGTGTAGTTTTTGACCACATATGGGGTATCGGTGAACTCAGGAGAAATTGCACAACAAATTTTGCAGTCCATTTTCTCCTGTTACCCTTATGAAAATACAAAATTTTTCCCAAATACCGTAATTATTTGGGAAAAATTAGATTTTTTTATTTCCACGGCTCTGCGATATAATCTTCTGTGAAGCACTTATGGGTTCAAGGTGCTCAATACACATATAGATAAGTTCCACAAGGGGTCTGTTAGGTGTTGAGTTCCTTCCTCTGCACAGGGGGAATCTTGAACCATCTCCGCTGTGGTCTCCCGTCCTTCTCCAGCCGCAGTGGAGCCTGCTCAGCGGAGACGTCGGTCCCAGCGTCTGGCTCAGGCAGATACTCTGCACCTGGTTACTGCTGTTCTTCCAGGTTCTGTCATTATAGCCAGTACTGGTCAGCGGCGAGCAGACGTCTCTGGGACTGTCCTGCTTTTCCCCTTCTGAGCATGCCCAAGTTAAGACCTCTCATTGGAGGTCAGAGCTCACATGCTCAGGTACTGCAGCAGCTCCCATTGGTCCTCTAGGAAGGTCCTGAAGTGTCTCAGGTACTGTGGCAGCTCCCATTGGTCCTCTAGGAAGGTCCTGAAGTTGCTGCAGCTATAAAAAGTTTGTATGGCCGCATGGCCATGCGCTAGTATCAACATGTGTATGAGCTTTGCAATCGTGGTCACGGTTGTATGTGGACAGGGTTTTGCTGAAATAAGCCCCTAGAATACCGGCACCTCCGGTGAGGAGTTTTGTATGAATGTACTCAAGGCTGGCTCATAGCCTCTAAAATTCCGGTTACACCAGAGAGGAGTGTTTTGTGTGCTTGTCTGAGTGCATGACCACTGACTGCCATCAGCTCAGCAGTTACCTGTGTTTCCCTGTGACGTTAACAGGTCACAGCATTTTCTTTCTGTGCGACTCTGTGAAGTAACAGAGTTCGCTTATACCGCCATATAGTGCCATCATTTGCTAGCAGCAGGTTCCTCCTGCATGGTGGACCACAGGCTGCAAACGCACCAATAATAACATCTATATTTACTTGGTGCGTTCCGCTAGCCCTAACATAATACTAGCACCAGGGTCTGGCTAGCAATGGCGGATGAACAGCAATTTTTGCGGTACATCCAGAAGCTGGAGGGCAGGTTGGCGGCTCTTGAGCGCACAACCTCAGCTGTGGATGTTACCGCAGTAGTTGTTCAGGCTGCTAGCATGGCTGCAGCAACTTTGTCCACTGCCACCACTGTTCCAACCCTATCTCACCTCCCGCTGCCAGAAAAAAAATTTCTGGTGATGGCAAATCTTGTAGGAGTTTCGTGAGCCGGTGCTCTTTAAACTTTGAGCTCCTGGCTGCACATTTCCCTACAGAGCAGGCAAAGGTGGGATTCATTATGTCTCTCCTATCGGACAGGGCGTTAAAGTGGGCTACGCCGCTGTGGGAGCGTGGCGATCATGTGGTGCAGAGTGCTCCGCTGTTCCTGAGCACTCTGAAACAGGTCTTTTTAGGACCTCGAGTCACCCATGATATGGCGCTCCAACTGCATTGACTCAGGGCCCATCCTTGGTCAGCCATTTTGCCGTCCACTTCCGCACCTTAGCAGCTGAGCTGGAGTGGTCGGATAAAGCCTTCATCCCTATATTTTTTTCAGGGGCTGCCTGACCATGTTAAGGACGCTCTGGCCACTAGGGCGATTCCCGCCACACTGGAGGAGCTAATAGCTGTATCTACTCGTATTGAACTCCGTTTTAACGAGCGGAGGTTAGAGCGAGCCCAGTGAAGGCAGAGGTTTCGGCTGGCTCCCACCTTCACCAAACCTTTGGAATCTCCGGTCCAGGCATCCGAGCACATGAGGCCATGGAGGTGTCACGAGCGGGATCTAAGTCCCGGACCACTCGTGCACTTAGGGTCTGTCATGTTTGCCGGCAGTCAGGACATCTTGTCCCCAGCGGTCGGGAAACATCAGCGTCTAGTGGTAGTAGGTGGAGGTTCACTAGACACGGCGACGTTTGCCTCCAAATTGTCCTTTAAGGGGACAATTACCATTGGCCCATCCACTTATTCGGTAGAGCTTTGCGTGGATTCCGGGGCGAAGGGCAATTTTATGCCTTCTGCCTTCGCCCAATGACAGGCAATACCTCTGGTGATGCTCGCCCAACCAGTGACCGTACGAGTGGTGAATGGGCCGACACTGCCCTTACAGATTACACACCAGACCATCCCATTTACTCTATCCATGTCGCCATCTCATCAGGAGATAATATCTCTGCTCATTCCTGAGTGAATTGATGAGGTCCTGTTAGGAATACCTTGGCTACGGTACCACTCTCCTCATATTGAGTGGTCCAGAGGCAGGATTTTGGGATGGAGTGAATCATGGGGTAGATGTCAGAGGGAATGCATTCAGGTTGCTACTTCAGAGGTACCCGCAGATCTCTCCTCTCACCCCAAGCAATATTGGCCCTATGCGAATGTGTTCTCCAAAAGGGCTGCAGAGAACCTTTCACCTCACCACCCTTATGACTGTCCTATTGACCTCTTGCAGGGTGCTGAGCCTCCCTGGGAGGCAATGTCTCAGTACATCCAGGAGAATCTGGCAAGAGGATTCATTAGGAAGTCTGTGTCACCTGCAGGGGCTGGGTTCTTCTTCATGCTGAAGAAGAATGGAGAATTACGTCCATGCATAGATTACAGGTGTCTTAACTCCATCACCATTAAGAACAAGTACCCATTGCCCCTGATATCAGAGCTTCTTGACAGGCTTCGGGGAGGAAGAGTGTTTACTAAACTAGATCTTCGGGGTGCTTACAACCTGATTCGCATCAGTGATGGGGACGAATGGAAGACGACTTTTAACACCAGGGATGGGCACTATGAACATCTGGTGATGCCCTTTGGGCTCTGGAATGCGTTCACCGTTTTCTAAGACTTTGTAAATGATATCTTCTGGGATATGCTCTCCACCTCGGTTGTAGTTGACCTGGATGATATTCTCTTCTACTCTCCAGATATAGACTCCCACCGGAGAGATGTTTGCAAAGTCTTTGACCTCCTACGGGCTAACTCCCTCTATGCCAAGTTGGACAAGTGTGTGTTTGAGCAGGAGTCCTTGCCTTTCCTTGGCTATATCATCTCTGCCCAAGGATTGGCTATGGATCCTGCCAAGCTACAGGCTGTGATGGACTGGCAGGAACTCAATTCTCTCAAAGCAGTGCAGCACTTTATGGGGTTCATTAATTACTATCGGCAGTTCATTCCCCACTTCTCAACTTTGGTAGCTCCTTTGGTTGCCCTCACCAAAAAGGGAGCAAATCCCAAATTGTGGTCGGAGGAGGTCTCCAAGGCCTTCCTCTCTATTAAGTCCCACTTTGCTAGCGCTCCCATTCTACATCGCCCTGATGTAGATAAACCTTTCATAATGGAGGTGGATGCCTCATCTGTCAGTGCTAGAGCAGTCCTATTCCAAAAGGATGCTCAAGGTTGGAAGCATCATTGCTTCTTTTTCTCTTAGACCTTCACACCAGTGGAGAGGAATTATTTCATCGGGGATAAAGAGCTGCTAGCTATGAAGTTGGCCTTCTCAGAGTGGAGACACCTCTTGGAGGGAGCTCGTTTTCCCTTCCAAGTTTTCACCGACCACAAGAACTTGGTCTATATTCAGACTGCCCAGTGGCTAAATTCTCGCCAGGCCAGATGGTCCCTTTTCTTCTCCCGGTTCCATTTCACCCTCCATTTTCTCTCCTGGGAGAAGAACATTCGTGCTGACCGTGGCTCCAGTTTCGCTAGAGTCTGTGCCCCTGGGTAAAACTTTCGTGCCATCAAATTTGCGACTGGAGGTTCTCTCTTGGGCTCACTCATCCAGGATGGGTGGACACTTTGGGACCAAAAGGACATCTGAGCTTCTGACGAGGACGTACTGGTGGCCGCTTATGGCCCGTGACATCAGAGACTATATTCAGGCATGTGTCTCCTGCACCAAAAATATGTCTCCTCGACAACGGCCAGCTGGGAGATGGTCAGGATGGACTTTGGGGTGGGCTTACCCAAGTCCCGTGGCTGCACCATTATTTGGCTGATCACCAACCATTTTTCCAAAATGGTGCATTTGGTGCCTCTTCCACGGCTACCTTCTGCACGGGCTCTAGCAGCGTTGTTTATTAAACATGTCCTTCACCTACTCGGTATGCCGGACAAAATTATCAGTGACCGGGGTCCCCAGTTTGCGTCTTGGTTCTGGAGAGAGCTTTGTTATCTACTCAGCATTGAGTTGAATCTCTCTTCAGCATATCATCCCGAGACAAATGGGTTGGTAGAGAGGGCCAACCAGACTCTAGTCACATATCTGCGACATTTTGTTTCTGCCAGGCAGGATGACTGGGCATCCTTGCTACCGTGGGCGGAGTTTGCGCTTAACCACACCGTAGCCGACTCCACTGGTCAGACTCCATTCCTCCTTAATTACGGTCAGCATCCGCGGGTTCCTGTGCCTATGCCCGTGTCTTCCGCTGACTCAAGGGTGGCAGACTGGGCTGCGGCGGCACGGGAGATTTGGGACCGCACTCAGGATGCCATCCGGGCCTCCAAGGAGAGAATGAGGTCCTCCGCCGATGCACATCGGCGCTCCTCTCTGACCTTTGCTCCTGGCTACTTAGTGTGGCTCTCTGCCAGTAGCATCAGGCTGCGAGTTGAGTCCACTAAGTTTGCATCTCGCTACTTGGGTCCCTTCAAGGTCCTCTAACAGGTTAACCCTGTGGTCTACCGTCTGGCCCTTCCTCCACGCCTAGTTATCACCGACACATTTCATGTGTCCCTCTTAAAGCCCGTATACATGTCCCGGTTTTCTGAGTCATCTGCTGGGACTTTGGGTTAATCTTCGGACGACTACGAGGTGCATGCTATCTTTGGGGTGCAAGGTGGTACGTGGCAAAACATTTTATGTGATGGATTGGAAGTGTTATGGCCCAGAGGAGAGGTCCTGGGAGCCTGCTGAGCATATTCGAGCTACGCAGCTCATTGCTGCCTTTGAACGTAGTGAGGTCTGTTATGATCTGGTGGTTTAGGAGCAACATGGGACGAGCTCTGAAGGAAGTGGTACCTGTACTGACCGCAGTCCCTAAGCTCAACACAAAATTAGAAGTAGCCGTGGGATGCTCCTGACACTCCCTAGGCACCTCGTCACAGCCTGAGAACTAACTACCCCTAAAGATAGAAACAGGAAAACTATCTTGCCTCAGAGAAAATCCCCAAAGGATAGATAGCCCCCTACAAGTAATGACTGTGAGTGGAGAGGGAAAAGACATACACAGAATGAAACCAGGATGAGCACAGGAGGCCAGTCTAGCTAGATAGATAGGACAGGATGGAATACTGTGCGGTCAGTATAAAACACTACAAAAAATCCACACAGAGTTTACAAAAATCTACACACCTGACTAAAGGTGTGGAGGGTAAATCTGCTTCCCAGAGCTTCCAGCTACACAGAACTAATTCATACTGACAAGCTGGACAAACATAGAAAGCACAGAACGGATAAGTCCACAACCTGTGGACAGAAAAGAGCAAGCAAGGACTTAGCTTTGCTGAACTGGTCAGGATAACAGGAAAATCCAAAGAGATGTGAATCCAACCAGGAACCATTGCTAAGTGGCACTGGCTGAAGAGAGAGCCAGGCATAAATAGCCGAGCAGAAAGACAATCAGTGGAAGCAGCTGCAGACTGCTAAATCCAAGGAGCAGCCATACCACTTAAAACCACCGGAGGGAGCCCAAGAGCAGAACTCACAAAAGTGCCACTTACAACCACCGGAGGGAGGCCAAGAGCGGAATTCACAACAGTACTCCCCTTTGAGGAGGGGTCACCGAACCCTCACCAGAGCCCCCAGGCCGATCAGGACGAGCCAAGTGAAAAGCACGAACCAAATCGGTGGCATGGACATCGGAGGCAACAACCCAAGAATTATCCTCCTGGCCATAACCCTTCCACTTGACAAGATACTTAAGCCTCCGCCTCGAAAAATGAGAATCCAAAATTTTCTCAACCTCATATTCCAACTCTCCCTCGACCAACACCGGGGCAGGAGGATCAACCGAGGGAACAACGGGCACCACATATCTCCACAACAAAGATGGAAAACATTATGAATGGCAAAAGAGGCTGGAAGAGCCAAACGAAAAGACACCGGATTGATAATTTCAGAAATCTTATACGGACCAATAAACCGAGGCTTAAACTTAGGAGAAGAAACCTTCATAAGAACATGAGGAGAAGACAACCAAACCAAATCCCCCACACGAAGCTGGGGACCAACACACCGACGGCGATTAGCAAAACGTTGAGCCTTTTCCTGAGACAACGTCAAATTGTCCACCACATGAGCCCAAATCTGCTGCAGCCTGTCCACCACAGAATCCACACCGGGACAATCAGAAGGCTCAACCTGCCCCGAAGAAAAACGAGGATGAAAACCAAAATCACAAAAGAAAGGTGAAACCAAAGTAGCCGAACTAGCCCGCTTATTAAGGGCAAACTCGGCCAACGGCAAGAAAGCCACCCAATCATCCTGATCAGCAGACACAAAGCATCTCAAATAGGTTTCCAAGGTCTGATTAGTTCGCTCAGTTTGGCCATTAGTCTGAGGATGAAACGCCGAAGAAAAAGACAAATCAATGCCCATCCTAGCACAAAAGACCCGCCAAAACCTAGAGACAAACTGAGAACCTCTGTCAGACACAATATTCTCTGGAATGCCATGCAAACGAACCACATGCTGAAAAAATAATGGAACCAAATCTGAGGAGGAAGGCAACTTAGGCAAAGGTACCAGATGGACGATTTAAGAGAACCGGTCACAAACAACCCAGATAACAGACATCTTCTGGGAAACAGGAAGATCCGAAATAAAATCCATGGAAATATGCGTCCAGGGCCTCTCAGGGATCGGCAAAGGCAAAAGCAACCCACTAGCGCGGGAATAGCAAGGCTTGGCCCGGGCGCAAGTCCCACAGGACTGCACAAAAGCACGCACATCGCGCGACAAGGAAGGCCACCAAAAGGACCTAGTTACCAAATCTCTGGTACCAAAAATCCCAGGATGACCAGCCAACACTGAACAATGAACCTCAGAAATCACCTTACTTGTCCATCCATCAGGAACAAACAGCTTCCCCACTGGACAGCGGTCAGGCCTATCAGCCTGAAATTCCCGAAGCACCCGCCGCAAATCAGGGGAGATGGCAGAAAGAATCACCCCTTCCTTAAGAATGCCAACCGGCTCAAGGACTCCAGGAGAATCAGGCGAAAAACTCCTAGAGAGGGCATCAGCCTTAACATTCTTAGATCCCGGAAGATACGAGACCACAAAATCAAAACGGGAGAAAAACAGGGACCATCGAGCCTGTCTAGGATTCAGCCGCTTGGCCGACTCGAGGTAAATCAGATTCTTATGATCAGTCAAGACCACAACGCGTTGCTTAGCTCCCTCAAGCCAATCTCGCCACTCCTCAAACGCCCACTTCATAGCCAACAACTCCCGATTGCCGACATCATAATTGCGTTCCGCAGGCGAAAACTTTCTGGAAAAAAAAGCACACGGTTTCATCAAAGAACCATCAGAATCCCTCTGAGACAAAACGGCCCCTGCCCCAATCTCAGAAGCGTCAACCTCAACCTGAAAAGGAAGAGAAACATCCAGCTGACGCAACACAGGGGCAGAAGTAAATCGGCGTTTAAGCTCCCGATAGGCCTCAACAGCCGCAGAGGACCAATTCGTCACATCAGCGCCTTTCTTCGTCAAATCAGTAAGGAGCTTAACCACACTGGAAAAGTTGGCAATGAAACGGCGATAGAAATTAGCAAAGCCCAAAAAATTTTGAAGGCTCTTCACAGATGTGGGTTGAATCCAGTCATGAATAGCTTGGACCTTAACAGGATCCATTTCCATAGACGAGGGAGAAAAAATAAAACCCCAAAAAGAGACCTTCTGAACTCCGAAGAGGCACTTAGACCCCTTCACAAATAAAGCATTATCACGAAGGATCTGAAACACCATCCTGACCTGCTTCACATGAGACTCCCAATCATCGGAAAAAATCAAAATATCATCCAAATATACAACCATGAATTTATCAAGATAATTGAGGAAAATATCATGCATGAAGGAATGGAACACAGATGGAGCATTAGAGAGCCCGAATGGTATTCAAAATGGCCTTCGGGCGTATTAAATGCAGTTTTCCATTCGTCACCCTGTTTAATACGAACAAGATGATATGCCCCTCGGAGGTCAATCTTAGTAAACCAACTAGCCCCCTTAATCTGAGCAAACAAATCAGAAAGCAAAGGCAAGGGGTATTGGAATTTGACCGTGATCTTATTAAGAAGACGATAATCTATACAGGGTCTCAAGGAGCCATCCTTCTTAGCAGCAAAAAAGAAACCCACTCCCAATGGTGACGAAGACGGCCGAATATGCCCCTTCTCCAAAGATTCCTTAACATAGCTCCGCATGGCGGCATGCTCTGGCACAGACAGATTGAAAAGTCGGCCCTTAGGGAACTTACAACCAGGAATCAAGTTAATAGCACAATCACAGTCCCTATGTGGAGGAAGGGAATTGGACTTGGGCTCATCAAATACATCCTGGAAATCCGACAAAAACTCAGGGACCTCAGAAGAGGGGGAAGAGGAAATTGACATCAAAGGAACGTCACTATATACCCCTTGACAACCCCAACTAGTCACAGACATAGTTTTCCAATCCAGCACCGGATTATGTTCCTGTAACCATGGAAAACCCAGTACAACAACATCATGCAGGTTATGCAACACTAGAAAACGGCAATTTTCCTGATGTGCAGGAGCCATGTACATGGTCATCTGCGTCCAGTACTGAGGTTTATCCTTGGCCAATGGTGTAGCATCAATGCCCCTCAACGGAATAGGGCTCTGCAAAGGCTGCAAGGAAAAATCACAGCGCCTGGCGAATTCTAAGTCCATTAAGTTCAGGGCAGCGCCTGAATCCACAAATGCCATGACAGAAAAGGATGACAATGAGCAAATCAGGGTCACAGATAAAAGAAATTTAGGCTGTACAGTACTAATGGTAACAGACCTAGCGACGCTCCTAGTACGTTTAGGGCAAACAGAAATAACATGAGCAGAATCACCACAGTAAAAACTCAGCCTATTCTGACGACTGAATTCCTGCCGTTCTGTTCTAGTCAAAATCCTATCACATTGCATAGGTTCAGGACTCTGCTCAGAGGACACTGCCATATGGTGCATAGCTTTGCGCTCGC
The DNA here is from genome assembly GCF_032444005.1 of Ranitomeya imitator. Lineage (NCBI taxonomy): Eukaryota > Metazoa > Chordata > Amphibia > Anura > Dendrobatidae > Ranitomeya > Ranitomeya imitator. The sequence goes on from NC_091285.1 coordinate 518,749,090, forward strand.
GCAGACACCGATCAATCTGAATGGCTAGAGACATAGATTCGCTCAAACCAGTAGGCGTAGGGAAGCCCACCATAACATCTTTAAGGGCTTCAGAAAGACCTTTTCTGAAAATAGCAGCCAGAGCATCCTCATTCCATTTAGTGAGCAAAGACCATTTCCTAAATTTCTGGCAGTATAATTCTGCCGCTTCCTGACCTTGACACAGGGCCAACAGGGTTTTTTCTGCATGATCCACAGAATTAGGTTCGTCATACAATAATCCGAGCGCTTGAAAAAATGCGTCTACATTCAGCAATGCCGGATGTTGTGAATTCTGTGGCAGAGCTCCCTCCTGTGGTCACAAGTGGTACTTCGGCTGATTCTCTCTGTGAGCTTCTGTTGGTGGAGGGAAGTGGTACTGCGGCTTCTGAGTTTCCTCCCTCAGGTGATCTGGTGAGGTCGTTAGGTGCTTCTCTACTTAACTCCACCTAATGCTTTGATCCTGGCTTCCTGTCAATGTTCCAGTGTTGGACTTGCTTTTCCCTGAATCATTCCTGTGGCCTGCTGCTCTGCATACTAAGTTCTTCTTTGCTATTTGTTTGCTATTTTTTTCTGTCCAGCTTGTCTAATTTGTTGCTGGAAGCTCTGGGACGCAAAGGGTGTACCTCCGTGCCGTTTGTTCGGTATGGAGGGTCTTTTTGCCCCCTTTGCGTGGTTTTCTTTAGGGTTTTGTGTAGACCGCAAAGTTACCTTTTCTATCCTCGATCTGTTAAGAAAGTCGGGCCTCACTTTGCTGAATCTATTTCATCTCTACGTTTGTCTTTTCATCTTAACTCACAGTCATTATATGTGGGGGGCTGCCTTTTCCTTTGGGGTATTTCTCTGAGGCAAGGTAGGCTTATTTTCTATCTTCAGGCTAGTTAGTTTCTCAGGCTGTGCCGAGTTGCATAGGCAGAGTTAGGCGCAATCCACGGCTGCCTCTAGTGTTGTTTGGAGAGGATTAGGGATTGCGGTCTGCAGAGTTCCCACGTCTCAGAGCTCGTTCTATGATTTTGGGTTATTGTCAGATCACTGTATGTGCTCTGACCGCTATGTCCATTGTAGTACTGAATTGCCTTTCATAACAGTACAGGAAGCCCAAAGTACTAATGATTCTCAATAGAGGGAAAAAAGAAGTTCTGAGACCATTTTTTTTTCTTTGCACTGTGTTTTGCCTTTTTTTCCCCCTAGACATTTGGGTGGTTCAGTACACAGGTGTAGCGATGGACATTAGAAGTCTGTCTTCATTTGTGGATCAGCTCTCGGCAAGAGTACAAAAGATTCAAGACACTATTGATCAGAAAGATATGTTGGAACCAAGAATTCCTATTATTGTTTTTATTTGTTTTTTGGAGATAGAACTAAGTTTCTGAGTTTCAAAAATAATTGTAAATTATTTCTGGCCTTGAAACCTCGCTCCTCTGGTGATCCAGTTCAACAGGTTTTGATTGTTATTTCTTTTTTGCGCGGCGACCCTCAGGACTGGGCATTTTCTCTTGCGCCAGGAGATCCTGCATTGAGTAATATCGATGCGTTTTTCCTGGCGCTCGGATTGTTGTACGATGAACCTAATTCAGTGGATCAGGCAGAGAAAAATTTGCTGGCTCTTTGTCAGGGTCAGGATGAGATAGAGGTATATTGTCAGAAATTTAGAAAGTGGTCCGTGCTCACTCAATGGAATGAATCTGCGCTGGCAGCTATGTTCAGAAAGGGTCTCTCTGAAGCCCTTAAGGATGTCATGGTGGGATTTCCTATGCCTGCTGGTTTGAATGAGTCTATGTCTTTGGCCATTCAGAACAGTCGACGCTTGCGTGAGCGTAAATCTGTGGACCATTTGGCGGTATTACCTGAGGTTAAACCTGAGCCTATGCAGTGCGATAGGACTTTGACCAGAGTTAAACGGCAAGAACACAGACGTCTGAATGGGCTGTGTTTCTACTGTGGTGATTCCACTCATGCTATCTCTGATTGTCCTAAGCGCACTAAGCGGTTCGCTAGGTCTGCCACCATTGGTACTGTACAGTCAAAATTTCTTCTGTCCGTTACCTTGATCTGCTCTTTGTCATCGTATTCTGTCATGGCATTTGTGGATTCAGGCGCTGCCCTGAATTTGATGGACTTGGAGTATGCTAAGCGTTGTGGGTTTCTCTTAGAGCCCTTGCAGTGTCCTATTCCATTGAGAGGAATTGATGCCACGCCTTTGGCCAAGAATAAGCCTCAATACTGGACCCAGCTGACCATGTGCATGGCTCCTGCACATCAGGAGGTTATTCGCTTTCTGGTGTTGCATAATCTGCATGATGTGGTCGTGTTGGGGTTGCCATGGCTACAAGCCCATAATCCAGTATTAGATTGGAAATCCATGTCGGTGTCCAGCTGGGGTTGTCAGGGGGTACATGGTGATGTTCCATTTCTGTCAATTTCGTCATCCACCCCTTCTGAGGTTCCAGAGTTCTTGTCTGATTACCGGGATGTATTTGATGAGCCCAAGTCCGATGCCCTACCTCCGCATAGGGATTGTGATTGTGCTATCAATTTGATTCCTGGTAGTAAATTCCCAAAAGGTCGACTGTTTAATTTATCTGTGCCTGAGCACGCCGCTATGCACAGTTATGTGAAGGAATCCCTGGAGAAGGGGCATATTCGCCCGTCATAGTCACCATTAGGAGCAGGGTTCTTTTTTGTAGCCAAGAAGGATGGTTCGCTGAGACCTTGTATAGATTACCGCCTTCTAAATAAGATCACGGTTAAATTTCAGTACCCCTTGCCATTGTTATCTGATTTGTTTGCTCGGATTAAGGGGGCTAGTTGGTTCACCAAGATAGATCTTCGTGGTGCGTATAATCTGGTGTGAATCAGGCGAGGAGATGAATGGAAAACTGCATTTAATACGCCCGAGGGTCATTTTGAGTATCTAGTGATGCCATTCGGACTTGCCAATGCTCCATAGTGTTTCAGTCCTTTATGCATGACATCTTCCGAGAGTACCTGGATAAATTCCTGATTGTGTACTTGGTTGACATTTTGATCTTCTCGGATGATTGGGAGTCTCATGTGAAGCACGTCAGAACAGTTTTTCAGGTCCTGCGTGCTAATTCTTTGTTTGTGAAGGGATCAAAGTGTCTCTTTGGTGTGCAGAAGGTTTCATTTTTGGGGTTCATCTTTTCCCCTTCTGCTATCGAGATGGATCCTGTTAAGGTCCAAGCCATCCATGATTGGACTCAGCCGACATCTCTGAAAAGTCTGCAAAAGTTCCTGGGCTTTGCTAATTTTTATCGTCGCTTCATCTGCAATTTTTCTAGTATTGCCAAACCATTGACCGATTTGACCAAGAAGGGTGCTGATTTGGTCAATTGCTCTTCTGCTGCTGTGGAAGCTTTTCAAGACTTGAAGCGTCGTTTTTCTTCTGCTTCTGTGTTGTGTCAACCAGATGTTTCTCTTCCGTTCCAGGTCGAGGTTGATGCTTCTGAGATTGGAGCAGGGGCTGTTTTGTCGCAGAGAGGTTCTGATTGCTCAGTGATGAAACCATGCGCTTTTTTTTCCAGGAAGTTTTCGCCTGCTGAGCGAAATTATGATGTGGGCAACCGAGAGTTGCTGGCCATGAAGTGGGCATTCGAGGAGTGGCGTCATTGGCTTGAAGGAGCTAAGCATCGCGTGGTGGTATTGACTGATCATAAGAACTTGACTTATCTTGAGTCTGCTAAGCGGTTGAATCCTAGACAGGCTCGTTGGTCGCTGTTTTTTGCCCGTTTTGACTTTGTGATTTCGTACCTTCCGGGCTCTAAAAATGTGAAGGCGGATGCTCTGTCTAGGAGTTTTGTGCCCGACTCTCCGGGTTTGTCTGAGCCGGCGGGTATCCTCAAGGAAGGAGAAATTGTGTCTGCCATCTCCCCTGATTTGCGGCGGGTGCTGCAAAAATTTCAGGCTCATAAACCTGATCGTTGTCCAGCGGAGAGACTGTTTGTCCCTGATAGGTGGACCAATAAAGTTATCTCTGAGGTTCATTGTTCGGTGTTGGCTGGTCATCCTGGAATCTTTGGTACCAGAGAGTTGGTGGCTAGATCCTTTTGGTGGCCATCTCTGTCGCGGGATGTGCGTGTTTTTGTGCAGTCCTGTGGGATTTGTGCTCGGGCTAAGCCCTGCTGTTCTCGTGCCAGTGGGTTGCTTTTGCCCTTGCCGGTCCCGAAGAGGCCTTGGACACATATCTCTATGGATTTTATTTCTGATCTTCCCGTTTCTCAAAAGATGTCAGTCATTTGAGTGGTCTGTGATCGCTTTTCTAAGATGGTCCATCTGGTACCCTTGTCTAAATTGCCTTCCTCCTCTGATTTGGTGCCATTGTTCTTCCAGCATGTGGTTCGTTTACATGGCATTCCAGAGAATATCGTTTCTGACAGAGGTTCCCAGTTTGTTTCAAGGTTTTGGCGAGCCTTTTGTGGTAGGATGGGCATTGACTTGTCTTTTTCCTCGGCTTTCCATCCTTAGACTAATGGCCAGACTGAACGAACCAATCAGACCTTGGAAACATATCTGAGATGCTTTGTTTCTGCCGATCAGGATGACTTGGTGTCCTTTTTGCCTTTGGCTGAGTTCGCCCTTAATAATCGGGCCAGCTCTGCTACCTTGGTTTCGCCATTTTTCTGCAATTCTGGGTTCCATCCTCGTTTCTCTTCAGGACAGGTTGAGTCTTCGGACTGTCCTGGTGTGGATACTGTGGTGGACAGGTTGCAGCAGATTTGGACTCATGTAGTGGACAATTTGACCTTGTCCCAGGAGAAGGCTCAACGTTTCGCTAATCGCAGACACCGTGTGGGTCCCCGACTTCGTGTTGGGGATCTGGTTTGGTTATCTTCTCGTCATATTCCTATGAAGGTTTCCTCTCCTAAGTTTAAACCTCGTTTCATTGGTCCGTATAGGATTTCTGAGGTTCTTAATCCTGTGTCTTTTCGTCTGACCCTTCCAGATTCTTTTTCCATACATAACGTATTCCATAGGTCATTGTTGCGGAGATACGTGGCACCTATGGTTTCATCTGTTGATCCTCCTGCCCCGGTTTTGGTGGAGGGGGAATTGGAGTATATTGTGGAGAAGATTTTGGATTCTCGTGTTTCTAGACGGAAACTCCAGTATCTGGTTAAATGGAAGGGTTATGCTCAGGAAGATAATTCCTGGGTTTTTGCCTCTGATGTCCATGCTCCCGATCTTGTTCGTGCCTTTCATGTGGCTCATCCTGGTCGGCCTGGGGGCTCTGGTGAGGGTTCGGTGACCCCTCCTCAAGGGGGGGGTACTGTTGTGAATTCTGTGTCAGAGCTCCCTCCTGTGGTCACAAGTGGTACTTCGGCTGATTCTCTCTGTGAGCTTCTGTTGGTGGAGGGAAGTGGTACTGCGGCTTCTGAGTTTCCTCCCTCAGGTGATCTGGTGAGGTCGTTAGGTGCTTCTCTACTTAACTCCACCTAATGCTTTGATCCTGGCTTCCTGTCAATGTTCCAGTGTTGGACTTGCTTTTCCCTGGATCATTCCTGTGGCCTGCTGCTCTGCATACTAAGTTCTTCTTTGCTATTTGTTTGCTATTTTTTTCTGTCCAGCTTGTCTAATTTGTTGCTGGAAGCTCTGGGACGCAAAGGGTGTACCTCCGTGCCGTTAGTTCGGTATGGAGGGTCTTTTTGCCCCCTTTGCGTGGTTTTTGTAGGGTTTTGTGTAGACCGCAAAGTTACCTTTTCTATCCTCGATCTGTTAAGAAAGTCGGGCCTCACTTTGCTGAATCTATTTCATCTCTACGTTTGTCTTTTCATCTTAACTCACAGTCATTATATGTGGGGGGCTGCCTTTTCCTTTGGGGTATTTCTCTGAGGCAAGGTAGGCTTATTTTCTATATTCAGGCTAGTTAGTTTCTCAGGCTGTGCCGAGTTGCATAGGCAGAGTTAGGCGCAATCCACGGCTGCCTCTAGTGTTGTTTGGAGAGGATTAGGGATTGCGGTCTGCAGAGTTCCCACGTCTCAGAGCTCGTTCTATGATTTTGGGTTATTGTCAGATCACTGTATGTGCTCTGACCGCTATGTCCATTGTAGTACTGAATTGCCTTTCATAACAGCCGGATCCCCTGATTCAAGGGAGAATGCCCAGTCCTGAGGGTCACCACGCAGCAAGGATATGATGATTTTAACTTGCTGAATGGGATCACCAGAAGAACGGGGTTTCAAAGCAAAAAACAATTTGCAGTTATTTTTAAAGTTCAAAAACTTGGATCTGTCCCCAAAAAACAAATCAGGAGTAGGAATTCTAGGCTCCAAAGCCGGAGTCTGGACAATATAATCTTGGATACTCTGTACTCTTGCAGCAAGTTGATCCACACGAGAAAACAAACCCTGAACATCCATGCCAGAGCATAAATCCTGAACCACCCAGAGATCAAGAGGAAAAAAAAAGACAGAACAGAGCACAGAAAAAAAATGGCTCAGAATTTTTTCCTTCTTTTGAGATGCATTTAATTCATTTTTGGCCACTTGTACTGTTATGATCTGGTGGTTTAGGAGCAACATGGGACGAGCTCTGAAGGAAGTGGTACCTGTACTGACCGCATTCCCTAAGCTCAACACAACACTAGAAGTAGCCGTGGGATGCTCCTGACACTCCCTAGGCACCTCGTCACAGCCTGAGGACTAACTACCCCTAAAGATAGAAACAGGAAAACTATCTTGCCTCAGAGAAAATCCCCAAAGGATAGATAGCCCCTTACAAGTAATGACTGTGAGTGGAGAGGGAAAAGACATACACAGAATGAAACCAGGATGAGCACAGGAGGCCAGTCTAGCTAGATAGATAGGACAGGATGGAATACTGTGCGGTCAGTATAAAACACTACAAAAAATCCACACAGAGTTTACAAAAATCTACACACCTGACTAAAGGTGTGGAGGGTAAATCTGCTTCCCAGAGCTTCCAGCTACACAGAATTAATTCATACTGACAAGCTGGACAAACATAGAAAGCACAGAACGGATAAGTCCACAACCTGTGGACAGAAAAGAGCAAGCAAGGACTTAGCTTTGCTGAACTGGTCAGGATAACAGGGAAATCCAAAGAGATGTGAATCCAACCAGGAACCATTGCTAAGTGGCACTGGCTGAAGAGAGAGCCAGGCATAAATAGCCGAGCAGAAAGACAATCAGTGGAAGCAGCTGCAGACTGCTAAATCCAAGGAGCAGCCATACCACTTAAAACCACCGGAGGGAGCCCAAGAGCAGAACTCACAAAAGTACCACTTACAACCACCGGAGGGAGCCCAAGAGCGGAATTCACAACAGGGGTCCAAGGAAGGGGGGCCCTAGGAAGGGGGGTAATATTAGGTGTCGAGTTCCCACCTCTGCACAGGGGTAATCTAGAGCCATCTCCACTGCGGTCTCCCATCCTTCTCCAGCCGCAGTGGAGCCTGCTCAGCGGAGACGTCGGTCCCAGCATCTGGCTCAGGCAGATACTCTGCACCTGGTTGCTGCTGTTCTTCCAGGTTCTGCCTTTATAGCCAGTGCTGGTCAGCGGCGAGCAGACGTCTCTGGGACTAAGTCCTGCTTTTCACCTTCTGAGCATGCCCAAGGTAAGTCTTCTCATTGGAGGTCAGGGGTCACATGCTCAAGTACTGCAGCAGCTCCCTTTGGTCCTCTAGGAAGGTCCTGAGGTTGCTCAGGTACTGTGTCAGCTCCCATTGGTCCTCTAAAACGGTCCTGAAGTTGCTGCAGCTATAAAAGGTTTGCATGGCCATGCGTTAGTATCAACTAAAGTTATGTGCGCTATTATCAACATGTGTATGAGCTTTGCTATTGTGGTCACGGTTGTATGTGTACAGGGTTTGCTGACATAAGCCCAAAGAATACCGGCACCTCCGGTGAGGAGTTTTGTATAAATGTATTCAGGGCTGGCTCATAGCGTCTAGAATTCCGGTTACACCAGAGAGGAGTATTTTGTGTGCTTGTCTGAGTGCATGACCACTGACTGCCATCAGCTCAGCAGTTACCTGTGTTCCCCTGTGACGTTAACAGGGCACCGCGTCTTCATTTTCTCCTGTTACAATTGGAAAAGTGAAAAAAAATAGGTCTAAAGTAAACTTTTTGTGAAAGAAAGTTACAGTAATTTTTATTTCCTCATTCCATTAATTCATGTGAAGCACCTGAAGGGTTAATAAACTTCTTGAATGTGATTTTCAGTACCTTGAGTGGTGCAGTTTTTAGAATGGTGTCACTTTCGGGTCTCTTCTGTCATATAAACCTCTCAAAGTCACTTTAAATGTGAGGTGGTCCCTAAAACAAATGGTTTTCCAAATTTTGCTGTAAAAATGGGAAATCGCTGGTCAATTTTTAACCCTTATAACGCCCTAACAACAAACAAAATCTAAAATGTTGACATGCGGAAAATGTTATTTATTAATTATTTTGTGTGATATGACTCTGATTTCAGGGCATAAAAACTAAAAGTTTGAAAATTGCGAAATTTTAAAATTTTTCTCCAAATTTCAGATTTTTCACCAAATAAGCACAAGTCATATTAAAGAAATGTTACCTCTATTATGAAGTACAATATATCTTGAGAAAACAGTCTCAGAATCAGTGGGATCTATTGAGGTGTTCCAGAGTTATGACCTGTCAGAATTGTAAAAAATTGGCTTGGTCAGGAAGGTGAAAACAGGCTTTGGGGTGAAGGGGTTAATGATGGGAATATCCACTTAATAATTAATGCTAAGATATGGAATTTCAAATGCGAGTCTCTTTGGGAACAGGGACTGATGTGAGTTACAATCTCTGTACATCACTGCAGAACGTGTTGGTACTATACATGAAACATACAGTACATTAATAATTATTTTTTATCAGATGTCCACATACAGAAATACATTGTTTGCTCTCTTCAGTTGACTATATTGGCATTCATTTTCAGAATAATCATCATACAATCCATTTTCCAACTATTGTATATGACGACAAATGTTTTCGTCCATGGTATTTTGTACTTTATTAGATTTACTTTGACAGTCTAATTTTGGAAACTGTGTTCAACAGGATGTAATAGAACATTTTATAAGCGTGTAACATGACATTTTAGTAGAAGAAAATGATGCTAAAACTTTATTTACCAACATCAGATTTACAAACGATAAAAGGGAATCTATCAGTAAGACTTTGCTATGTAATCTGACAGCTGCATGATGTAGGAGCAGAGAGCCTGATTCCTTGGATGTGTCACCCACTGGACTGTTTGGCATAGTTTTAATTGAATCTCTTTTTTTTCTGTTGTAAATGTAGCTGTTCAGACGATTAAACATGTTTAAGATCAACAGAAACAACACTAAAAAAATCTAAAAATTGCCTGGTAAAAAAAAAATTTGCAATTTCAGGGAATAGTGGAGAAAGGTAGCCAAGGCAAAAACACACTGCTTGCAAAGAGTTTGAAGGATTATTCTCATTATTAAAAGTTATCACATATCCACTGGATATGTGATAATATGTGGATTGGTGTGAGCCCAACAGCTGAGACCCTTCTGATCCCACACCCCTGGATGGCAGCTTCCTGTGTACAGTGCGCGAGATGCCAATCAGTCCTGAGGGTTTGGTAAACCGATTAGCTTATCTGGCTTTACAAGACACAACTAATCATGTAGTAATCATTTCCTGCTCATAAAACACTGATTGTATTGAAACGACAGGAAGCTGCTGAGTAAGTGACATCCCCGGAATCAGGTCCTCTGCTCCTACATTATGCTGTTCTCATATTAAATAGCAAAAATCTGCTGACAGATTCCCTTTAACTATTGATGAAACGCCGCTTAGTAGAAACCTTTGTCGCAACACATTTAAACTAACATAAATGAACACCCTGCCAAAAAAAGTGACTAATATGTCCATCTTTCTGGTTGATATACAAAACTATGCCATGGAAATTAAATCTATCTGCCTTGACCCCATTCGTTGTCATTCCCTGCAAGGATATTTAAAGGACACAACATTTCAAGGTAACATTTATTTTTATTGCATTTGTATTTTATTACCTAGATTTATGGCGTGGCCGTAATGAAAAATGATGTGCAATTAATTTCAATGGGAAGGTCTACTGAGGTCATAGTTAACTAATGTACAGTCATGGCAATTAAGTTGGAGAACTCATCCTCAGTGTTAATATATCTGTTCATTCTTAGAATAAAGGAAATCTTCATAGCCGTAATGCACCTTGGAGAATTTTCTAGTATCCTGCATTTGTAATCCGTGCAGTTGCGTCTGCAGACTGTATATACTAATTTATCTAGGAATAGAGCAAGTCTTGGTGTATTCCTAAATGTTTTGCATATGTTGGCTGGAAATTGGTAGAACTAGAAGGCAGATTGGATTTAAGATACTAGTATGCGGGGTTATTAAACATCAGAGATCACAGATGGCTTAGGGTTTTATTCTAGAACTTTGCTTCTCTTTGAGAATCTATGAGTTTGGCGCTCAGCCAAAGCTCCAATCCCTCGCGAGTAGTAAGAGGACGTATTTATTTCAAAAACACATGTGTTACTCCAGTTCACAAATGTTATATTTCCAAAGGAAGGCCGCTTAGCAAATTTCCTATTAAAATACCCTTTACATTTCTTCTAAAAAAAAATAAAATGCTATAAAAAGTGGAGCGACTCCAGTTATAACCAGTTCTGCAAACACGTGCTTTGCTGATGATATCAAAATGGAAATGTAGCATGCAACTTCCAGACTGTGCAATCTACATGGGCTCATTGAATGGTTTCAGTCAATGTTATTATGGGCCGGTTGCCACCGGCATGTTTAGGAAAGGCACAATGGAAGTATACATTAGCTTTTCAGATTCCGAATTTCAGTATAATTCAATAAATATTGGCTCAGAGTGTTTAATAAAAATGCTTTCTTCTGCTTTGTAGTGTAAAAGGAGATCTGAAATGTAAAGTCTGTTTCTTTTTTAAAGCTGAATGAAATGGAAAAATGAAAAAAAAAATTGCATGAGAATGGATTACACAATCTAAATAATCCCCCTAGTCATAACTCGCAATTCATACAATGGTAATGAGAATGTTAAGCAAAGTGAATGACTTCACCTGCCCAGTCTGATTACTTTATGCCTTGATCCTAGCACAATATATTAGTAAACCGCTAATGCCAGACATATGATGTCATTAGAAAATAGCAACTAGGATTATGTCATTTATGTAAACATTTTATTTTTATTATAAAGAAGAAAAAAAAGAAAATGAAAAATATTAGGCTACTTAAATTGTTTGCTTTCATTGTGCATCACATTTATTTTAATTGTAAGCGGGGTTGGTGCAGTGTCACAGACAGGCAGTGACAACGGGAAAGTTCAAAACAAATGTCTTTTAATGTCCAAAGAAACTTACAACTGGAACACAAATGGTATCCTCCTGATCGCAGCCAGGAAATAAGACAGTTCGTAACTGAGACCAGTTGCCGTGGGCAACTGCACCACTGTGTCACGCTAAGGGGTGCCAGGCCTTTTGGCTCCGCTTGGCTCCGTGTTGCTTCACACAGGCTGAAGCTTTGTAGAGCCTCCTGCTCTTTGCAAACCAAGACTAACACACCCAAGCACTTTCCTGTGGAGTTTTTTTTACAAGGAAACTGTGGCCATAGGCCACTTGTAAGATCTGGTTGGGAGGAAGCAGACTGCACCACTAACATTCTGTAGTCCACTCCAAAAATAAAAGCCCATGGTGCGTTCTCTTAAATTTTCCTTGGGCAAATAGCTTGCCCAAGACCAAAACTAACTATTATTTTGCACTGCAATCACAACTATGTCTGTGACTGGAATACACTCCCGCGGTCTCAATACGCTTCTGTGCGCATCCTGGGGGATACATAACAGTCCTCGCATATGATCCACCTCATTGCCACACAATATATATATATATATATATATATATATATATATATGTATGTATATATATATATATATATATATAATGTCTTGAGCCCTGATAACTTATTATTCCATAGCTGATACATACATAATGCTGATAGATCAGGTACTGCCTGTGTACCTGCGTGATCAGCTACAGGAGCTTTACTGACATATTGTGTAACCCCTTAGATCGGGGTCCCCAACTCCAATCCTCAAGGCCCCCCAACAGGTCATGTTATCAGGATTTCGGCTATGTGCACATGTTGCAGATTTTGCTGCAGATTCGCAGCAGTTTTCCATGCGTTGTTCAGTACCATGTAAACGTATGGAAAACTAAATCCGCAGTGCACATGCTGTGGAAAATACCTCGTGGAAATGCGTTGTATTTTTGGCAGCATGTCAATTCTTTGTGCGGATTCCGCAGCAGTTTACACCTGCTCCTCAATAAGAATCCGCAGGTGTAAAACCGCAGGTGGATACAGCACAAAAACTGCAGGAAATCCGGGGTAAATCCGTAGGTAATCTGCCGTGGGTTTTACCTGCGGATTTAGCAAAAACGGTGCTGAAAAATCTGCACACGAATCCGCAACGTGTGCACATATCCTTCCTTAGTCTTGCCCAGGTGATAATTCCATACCCTGTGCAATAGAAAGGAAATCCTGAAAACATGATCTGTTGGTGGGCCTTGAGTACTGGAGTTGGGGAACACTGCCTTATTTGCTGTTGTCACAGGCAGCTCAGTGGTTAAACATCAGTCTTACAACCAATAGATTCCCTTAACACAAAAAAATTGCCATGATCATAACAACCCCAGCTATAAAAAATGTCATGTTATTTAATCCATATTGTGAGCATATTTAAAAAAAATTCCAGAATTATTGTTTTTAATTCCTCTTCCTCCCTCAAAAATGTTAATAAAGTGCTAAAAAAAATCACAAGTATCCCAAAATGGTATCAATGGTTGCCAATCCATCCAAAATATAAAAGTCTAACTCCTCTGTTTTTGTAAAAATGAAAAAGCTTCTGCTCTTTCAATATCGTGAAACAAAAATAAGTTTTAAAATAACTTTATTATGCAAAAGTAGGAGAAAGTCAGATGTCTGTGTTTCACATGTATTTTATCTGTGATTTTCACAGATAGAACACGTACTCATTATAGTTTGTGGGGCTGTTCACATATCCATGTTTTTCTACTGACCGTGTGTTCATGCACAAATCATGTTGACATGTCCAAAATGGTATCATAAAAAGATACAAATCAGCCCACAAAAAAGCTAGCCCTCATATGGCTATTTAGACTGAAAATTAAGCAACGTTTTGTCCTTCAGGACAAAAACAGCTGCTTTCTTAAGGCATTGAGAGTAAATGAATCTGAAAGAATCCACAGAAGCATTTGCCATTTGTGAACTACAGTAGTTAATAACTTCGCGGGAGGTTCTGCTGCCCAAACCACTGACAGCATTTACCAGACACTGGCTGCCTTGTTGCAGCCATGCATGTTTTACACTGAAACACTGCCGAGTTTGCGAGGAAACGTTACAAATCTGATTAGGGACAATGCATCTCAGATCACTTACTATTCAGGGTCATGTCCCCAGTGGATCTTCTCAGCTGGCTCATCTATACTGACAGGCAGCCTTTCTGAGTAAAACATACACAGTTGTGCAGCCATTATCGGACTCACGCTGCCCATAGTCCGGGTGCATGAATCTCCTGTCAGGTTTCCTTTAGGCCAGTCTCACATGTCCAGATAATTCCGGTACCGGAAAAATCGGTACCGGAATTATTCGTGTCCGTGTGCTCACGTAGTACATCAGTGTGGCACACGTGCGGCATCCGTGTGCCGCCCGTGTGCCGACTGGGTACCACACGCACTGTGCAGGAGACAGCGCTACAGTTAAGCGCTGTCCCCTGCATCTGGTGCTGAAGCCGCCATTCATTTCTTCTCTCCAGCATCGTTCGCTGGAGAGAAGATATGAAAAATCTTTTTTTTTTTTTTTGGGTGTTTAAAATAAAGATCCCTGTCCCTAACTCCCTCCCACCCCCTGTGCTCCCCCCGCTGTTAATAAAATACTTACCTGGCTCCCTCGCTGGCGCTGCTTCCTGTCCTCGCCACAGCTTCTCCTGTATGAGCGGTCACGTGGTGCCGCCTATTACAGTGATGAATATGCGGCTCCACCTCCCATAATGGGTCCGTGTAATACGTGCGCTCCCACGAACACTGACATGTCTCCGTGTTTTCCAAACGGACACACGGTCCGTGAAAACACGCTGACATGTGCAGAGACACATTGATTTTAATGTGTCTACGTGAGTCAGTGTCTCCGGTTCGTGAGGAAACTGTCACCTCACGTACCGGAGCCACTGACGTGTGAAACCGGCCTTAAAATGTAAGTCAACCTTATATACTCCCTCGTTTTACCCACACGCCTCTAGAAAGATGTCCAGATGTATGTAAAAAAGGACTTTTTACCTAAGGATTGGGTGAGTGCTTCTTTTCCGCTGACTCTTTTGAATAAATGTGTGGTCCTCTTTTTACTGTTTAATAGGTAGGAGATATTTGGATTTCTTTTTGTGCAAACTAGAAACACGGATGCCACAATGATGTTAAAATCTGGCACATGGACCAAAAATGAATTATTTTGAATCCAGCACACTAAAGAAAAAGTGTATAAAAGAAAGCAGACTTTTGAAGTCAGCTGCTCTAACTTTTGAGACTACACTCACACAACTATGTTTTGGATCTGAGTGCTGTCCATGCAAAAGATCTGAATGTTTGAACGTGGCCTAAATGAGTCTTCTCAGATAAGTAACATGTTAAAAAGATTAATAGAATTAAAGGAAATCTATCTGTCGGCAATAATTTTCTATTTAGGGCAGGTGCAGATGAGCATATTTTAGGTCTGAATGCGATCCGACAAAACATCTGAATGCACTAGGAACAATGTTATTCTATGGAGCTGTGCACATGTCAGATTTTTTCCTCAGACTGAGTCGGTAAAAAGAAAATATCGAAGCACGCAGAATTTGCATCAGATTATTCAGATTGCGCTCAGTCATACAAGTCAATGAGTCTGTGCAAAAAAACTGGTCTGATTTTCACAAACTCACGGAATGGAGAAGACAGAGACATTTTTTACCATCTTCTCCTCATCTGAGAAAATCAGATCACACTCTGATCATACCTTGATCAAATTATGATTAGAGTTTGATCACAGAGTGTGACTAGCATAATCAGACTGGTTTTCTCAGATGAGCCTTAGTCTGTTGGTAGCAAGATGAAGGGGAAGAAATCTTCATTCCAGATATGTGTCACTTACTGTACTTGACTTTTTGTTAAAGTTTTAATAAATCAGTATTTATCCTCAGGCGATTATGACTAGAGTAATTGTTGCTTCTTATCATGTATCACTCAAAACGTTCATACAAATCATCCCACCACCTGCTTTTTCTGTTTTTTTCTCCTTTTACTAGTTGCAGGTGACATCTCTCCCAACCCTGGGCCTCCCTCCACCAGCATACATTACTCTCCTCCAGCTGCATATAGAAACCCTGCTAATCTTATTAACATTCAGTGAATGCCTTCTGCTTTCGCTTTCCAATGTGCTCTCTGGAATGCACGGTCTGTGTGTAACAAAGTATCTTACATTCACAATGTTTTGCTCTCTAATTCCCTTAACCTTCTGGCTATTACAGAAACCTGGATCCAGCATTCAGACACCACCGCCGCTGCCGCTCTCTCATTTGGTGGGCTGAAATTTTCACATGCCACCAGACCTGAGAACAGACAGGGTAGCGTTGTTGGTTTGCTCCTTTCATCACAATGTGTTTTCCAGGTCATCCCCCCAGTTCCCTCACTTACATTTCCTTCCTTTGAAGTCCATTCGCTACAGGTTCCAGTATAATCTCATCTCTCTCTCCCACAAAGCTCTCCACAGTTCTGCACAACCTTATATCTCCTCTCTCATCTCTGTCTATTGCCTTGCATGTGCCCTCCGTTCTACAAATGACCTAGAGACTAACATCCCCCATAATCCGAACCTCGCACCTCCGTCTCCAAGACTTCTCTCGTGCTGCGCCAGCTCACTGGAATGCACTTCCCCAGAAGTGTTCCCTAGCCCCGACCTATTCAAGCGCGCTTTGAAAACCCATCTCTTCAAACAAGCCTACCACATCAACTACTCAGTAAACTAACTTTGCCCTGTTTGCTCCTTGCAAATATAATTCTGAATCTGCACCCTACTATTCATCTGTCTCCACACCTCCATGCACACGATAACTGCACTTAATAATTGACTATGGCACTTAAATACACGGGCTGATGACCGGATCATGCAGTTTTATATGAAAATCCCTATTTACTATAATTGCCACATCTGAAATAACAAGCACTTTTCACCTATTGTGTCCCCCCATTTCCTTGTAGATTGTAAGCTTGCGAGCAGGGACCTCACTCCTAATGTCACTGTTTAAATTGTCTTAATTTGTATTGAATTTATTGTCTGTACATGTCCCCGCTTAATTGTAAAGTGCTGCGGAATATGTTGGTGCTATATAAATAAAAATGATTACTATAATTATGAATCATAGAATCAGAGAATGTTAGAGTTGGAAGGAACCTCCTGGGTCATCGTGTCCAACTCCCTGCTCAATGCAGTATTCACTAAACCATCTTAGACAGATGTCTATCCAGACTCTGTTTGAAGACTTCCTTTGAAAGAGAACTCTTCACCTCTCGTGGCAGCCTTTTCCCCTCATCGATCACCCTCACTGTCAAAAAGTGTTTTCTAATATCTAATCTGTATCTTCTCCCTTTCAGTTTCATTCCATTGATTCTCGTGTTCTCATGTGCAAATGAGAATGATGATCTCTCTACACTGTGACATCCCTTCAGATATTTGCAGACAGCCATTATGTCTCCTCTTAGCCTTTTTTTTTGCAAGCGAAACATTCCCAGATCCTTTAATTATTCTTTGTACGACATACTTTACAGTCTGCTTACCATCCTGGGTGCTCTTTTCTGAACTTGCTCGAGTTTTTTAATATCTTTTTTTAAATGTGGTGTTCAGAACTGGACACAGTATTCCGAATGATGCCTGACCAAGGAGTAGAGGGGGATAATTATTTCAAGTGATCTAGACTCTGTGTTTCTCTTAATACATCCTAGAACTTTGTTGACTTTTTGATGCTGCAGCACACTGTTGACTTATGTGCAGTCTGTGATCTATTAGTATACCCAAGTCTTTTTCACACATGCTTAGTTTTATTCCTCCCATTCTATGGATGTAATTTTCATTTTTCTTGACCAGATGTAGAACCTTGCTTGCTTTCTCCTTGTTAAATACCATTCTATTAGTTGCTGCCCATTGTTTAAGCATATCTAGGTTCTTCTGAATCCTTTCTCTGTCTTCCCTAATGTTAGCCATCCCTCCTAGCTTTGCATTGTCTACAAATGTGATTAGTTTACCTTCAGTTCCTAGATAATCTAGATAATTTATAAAAATATTGAACAACACTGGCGACAGGATAGAGCTTTATGGTACCCCACTTGAAACACTTTTCCAATTGGATGTGCAACCATTTGTTACCACTCTTTGAGTATGATGACTGAGCCAGTTTTGAATCCACCTAACCATAGCCTTGTTAATCCCATATTTCGTCATTTCTTCAATAAGGATAGTGCGTGACACTTTATCAAATGCTTTGCTGAAGTCGAGATATACTAGATCTACCACATTTCCCTGATCGATCTGATATCTAATATCCTTTTATGATGGAATTACTTGAGTCTGGCATGACTTGTTTGCTGCAAAACCATGCTGGCTCTGGTCACTGTATTCTTATCCAAGTACTTACATAAATATCCTTCCTAGTTCAACCACTTCACCCTTTTCATCCCATAAAAATCTTATAGCATCTTTGACTTTTCTTTTGTTTTTGACATACCCCCGAAAAATCTTTTTTTGCTGCTTTTGGTCTCACTTGCAAACCTGGCTTCATTACTGGCTTTAGGTCTTAAAAAGGTTGCCCTGCATTCCCTGCAAACTGCATGATATTCCTCTTTAGATATGCCCCCCTTCCCATTTGATAAACATTTCTTTTTTAACTTTTTTTTTCAATTATGTTCTGTATTGATCCACTCTTGTCCCTTTAAATTCTTCCTTCTTTACAGGATTGTTACCGATTGTGCGATGAGAATTTAATTTAGCAAAATCTCCCATCTTTCTTGGACATTTCTGTCTTTTGCAACATTCAGCCATTAGACCTTTCCTACCCTCTTTCAAGGTCCATTAAAATCTGCCTTTCTGTAGTCCAACCTTAAAGTCTGGTGTAGTCTTCTTGCTCTGTGCAACGCTGCCTCCACCACTGTTTAGAAGCATTCTGCCTATGCACACAAAAAGCTGTTAGGCTGATTTCACATTTGCACTCAGGAGGGCTGCGGATGGCTGCATACTTCCTCCCTTCTTTGTCCCTGAAGCTCTGCCTACGCTCCGCCTACTTCTGTCTGCATCCTGCGTACCTATCTTTAACATTGGGTATGCAGGGACATGCATTGTATGCGGATGCGTCCGCATGCAGCGATTTGATGTGTGCGGCAACCGCATGGAAATGCAAAAGATTGCATTTTCGTACGGTCACCGCACACGTCAATTCCCTGCATGCAGATGCATCCACATACAACGCATTTCCCTGTGCACCCAATGTGAAAGATACGTACTCAGGGAAATGCAAGACGCATACGGAAGTAGGCGGAGCGTAGACGGCATTTCAGGGAGGAAGAAGGGAGGAAGTATGCAGCCATCTACAGCCCTCCTGAACGCAATTGTGAACCTAGCCTTAATTAGTAGTTTGGGTGGGATTATGCAGAGCTGAGCCTACAAAGAAAAGGTAGAGCTTCAGCAGAAAAAAAACTGTATTTTTATCAAAACTGCAGCAAGCAGACCAGTAAGTGATAATTGCTGGAATTGAGGTATCTGCCCCTATATCAAGCAGTTCTCAGATGGTGCAACAAAAACATGATGACAGATTCCCTTTAAATGACGAATGTGAGCAATTTTCGGACAAATGAGTGTGTATACAAAAAAACAAAGTGAAGAAATTCATCAGTCTGTAGTCTGTCACGATGAGGATGGTGACTCTTGTCATGCGTACACTCAACACAACTGAATATCTTGATTTTCACAGGTAAAATAGATATATACCTTTCCATATAACTTGATCTTCTTGTCAGTCGTTCTGCAGCACTTATTTTGTAAGGGTAACAATAAAAGCAATTAAATGTGAAACAACTTTTCCCTCTGTATTCTTCAGTTGTGCCATGTGAAATAACAACCTCTGTTAAACCATCCATCATTAGGACAGTTTTATCGTGGCAAACACATGGGTCGCGGTTGGTAATCCATAGAGACGATTCTCAACAATAAAAAGGCTATTATTTGAAATTCACCTGCGCGGTAAAACTTTATCGGAGCCTCGTTTTTTGATTTATCGATCAGTGGAAGTGTGTCCTGTTAAAGTCATTCTTTTTTTTGACTGACAACAAATTGTCAGTTCATGGATCACATAAATGTGTTTTTCATTTGAAAAGAATACACAAACCTGTCCGTGGAGTAGTCAATTGTGTTATTGTCTGCTTTCTAAGGATAAGAGAGGATTTGTTTCACAAAAAAACCCATTTCAGATCATTTAGAAAAACACTGAAAGTTTAGTTGAAAATAAAGGCAAAGTAAAGGTTTCATTCCAAGTTCCAATACGGTTTAAGACAAATAAGCAATAAACGTAAAGCCAAAACCAGGAGTGGAGCAGTCAGAGGAAAAGTATAATAGAAACACGTCACCACTTCTGTATTTATCAACCACTCCTGGTTTTGGCTTACAAATGCTGACCAAATACCGAATGTGTCCAAAAACATAGAAACTGATAAAATGAAAGCGCAGAGCTTTATTTTCTATAGAATTCCTAAAACAAATCCTACTTCTACTGTTATTATCTCTACCTCTGACATGCAGAAACTGAAGTTTAATGAAATGTCATTAAGGTGTTAAAGGAAACCTGTCAGCAGGATTGGGCACTGTAACCTACTGACAGTGTCAGGTCTGCACCGTTATATTGATTAAAATGATACCTTGGTTGCTGAAATCCATATTTTAGGTGTTGTTTAATCTTTATTTTTAGTTTTGCGTTAATTGGATTCTCATGCTTTGGTGTGAGACTGTAGGGGGGGTCTTCATGTGGTGCTCTGCTTAGATATTCATGTGGATGGCTTTTGACAGTTCACTGATCCATTAGTGACCTTCCTCTAGTTTGCATAATGAATATATATATATATATATATATATATATATATATATTGAAAAAAAATCCCCTGCAGCAGGCAGGCGTTTGCGGCAGCGCTTGCACGGCAGCATGATCGTATGTGTAATGTGCAGCTTATTCTTTTATATCATGCTATAAATAAATTAATCAGAAAAAAAATGTGTCTGAAAATGTAGCTGTGGGTGCCTGCGCAGTAGCAGCTATCGGCAATCACCGATAGATGCCGCTGCGCAAGCGCCAGAGGCGCCATCATGCTAGAGAAAAAAAATGTCTCCTCCAAGATGGCGCCGACAGCCCCGCGCAGTAGCAGCTATCAATGATCGGCGATAGCTGTTACTGCACAGGCACCGGCTCCATCTTGCAGGAGGAGAATTTTTGTTTCTAGCAAGATGATACCGGTGGAGTCTGTTTAATAGCAGCTATCAAATTGTCAATAGCTGCTACTGCGCACCATTTTTAGGGGTTTGTTTCAATAATTTTTATTTTCTGCTTAGTGGCCCCAGTAGAGTAATTTGGAACAAGTAATTGAGAATATTTTTATCAGTACATCCCATTTTACCCCATTTCACAATTAATTCCACGACTTGATCA